>NC_045625.1:27293963-27606950 GCF_009829155.1 Mustela erminea
TATTATTTATAAAGAAACTGTTTTATAAGTTTTATTTTGATTCCAATTAGTTAATATGTTATATTAAGTTTCAGGTGTACACTCTAGTAATGCAGCACTTCATACAATACCCAGTGCTCATCACAAGTGCCCTTCTTAATCCCCATCACTTTTGCAACCCTTCACACCATCTTCCTCCCCTCTGGTAACCATCAGTTTGTTCTCTATAATTAAGAGTCTGTTTCTTGTTTTTTTTTTCTCTATCTCATTTTTTCCTTTGCTCATTTGCTTTAGTTCTTAAATTCCACATATGAGTGAATCATACAGTATTTTTCTTTCTCTGACTGACTTATTCACTTAGCATTATACTCTCCAGCTCCATCCATGTCATTGCAAATGGCAAGCTTTCATTCTTCTTTATGGCTGAGTGATATTCCATTACCATATCTTCTTCATCTATTCATCAATCAGTGGGCACTTGGGCAATTTCCATATTTGGCTATTATAAATAATGCTGCTATAAACAAAAGGGTGCATTTATCCCTTTGAATTAGTGTTTTTGTATTCTTTGGATAAATAACAAGTATTGCATTGCTAGATCATAAGGTAGTTCTATTTTGACTCTGAGCAACCTCCATACTGTTTTCCACAGTGGTTGTACCAGCTTGCATTCCCACCAGCAGTGTGCAGGGTTCCTTTTTCTCCACACCTTCCTCTTGTTTTTTTGTGTTTCTGATTGTAGCCATACTGACAGATATGAGGTGATACCTCATTTTATTTTTTTAAAGATTTTATTATTCATTTGAGAGAGAGAGGCTGAGAGAGAGCATGAGCAGGGCAGAGAGGAAGAAGCAGGTTCCCTGTGAGCAGGGAGGCCAACACGGGGCTCGATCTCAGAGCCTTGAGATCATGACCTGAGCTGAAGGTAGACACTTAACTGACTGAGCCACCCAGGTGCCTCTATCTCATTGTAGTTTTGATTTGTATTTCCCTGGTAATAAGTGAAAATGAACATGTTTCATGTGTCTGCTGGCCATCTGGATGTCTTCTTTGGAGAGATATTTGTTCATGTCAATTTTTTGATTGGATTGTTTTTTGGGTGATGAGTTGTATCATTTCCTTATATATTTTGGATACTAAATCTTTATCAGATATGTCATTTGTAGTATCTTCTCCCATTCCATTAGTTGCCTTTGAGTTTTGTTGATTATTTCCTTTGCTGTGCAGAAGCATTTTATTTTTATGTAGTCCCAATAGTTTATTTTTGCTTCTGTTTCTCTTGTCTTAGGAGACATGTCTACAAAGAAGTTGCTTCAGCCAGTTTTAAAGAAGTTACTACCTGTGTTCTCCTCAAGGATTTTGATGGTTTCAGGTTTCACATTAGGTCCATTATCCATTTTGAATTTATTTTTTGTACAGTGTAAGAAAGAGGTTCAATTTCTCTCTTTCACATGTTGCTGTCCAATTTTCCCATAACATTTGTTGAAGAGACTGTCTTTTTTCCATTGGATGTTCTTTCCTCCTCTTTTGAAGATTAATTGACCATATCATTGTGGGTTTATTTCTGGGTTTTCTATTGTGTTCCATTGATCTATGTGGCTATTTTTGTTTCAGTACCATACTGTTTTGATGACTACAGCTTTGCAATATAACTTGAAGTCCGGAACTATGATGCCTCCAGCTTTGCTTTTCTTTTTCAAGGTTGCTATGCCTTTTTGTGGTCTTTTGTGTTTCCATACAATTTTAGGATTTTTTGTTCTAGTTCTGTGAACAGTCCTTTTGGTATTTTGATAGGGATTGCATTAAATGTGCAGATTGCTTTGGGTAATATAGACATTTTAACGGTATTTGTTCTTCCAACTCATGAGCAGGGAATATCTTTCCATTTCTTTGTGTCACCTTCAATTTCTTTCATTAGTGTTTTATAGTTTTCAGAGTACAGGTCTTTCACCTCTTTGTTCAAGTTTATTCCTAGATAGCTTATTACTTTTGGTCTAGTTGTAAATGGGATTGATTCCTTAATTTTTCTTTCTGCTGCCTCATTATTGATGTATAGAAACGCAAGACTTCTGTATGTTGATTTTGTATCCTGTGCCTTTAGTGAATTCATTGATCAGTTCTGGCAGTTGTGGTTTTTGTTTGTTTGTTTGTTTGTTTTTTTAAAATTTATTTATTTATTTAACAGAGAGAGGGAGAGAGAGTTCTGGCAGTTTTTTGGTGGAACCTTTCCATTTTTCTATATCATGCCCTCTGTAAATAATAAAAGTTTTACTTCTTCCTTACTGATTTGGATGCCTTTTATTTCTTTTTGTTTTATTTTCTTTTTATTTCTTTTTGTTGTCTGATTGTTGTGGTTAGGACCTCCAGTACCATGTTAAATAACAGTGATAAGAGTAGACATCACTGTCTTCTTTGTTAACTTAGGGGAAAAGCTCTCTTTTTTTTTCCCATTGAAGATGATGTTAGCTGTGGGTTTTTCATAGTGGCCTTTATTATGTTGGGCTATGTTCCCTTTAAACTTACTTTGTTGAAGGTTTTTATCATGACTGGATGTTGTGCTTTCTCAGATTCTTTTTCTATTTAAAGGAATTTTTTTCCATTTAAATTCATTCTATTTAAATAAACATATGTTTTGTATCCTTTTTCTTATTGATGTAATGTGTCACACTGATTGATTTGCAAATAGTCAGCTAACTATCCTTGCAACCCAAGAATAAATCACACTTGATCATGATGAATGATGTTTTAATGCATTGCTGGATTTGCTTTGCTAATATTTTGTTGAGTTTTTTTTTTGCATCTATGTTCATCAGGGATATTGATGTATAGTTCAGTCTTTTTAGTGCTGTCTTTGCCTTGTTTTGGTGTCATGGTAATGCTGGCTTAGAATGAATTTGGAAGCTTTCCACTCTTTTCTTTTCTTTCTTTCTTTCCTTTTTTTTTTTTTTTTAATTTTTGACTAGTTCGAGAAGAATAAGTATTAACTCTTATTTAAATGTTTGGTAGAATTTGCCTGTGAAGCCATCTGGTCCTGGACTTTTGTTTTTTGGGAGTGTTTTGATTATTGATTCAATTTCTTTGCTGGTTATCTTTCTGTTCACATTTTCTGTTTTTTTTCTCTTTTTAATTTTGGTAATTTATATTTATATAAAATTTATGTTTTGGTATTTATATCTAGAAATTATCCATTTTTTCCAGATTGTCCAATTTATTGACATAATTTTTCATAATATTCTCTTAAAATTGTTTATATTTCTGTGGTGTTGGTTATGTCTCTTCTCATTTGTGATTTTATTTCTTTGAGTCCTTTCTCACTTTTTCTCCATAAGTCTGTCTAGAGATTTACCAATTTTATTGATTTTTTCCCCCAGGAACCAGCTCCTGGTTTCATTGGTCTGTTTTTTTGTTTGTTTGTTTTTTTGTTTTGTTTTGTTTTCTAGTTTCTGTATCATTTATTTCTGCCTTAATCTTTATTTATTTGCTTCCCCCTGCTGTTCTTAGGTTTTGCTTCTTGTTCTTTTTCTAGCTCCTTTAAGTGTAAGATTAAGTTGTTTATTTGAGATTTTTTTTTTTCTTGCTTCTTGATGTAGGCCTGCATTGCTATAAACTTTCCTCTTAGAACTGCAAAGGCTTTGAACTGTTGTGTTTTCATTTTCATTTGCTTCCATATAGTTTTTTATTTTTTTCTTTATTTCCTGGTTAACCCATTCACTGTTTAGTAGCATGTTATTCGACCTCTGTGTATCTGTTGCCTTTCTAGGTTTTTTCTTGTGGTTGACATTTAGTTTCATAGCATTGTGTTCACAAAAGATGCTTGGTATGACTTTGGTCTTCTTGAATTTGTTGAAGCTTTTTTGGTGTCCTAACATGTGATCTATTCTGGGGAATGTTCCATGTGCACTTGAATGGAATGTTTATTCTTTTGTTTTAGGATGGCATATATAAATATATCTGTTAAATCCATCTATCGCAGTGTGTCATTCAAAGTCATTTGAATGATTTTCTGTTTAGATGATCTGTTGATTGATGTAAGTGGGGTATTAAAGTTCCCTACTATTATTGTATTACTATGACGAGTTCTTTTATGTTTGTTATTAAGTGTTTTATGGATTTGGGTGTTCCTATGTTGGTACATAAATATTATAATTGTTAAATCTTCTAGTTGGATTGTCCCCTTTATTATTATATGGTGTCCTTCTTTGTCTCTTGTTATAGTCTTTGTTTTAAAGTCTATTAGTTTAATACAAGTTTTGCTATTCTGGGTTTTTGGTTTTAAAACATATTTCTTTATCATTCAAAAATCATTGCAAGAGAATTTTTTTTAGAAGATTTTATTAATTTATTTGACACAGAGAGAGAGAGAGATCACAAGCAGACAGAGAAGCAAGCAGAGAGAGAGGGGAAACAGGCTCCCTGAGCAGAGAGCCTGATGTGGGCTCATTCCCAGGACCCTGAGATCATGACCTGAACTGAAGGCAGAGGCTTAACCCACTGAGCCACCCAGGTGCCCCTCAAGAGAATTTTTGAATTAATTTTGAATTATTTTTTTCTCCTTTTAAAATAACTCTATATGTGATTTTACTTCTTGAGTTGTTCACAACTTAATGTATTTCTATTATTCTCTTTATTTTTAAATGGACTAACCAACTATTTATTTACTAACTGCTAATTTTCCATGTATTCTATTGGATTAATTTTTCTATTTTCTTAATATCTGCTTTGGTTCACTTGACAAATATTTATTTTAAGCTCTTATATATTTTCAACATTGTTGAAGGAAATGGGAATATAGTATAGTATAAGACTGAAAAGTTCTCATGCGACTTACACTTTACAAGTAGAAATAAACAATTACCTAAACAAACAATTAATAACTAATATCATTTTATATATACGTTAGTCCCATGAAAAAATAAAACTGAATCAAGTGCTAAAAGTGTCTTACATCAATGTCATTTTAGATAGAAACCTTTTATTTAATCAATTTCTTCTGTTTCCCAGTTTTTGTTTCTGTACATTTAAAAAAGAATTTGCTTCTGTGTTTTTATACCTTTTAGTAATTGACCTATTTAAAACTACTGGTTCAGGGGCACCTGGGTGGCTCAGTGGGTTAAAGCCTCTGCCTTTGGCTCAGGTCATGATTGCAGGGTTCTGGAATCGAGCCCCACATGGGGCTCTCTGCTCAGTGGGGAGCCTGCTTCCTCCTCTCTCTCTGCCTGCCTCTCTGCCTACTTGCAATCTCTATCTGTCAAATAAATAAATAAAATCTTAAATAACCCAAACTACTGGTTCATGAAGGAGATATCCTCAAGTTCAATTCCATTGTGTCTGGGATATTATTTATGAAGATGCTAAGGAGGGGCAAGTATATAATATGTCCCCTGGATTCATTCCTTAGCTTTTCTCCATCTCTACTAAGAGAATATATAGTAGATAATTTATGATGATCTTTATGGGGTGACTGATGATCTTCAAGGGCTGGGGTGAGCATGGAAGTGTTCATTATGATTTGTGTTTCACTTTGAGTTGACCCTAAATCTTGGACTCTTAAGTGCTACGGTGTTCCTGTACTCTCAAAAGAGGATAAATATGAGGATTCAGGAATTTAACCTAGTCTGAAACTTTTGGAAGAACTTGGACTTCAAAGTTTTTCCAGCATAACTGTCTGTTAGTGACAATGAGAAGGAGACATGAGTTCAAGGATGTTAGGTTTATTGTGAGAAGAAGAAGAGCATAATCATTAAGTGACTGGTTCTGGAGTCAAATTGCTTTGATCCTAACTCTCACATGTACCTGCTTTGTAAACAACATAAGTCACTTAATCTCTTTGCTAAGGTTGCTTGTTTGGAAAGTAGGGGAAGAAATATGGTTGATGAACTAGAATAAATTGCTATGAATACCAACTCATAATGTTATTGTTTATATTAAATTGCTACATGTAAGGAACTTAGGAGAGTGTCTAGATCATAGTAATAACTCAATAAATGTTCTGGATTATTATTATTTATTACTTACTTTTAGTATTACTACTGCAGCCAGGAATCTTGTTTCATGAGAATCTGTGTTCATTCTATATGATGTTGTTACTATAACACCTTGTAAGTAAGTCATTCTCTCTTAGGAACTCTTGCTAACCCTCATTTCTCTGGGATTCAGAGTATTGCCTTTCTTTCCTGTTTAGTTATTTTTTTTCACCAAATAGTTCTCTTTCTCATTACCATTACTTATGGAGAGGCCATCTTTCTGTGGTGATGTTGAAGCCACTCTGTACTGATATGCTTCTGTGTTAGTTGAGAGCATGTTGGAGCTGGCTAGGTAATCAGGTCTACTTCAGTCCTGAAAGAACAATAAGAATCATCAATCCCTTCCATCTTCCTTGTGCCGGCTCTGATCTTTGAAAATAAAGTAATGGTTTTTGGATAGAAACGAATTGAGCCAGATTGAGGTAGCCTCCTAATTTATTATGGACTCATGAAACAACTCTTGCCCAGGCCCACACTGTTAAAGGAGCTTAGAAATGAACAAGATATGGTTTCCAGTGAAACAGTAAGTATTAGAATATGGCCTGCATTTCCACGGGAAGTGGTTTACCTATACCAATATATGTACTATCAAAGAGAGTAAACAGTTTCCTAGTGTGAAAGGATTTCAATCTAAAATGAAACCAGAGGCTATGAAATAGAGAATCTCACTCATGTGCCTCCAGGAATTAAAACCTTAAGAAACTGAGAGACTAATTCCCTGTGAATGCCTGACTTAGAATTTTCTACTGACAATGAACATTTGCCAAGAATCTTTCCCCATCCTCAAGCAAGTGAAATTACTACCAGGACTTCAGCTGGACCTTCCCAAATCCTTGCATTCCTTGCCCATAAATACAGCCTAACCCAAACCTTCAAAGGACTGACCTGTGGTTTGCTGCAATTTGAGTTTCCTAAATTGCAGTTTATCTTCTATTCTTGATTAAACTCTTTCTGTTCAATTCAGGCTTGCCTCAGTTTACCTCTTCATTTATGTTATTTGGCCCCCTTTGGAACCTACAGATTTTACAGGGTTAGAGATCACTTGGTGGTTCTTTAGCTTTCTCTGTTTCGAAAGAGATAGATAGAAAGGTTTTGGCCTTAATTCTCCAAGCAGCTGATACTGTGGAATGATGAGAAGAGTGATGATGTTAAAGTCACATCAGGTGTGAGTTTCATAGGAGTCATTGTGCCACCACCTTACTGGGGATTCTAGGTCAAGTTGTTTCATTTCTTTGGACTTCAGTTTCTTTACTGGTATAAAATAACTTATCATTAAATTAAAATGATGAATAAAAAAGTATATAATTTGTAATCTCTATAAATATCAATTTAATATGACATACTATTACATGGGTTCAAATGCTCCGTAGTTTTGATTGTGTCTCTGAAGAAGGTTGTGCTATGTAAGACTTTTTCTTAATCTAGACATGATGACTTACAACTCCTTAAGCTGTATGAACTTGGCATTTAATCTATGAACTTTAGCATCCTGTCCATAAAATGGAAATAATACCTACTTCTTAGATTTATCGATAGAGTTCATTGAAATAATAGCTATTAAATACCAAGTATAGTACCTGGCAAAATGCAATGAAAATACTGCACAGTATTATTAGTTTTGTCTGCCCTTAAATTTTTCTTTAATTTTCTCTCTACCTCTTATCTTCCCTAATTGTGCCAGAGACTATACTTAATTTTATGGTTGGTTCTCATTGTTTAACTTGGGAGATTTTCCTATCAACACTGGTTTTGGGGTTCTCTTAAAAGGGTATGGAGACATTAGGTCCAGAGGCTGCCTAGTTTTTTGTTTGTTTATTTTTATAAGATTTGCCTGTAAATTGAGCTTGTTGTCACCAAATCTTTCTTCTGATTTTTCTTTTCTCTCTCCTTTTCACCTCTTTCCTATCCTATCATTTGACAAATTAAAGTGTTCATTTTCACTATGGCAGTTGTTTTTCTTGGTGTACCACCGACTGGAATTTTGGGTAGCTAATGGGCCAAGGTGTCCCTCTTTGGTGATTTCTTTCAGCCAGAGAGAACTGCTTTCCCCATGGTTTTTACTCCTTCCTAGGCGCAGACTTTATCTAATGACTGTTCCATGTAGGGGTACATATGCCCTAGACCTTAACCTTGATTTGGGATTTCTGTAAAGGACCATCTCAGTTTTAGAGATCACCGTGGCATTGTCTCCTGGCATTGTCTGAGGCTTCTGATGATCCTGGGTTGCAGTTAACCTCCCTTTTGCACAATCCTCTTCTTGTACTCTCTTACAGATGTTGTTTCTGAAGACATGCCATAGAAAACCTCCAGTGGCAAATCTCTGTATCAGAGTTCTTTCCTGGGAAACCAGCTTATGACAATCTTACACAGCTTGTACCCCAATAGATTTACTTAGTAGGACTCATTTTGGTCATCAATTACACAGAAACTACAAGAGTAGAACAGTGTACATAAATTCCAATTATTAGACTCAGATGTACTAATTTTTGTGCCTTTCCTCCTTAGTGTTAGGCAGAATAGGGAAATTATGAAACACCCAGAAAGACCATCTTGGAAGATAGAAACATGGGATGCCTGGGTGGCTCAGTCAGTTGGACATCTGACTCTTGGTTTTAGCTCAGGTCATGATCTCAGGGTGTTGAGATTGAACCCCACATCAGGCTCCATGCTCAGCCTAGAGTCTGCTTTACTTTCTCTCTCCTTCTGCCCCTACTCCCCTCAGATAAATAAATAAGTAGATAAATAAATAAGTATTTAGAAAAAGAAGATGGAAATGTTGTCTACACCAGTGGACATGCGGGTGTCCTTCCTTCAGGATTGCATCTGCTTTCAGCAAATCTAAAATCTCCATCCTTAACTTCTCACCCAATATGAAGATCTTACTTTAAACATTGTCCAGAAAAGCTGTTCCCTCATGACCAGCGGACCATCTACTGGGCCACCTACAATGGAAAACAACATGACGAAAACACAAGTGTAATGCACTCACTTGAGTCCAAGCACTCCTTGACAATAAAAACAACACCAACAAAAGAGAAACAAATAACACTTTTTAAAAAATACTTATTTATTTATTTATTTTAGAGAGAAAAAGATTACGAGCAGGTGCAGGGGAGGGAAAGAATCCTCAAACAGACTCCCCGCTGAGGAGGGAGCTCAATGCAGGGTCTATCCCAGGACTCTGAGCTGAAATCGGGAGTCAGATGCTTAACCAACTAAGCCACTCAGGTAGCCCTGAGACTAACAGCACTTTTAATTTTATTTTTAAATGTATTCAAATGCATCATGCATAAAAGCAATGATGCCTAACATACATACAGTATGTATGTATATATAATAGGATAAATGTATATTTAAAAATGGAGGTGAAAGTAAATTAGTAGTGTAAAGTTTGAATTCACATTTTTAGAAAATTTGTCAAAGTCTCTTCTGGAGCAGCTTACATGTAAATTAAGAGATGGAGACAAGATCAAACATAAAGTTTTCAAACCCCATAAAGTTGTTTTCACTAAGGTCAAAAGGAATTTTGTCCTTGTAGTATTTTAACTTTAAATTGAGAATAAAAAAGATGAAATTTTAAAAAAAACCCATAAGAGATTATTTTCTGTGTATTGCACACTAATAATTCTTCCTAAATAGGGGAGTAGCAATATCTAATCATAGAATGCTAAGAGATACCCTGTTTTGGATCTAACTGAAAAAAATCCTTTGTTGTCATCTGGTTTTTACACCTTTATCTTGTCACCTTCAATGAACTTTCCTTTGACTCCATATTAGAAATTGACTTTCATGGCCAATCCTCATATTTCATCATTAACCATAATTTTTCTACTTTCAAGGCTTCAGCTTCTCAAAATATTACTGCTGACATACTCCATATGGACAGATGCCAACATAGAGCTCTGTGAGGTAGCCAAAGGGTGACTTTTAAGTCCAGACATTTGAGTCTCTACAGCTCTAGCTATTATTCCATGTCCTATATACACATATTTTCAAGCTCTGAAGGTAGGCCCAATTTTTCTTAAATTCCCCTACATTTGAATTCTCAAATTCACTCCATCTGAATGTCCACTAATACCATTATACAATATATCATTTAATAAGAAAAATAAGGACACATATTAAATGGGAGAAGTGAAATAAAAAACAAAACAGTTGTAGATAGAATACATTGTGAAAAAGTAGTTTCAGGCAATTTGATTTTGGTTGAATTAGTGTGGCAGTTTCATTTAGTTATATTACCTATTTTAATAGAGCTGTGGCATGTAAAGTAAATGGTATAACCCCTTTTGAAAGTAATTTGGAGATATATATCAAGAACTATAAAACTTTTCTACTGAGAGCCATAAAACTGTTCATTGCCTTTGATGAAGTAAAGCCACTCCTGGGAATTTACTCTAAGATATAATCAAAAAGAAGGGAAAATCAAACATAGGAAGGTATTTACTTCAGCATTATTGATAATAGACACTGATTAGAAATACTCTTGAATAGAGAAAGGACTAGGATATGTATTTTTGATTCATATGAATAAATATATAGCTACTAAAATGATAATTAGATACAGAATGACAACTGCATGATAGGGTGGACCGTTGTGGGCCCAGATCTATAATTAGACACAGAGAATGGAGAGGCTGGACTATCATCTGTCACTTCTGCATGATGACAGCTAAGATCTTCAATATTGACTATTGCTGATGTGATGTCCCAGGGTTCAACCTCTTGTCTTAATATCTATACTTACTACCTTGATGATTTTATCCAGTCTCTTAGTTTTGAGTATTATTCGTATGCTGATGACTCCCAAATTGATATCCCTATCCCAGATTTCCGCTATAAACGCAAGACTTGCACACTCATTCTTCAGCATTGTTGTCATATTTAATAGACATTTTGCACCTAGTGTCTACAATGAATTCCTGGTATACTGCTACAGATCTACTCCAACTATACATTTCTTCTTTTAGTGAGTTCCACCTCTATCCTTTTACACTTTAATGTGTGAAAATCTTGAAGTAATCTTTGGGGCTTCTTTTCCTCTGTCACCCACATCCAGTCCTTCAGGAAATCTTGTTGACTCTGCCTTGTCAGTGTATCCAGAATTTGACTGTTGCTCACCTTTCTCTATACCTATCACTCTGGCCTGGGGCTAAAATTACTGCAATGGGTTTCCAAAGTCTTCCTGACTCTAAAATTATCCCCTGTAGACTGATCTTAACACAACATGCAGATGACATTATGACATTTTAAGAAAATTTTTAATAATACTGTTGTATTCAAATGCAATTCACATCTTAAAGGAGAGAGCTGTGGATGCCAAATTAGGGTCTCAAATTCAGCTTTTCTGACTTTGGCTTCTAGGAACATTCCGCTGTGATTGTACTTTACTGATAAGAGGTCTTGCTAAAGTGATAAGGTTTTGTTTTTTTTTTTTAAACACCTAAGCATATTTAAATCACCTTTAAAATATCTCATCCCTCTAAATAAACATATTTAGAATATGCTTTTCAGGCATGTCTGGCCGGTTCAGTTTGTAGAGCATGCGACTCTTCTCTTGGGGTTGTAAGTTTGAGTCTATACTGGGTGTAGAGATTACTTAAAAATAAAATCTTTAGGGGCGCCTGGGTGGCTCAGTGGGTTAAGCCGCTGCCTTCGGCTCGGGTCATGATCTTGGGGTTCTGGGATCAAGTCCCGCATTGGGCTCCCTGCTCAGCAGGGAGCCTGCTTCCTTTCCTCTCTCTCTGCCTGCATCTCTGCCTACTTGTGATCTCTCTCTCTCTGTCAAATAAATAAAATCTTTAAAAAAAAAAATAAAATCTTTAAAAAAAGAATATATTTTTCAAATTAAATTGATGAATTTGTTTTTTTACTTTTTCTCTATATGAATGAAAGCTGCAGTAAACAAAACAGAATGAAACCTTGCATTTAAACAGCTTTTGTTTGAACAGAGTCTCAAGGGTTTTGCACTCAAACTTTTCACATCATTAAACAGATTCTTCCCTGGTACTTTGTAACAAAGCTCTGGCAGACAACACATATTTTCCCTAAATTCTGATCAATTCTGATATGGGATATTCTATGCCTTTGGCATTTAACACATCTCTTCCCTCTCTGCCCCAATTCTAAAGGCATTGAGTAATAGGGTTCAGTCTCTTCTATTTAATGCTCTGACAGAATTCTTATCATTCTCATATGATAACAACGACTGGGTCTTATAAAACATACAGATGAACAGATATCTTCTCTGGAAATGCTTTTTTTTTTCTTTCCAGATTTTATTTAAATTCGTGTAAGTTAACATATAGTGTTAATTTCAGGGGTAGAATTTAGTAATTCATCACTTGCATGTAACACCCCACGCTCATTACAAGCGTCCTCCTTAATGTCCATCACCCACTTAACCCATCCCCCCACCCACCTCCACCCTAGCTACCCTCAGTTTGTTTGCTAGAATTAAGAGTCCATTATGGAGAGATCTCTTCCCCTGGAAATTCTGACTTGATGGATTTAGATTGAGCATGAAGATGGTATTTTAGGCAAGCATTCCAGATGACCTTAATTTTTAGAATTGTTCAGTAAAGGTTCACGATGACTTAAAACAAGTAAAGTAACACAGGTATTAGTATATACTTCAGTTATGGGAAATAACTGAAATGAAAATAAAAGGCCACATTAGAAATCATATATAATCTTATTGATCTAAAAAAAAAAAAAGAAAAAAAAAAAGCCTTTAATCAGACAGACATCTAGAAATCTAGTGGTACAGGTTAAGTTCCCATTTACTGGGTAATTGCAAAGAAAAGTGTTTCCTGGGCGCCTGGGTGGCTCAGCGGGTTAAAGCCTCTGCCTTTGGCCCAGGTCATGATCCCAGGGTCCTGGGATCGAGCCCCGCATCGGGCTCTCTGCTCAGTGCAGAGCCTGCTTCTTCCTCTCTCTCTGCCTGCCTCTCTGCCTACTTGTGTTCTCTGTCAAATAAATAAATAAAATCTTAAAAAAGAAAAGAAAGAAAAGTGTTTCCTTTGAGCTCACATGAATATATTTAAAAGTAGTACATGGGTGTGGGTCCCAGTGAGATGTTCCTTAAGAACTTGGAATCAGGATTGCTCTCTGAAAGTTAAAATAGTAAGGTTTCCGCAAAGAGCTGAAGTTACTCATCTGTTGAAATTAAGTACCTGTGTGAGTGAAACATCCAAGGACACTGAATATGAATACCACAAAATATAAACTTCATGTTACCTCAGAGAAGTAGGACTGGAATATGATGCAGTTTTGTAAGCTTCATTCCAATGTTTTAGCAGTGGAGGCTGCTCATCATGGAATATAGAACAATGTAGGAGTAATCAAAATACACTTCTAGATTACACACAGTTCCAGTTTAAGAAGACCACACACAAAACGTACTTGAGCCATGCCGAAGTTTACTCAGTCTTGATTCTAGTTGTTGAGACAAGATGACTCTTGCAAAAGGCCCTAAAATCTGAGGACCTTCTCTAGGCCTATGGTGATCCAACCAGGTGGGATGAGACCATTTTATTGGGTTTTGCCTGTGGACAGCTGGTTGGCTTACTTCACAGGCAACAATTAGGTAATCCATATTCCTCAGAAACAGTGATAGACAAAAGTTAATGACAACATCATATGCCTGCTGGAACTAATGAGATAGAAGACTTTAATGTTAATACCTCATTTATAGATTTTCTTTTCACCCATATAAACAAATAAGATTACTATAAATAGACTCAATGTTCATGATGATTTGAAATCAGTGTTTGTTGTAAACAATTACAGAGATTGGGTAGGTAATAGGGTTAACATTCCTTCTTCCTCTTCAACCAAATAACAGAATCACAATGTAGTTGTTGTCTGGTAGTAAAATGTATAAATAAGGACGAAAATCAGAATAACTATGCTGCTTTTATTTATGATACAAATTCCCAATTCCCACCTTTGGAGAGATTCTGAATTAATAACATTGGGCATCTATTATCTGAGAAAGAAAAAAGTTATATTTACTCATATATACTAACAGTGCTTGTATAAAGAACCAACACAGTTCCTGCTCTGAATTTTTTCCCCCAAGTTTCCATCTTCGACCCATTCACTCTAAACTGAATAGTTCCTTACAAACTCTGACTTGCTCAGGTAAGGACCTTCTGCAATAATTACCTATAATTGTTCCACCTTCTCTAAATCTAAAATTCAAGGAGATTTTATCTGGGCTAGTAAGAGTCAGTTGTTCCATATAATAAAGTCATCAGCCACATATGTCCATAAAATACCTCCTTTATGAAGAGGAAAGGAAGTTATGTGTACACATTGGCTCCAGTGAAGGTGGAAAAGACAAAGAAAAACTCATCAATATGCAATATTAGTCAAATTATAATTTATGTAATTTTGCTCTCATATAATAAATATATCCAAGAATGTTTTCCCACAATATGTGTATACATTCATAAATAATTTCTTTTGCACTGTAATCTCTACAAGGTAGGAATCTTCTTTATCAGCCTTAAGGGGTCAATTTCGTATACTCCAAATAGTAACATGTATGTGTATATTGATGAATTCACTGAGAGATTCAAAGTTTAATATGAGAATATTCTGACCTTATTACCATAGATATTTCAAGATGTCCCAAAAGTTATTTCTTTACTCCACTTCAAATGCAGGATTACAATTGTACATATCCTTGTTATGTTATCTTTGTATATAAATAGACATTTATTCTTCCCCCACATACACATTCATCCCAAATAAACAAAATCACTCATGCTATATTTCATCAAATCTAAAACCATATTTTTCACATTTTAACATTCAGAAACTAGGAAAAGTTCTAAAATTGATAGTGTTTTGGTTTTATGAATTATGATATATTATTCCTTGAATTGTAAGGACACAGGAAAAAAAAATGTTTCTTCATAAATTCAGATGTAATTGCAAATCATGTAAGGAGAAATTATTTCAAAATTTACTGCTTAAAATTTTACACTCTTGGTGTATTATTATTGCCATAGAGATGCTGGAGTTGACTCTTAGATGTATAGCAAGTCAAATAGGAAACAATAAGAAATTGTATCACTTCAATGTTATATTAATATTCAATGAATGTTAAATGCTTACTGGAAACAATTCATTCTGCTTAAATGATTCATTAATTTCAGCAGTTTTATTTACAAGATATATCAAGATTTTGAACTTAATGTTGAACTATCAAAATTGAGTATTTCCAAGGTTTGGTTTATACTAACTATGTTTCTGGAAAATCTTGGAGATTATTCAGATGAGTGTGCTTGCTCCAATATTATTGAGGGCAGAAATGAACACAGTACCAAAAGGATTTCTAATTAGCAGTTTTTTCACAGCTGCTTTTACCTCTTTGTTCCGTAAACTATAGATGATAGGATTCAACATGGGGGTTAATGCACCATATACCAAAGCTATAAATTTATCTATTTCCTGTGAATCTACAGCTGAGGGCTTCAGATACATGGAGAGAGTTGTCCCATAGAATAAAACCACCACAGTCAGGTGGGCTGCACATGTTGAAAAGGCTTTGCTTCGACCATCCACTGAGCTGATTCTTAGGATGTTGGAGAGAATGAATGCATAAGATATACAAATGAGAAGCATTGTCATAGGAAGGATAAGTATGGTGATCACCAGCATCATTAATTCCACCACGGAGGTGTCCACACATACCAGTTTCAAGACAGCCAGAATTTCACAAGCAAAATGATTGATTGTGTTATGACCACACAGAGGGAGCCCCAGCACAGATACTGTTTCCACCAGGGCGGTGAGACAGCCAGTCACCCAGGAGCCAGCTGCAATCCGCACACAGACACTCTTGTTCATGATGATGGGGTACCTCAGGGGGTTGCAGATGGCCACATACCGGTCATATGCCATCATGGACAGGAGCACACACTCAGTAGAGCCCATGGCAAGAGAAAAGTACATCTGAGCAGCACACCCTAAGAATGAGATGGTGTTTTTCCCTGAAACAAAGTTTGCCAGCATTGGAATGAAAGCAGAAGAGGTGTACCAGATGTCTAAAAGGGAGAGGTTGCTGAGGAAAAAGTACATGGGTTTGTGTAGGTGGGAATTCAGGACAGTGATGGAGATCAGAATTACATTACCCAGCAGGGTGATCAGGTACATCAGCAAGCACAGCACAAATACAATGACCTCAACTTTGGGGTAGTGGGAAAATCCCAGGAAGAAAAAATATGTTACAGGTGTCGAATTTGCCTGGAACATTTTATTATGTCACATTCATTTGTGTATATGCATAGAAGAATTAACATCACGTATTATATATAAAACATAGGATCATCTCCCTTCATATTTTCTGATATATTTTCTCTTCATATGAACTTGTGGTCTATGCTATAGATTTGTAATCTATGTAGTTAAATCCTTCTCTAGCTTGGTGATATGTTAGTGATATATGTTTGAAGGAATTTATCATTAATTAGGAAAATTTCAACCACGAAGTCAACTGATAAATCTTCAAGCTGTTACTTTTGATTCAGTATTTCTTTTGGCAGTGTTGGGAAGGGAGGGGTTTATTTCATAAACATCATGAGAGGTTAAGGAAAGAATCCTATGCATTCTTTTTTTTTTTTTTCTGAAACCACATTTTTAACTGATGTATGGGTAAGTCATCCATTTACCTGAACCATTGGAATGATTTTCTTCCCCTAGTTTGGTAACAGCCTTCTTAACTTAGGAACTGTTCTGCTTTCCAAGCTCATCATTTCTTCTGTCACACCTAGAGCTCTGTCCAAAATAATCTGGGAGATTCAATGAGAAAAAAATTATAGATTTCTGCAGTCACAGATTAATTAACTGAAAGCCTTGGACTTTCAACACAGGTCTGCAGTTTCCATCTCAGAGCCAGGATAATGATGACAGATATTCACAGGGTGGTAGACATATATGGAAATTTCTTTTATATAGCTGGAGTTGCCCTGGTGTTTGTGTTCCCGAACCATCCTCCAAAGAACCAGCTATTGGCACTGTAAGGCAATTTAAGTTTTTTGTTGTTTGTGAGAAGTTTCCAATTCATACAACAAATTAAAATTAGAAATCTATTTGTGCAGTATTAAAATTCTGAAACCCCAGGGATAATGTCTCATAGATCCAATTATAGTCAGTAGCTTGTCTGTTCTAATTGCAGTGTTATTCAAACAAGAAATGAACGTGTTCCTGTCTCACTCTCTTTGGGAAGGTGAACTTTGCTCTATTTCTGATTGTCTTGTAGAATCAATCAAGCTGGCTAATTTAAATAAAGTTAATGGGAATAAATATTGTTGGCGGTTTCTCCTTTAGACTGAAGTAGGATTTCATAATATGGACAATATGAAGTTACACTTGATGTGGAGTCCACCGAAGATGGAAGAAGGAATGCTTAAATAATTCTTCCGTTGCTCATCATAGCTCAAAGATAAGATGGGATCTTTTATCCATTTAGAGTTTATCTTTGCGTATAGAGCAAGAGGATGGTCGAGTTTCATTCTTTTGTATGGAGCTATCCAATTTTCCCAGCACCATTTATTGAAGAGACTCTCCTTTTTTCATTGAGTATTTTTTCCTGATTTGTCGAAGATTAGTTGACTGTAGAGTTGAAGGTCCATATTTGGGGTCTCTATTCTGTTCCATTGACCTATGTGTCTGTTTTTGTGCCAGTACCATACTGTTTTGGTGATCACAGTTTTGTAATGTAGCTTGAAATCCGGCAACATGATGCCCCAGCTTTGTTTTTCTTTTTCAACATTTCCTTGGCAATTAGGGTCTTTTCTGGTTCTATACATATTTTAGGGCTGTTTGTTCCAGCATTTTGAAATATGCTGTTAGTATTTTGATAGGGATGGTGTTGAACATATAGATTTCTCTGGGCAGCAGAGACATTTAACAATGTTTATTCTTCTGATCCATAAGCAAACAAACTGAAGGTTTGGGAGGTGGGGGGATGGGCTGCTCTGTAGTGGGTATTAAGGAGGGCACAGATTGCATGGAGCACTGGGTGTTATACACAAACAATGAATCATGGAACACTACATCTAAAACTAATGATGTACTGTATGGTGACTAACATAAAATTAATAATTTTACATAATAAAAAAAAGAAAGATGAGATTAAACGTTCTTCATGCAACATGAAGGGCCAACTTGTTTAAAGAACACTCCTTTCAAGGTAGAACTATTTTGAGAAGATAGCTTCACTATATAAAGGCATCAAGATCCTTCAGAAATCCAGTGACTACTCTATTTATTTGAACAGCTTTTCTAATCTCTGTTCACAATTTTCTGTTTTCTGAGTGAGAGACAAATGGTGAATAGTGCGTGGTGGTGTGGAGAAGACTTGCTGCCAGTTTCATCACTGTGCAATTGTGATTGGATGCCTTATTTTTTAGTAACAGATTGTAATCACAACTATTACTAAATTTCTTATATCACATCACATGTGTTTTCATTCTCAGAGAAGTTTATAAATTTGAACTATTGCCAAGATTGGAAAACAACAACAACAACAACAACAGAAATCCCTCCTCACTGTTTGATTTATTACAAACAGAATGTAGCCTTGAGGTCTTCTCTTTACTCTGCCCCCACAGGGATGTAACCTTGAAGGCTCTGGATGACTCAGATCTTTAACTGCAGGGCAACTTGGTACATAGGAAAGGTGAAGTAAGGTATTTGTGCTACAAATACATCCCACTTCACCATTTCCTTTTTGTCATCTAGGGCAAGTTGGTGGTCCTTATTGAGATTCAGCTTATTTGTAAAAGAGCAATGATAGTATTTCTTTATCAGGGTTGCTATGAGGAGAAGAGATATTTTATGTAAAGCAACTTATATAGTATCTAATATATAATAGGTACTTAAAAATTTTAGATTTTCTCTCTTCTACAGTTTTCTGTTTGTTTCTTTTTATTTATTTATTTTTTATTTATTTTCAGCATAACAGTATTCATTATTTTTGTACCACACCCAGTCCTCCATGCAATCCGTGCCCTCTATAATACCCACCACCTGGTACCCCAACCTCCCATCCCCTGCCCTTCTGTTTGTTTCTTGAATCCTCTTCCTTTCTTGTATTTACTTACCCTCCTCACTGTTTCCTTCCTTGTTTGACTACAACAATGTTCTTGCCTTTCTCCTCTCATTTAGACAGGATTCACTGCAGCCATAATGCAAATGGTTGAAGCAAAGGAAAGAAGAGGCTGACATCTGGCCCCAGAGTCCCATTTCCCTCTGAATTCCTTTATCCAATACAATTCCCAGCTTACTTGTTCGATTTCTATAGGCCAATGCTTATGAGGCTGTAAATAAATAATTTAGGCTGGCCTCATCATGCCTAGAAGAGAACTGTATTTTAGGGCTTCCCCACAAAGATTTAGAGGGAAGCAGTGACTAAGACTGAGGAAGGTTGCTGATCTGACTGCCCCGCTATGTATAAAACACCAAACCACACTTCTGCTTTGGAGATACCTCAAAGCACACTGAGAAGAAAAAAAAATTCTGAACCTCCATGGAAAAATTCAAACCCTATTTATGATAAAATAAAATACCCTCAGCAAGCTAGCAATAAAAAGATACTTCTACAAGAACATCAGCAAGATGGTGGAATAGTAGTTTTAAGAGCTTGTACTCTCACAGAAACACAAGTTTGAACAACTATCCACAAATGAAAATAACTTTACAAGAGCTAAGGATTTCAGATTAGAGATTATGGACTGGAAAATATTTCCAGATCTCCACTGAAACCCAGCCCGGAAATAAGAAAAGACACATTGAAGTGGGTAAGAACAACATGTTCACATTACCCATGTCATCCTTTCCTCAAGCTTGAACAGTGAAATGCATGAAGACACTCTAGGGGGAGAAAGAATGAAGTAGTATCCAACTTTACTGTGAACCCCAGCACAGCCCACCCAGGCTGGCACGTATGTCCTAGGGCTCCAAGCTCAGTCCCCAGAACAATACTCCTGGCCACCACAGTACTAGGTCAGGCCCTGAGGCCCCAGGCTGAATGCCTGCTCTTGTGAACCTAGCTTCCATGTCTACCTCAGTGTCGGGTAGGCAGCTGTAGTCCTAATCTATAGGCCAGCTCCCGATGATTATCACAACAGATGCAGAAAAATAAACGTGATAAAAATTGAATACCATTTCATGATAAAAATTCTCAAGAAACTATAAAGAATGTACTTAAATATAACAAAGGCCATATGTGACAAGTCCACAGCTAACTTCATATTCAATAGTGAAAGGCTGAAAGCTTTTCCTCTATGACCAGGAACAAGACAAGGGTGCCCACTCTTGCCATTTCTATTCAGTATAGTACTGGAAGTCATAGCAAGAGCAGTTAGATAAGAAAAAGAAGTATAAGACACCCAAACCAGAAAGGAAGAATGAAAATTGTCTGTGTTTGCAGATGACATTTTCTTATATATAGAAAATGGCTAAAATCAACAAGTCAGGAAATGACAGATGCTGGCGAGGATGCAGAGAAAGGGGAACCCTCCTACACTGTTGGTGGGAATGCAAGCTGGTGCAACCACTCTGGAAAACAGCATGGAGGTTCCTCAAAAAGTTGAAAATAGAACTGCCCTATGACCCAGCAATTGCACTACTGGGTATTTACCCTAAAGATACAAATGTAGTGATCCAAAGGGGCACATGCACCCGAATGTTTATAGCAGCAATGTCCACAATAGCCAAACTATGGCGAGAACCTAGATGTCCATCAACAGATGAATGGATCAAGAAGATGTGGTATATATACACAATGGAATACTATGCAGCCATCAAAAGAAATGAAATCTTGCCATTTGCGACAACATGGATGGAACTAGAGCATATCATGCTTAGCGAAATAAGTCAAGCAGAGAAAGACAACTATCATATGATCTCCCTGATATGAGGAAGTGGTAATGCAACATGGGGGCTTAAGTGAATAGAAGAAGAATCAATGAAACAAGATGGGATTGGGAGGGAGACAAACCATAAGTGACTCTTAATCTCACAAAACAAACTGAGGGTTGCTGGGGAGAGGGGGGTTGGGAGAAGGGGGTGGGATTATGGACACTGGGGAGGGTATGTGCTTTGGTGAGTGCTGTGAAGTGTGTAAACCTGGTGGTTCACAGACCTGTACCCCTGGGGATAAAAATATATGTTTATAAAAAATAAAAAATTAAAAAAAAGCATTTGCAGATATTCCCCCTTAAAAAAAATTCCAATGGCATTTTTCATAGAAATAGAAAAAAAAATCCTAAAATTTTGATGGAACCACAAAAGACCTCAAATAGCCAAACCAATCTTGAGAAAGAACAAAGCTAGAAACATTATATTCTGTAAATTCAAAATATACTACAAAGCTGTAGCAATTAAAACAGCATGGTTTTGGGGCGCCTGGGTGGCTCACTGGGTTAAGGCCTCTGCCTTCGGCTCAGGTCATGATCCCGGGCTCCTGGGATGGAGCCCCACATGGGGCTCTCCGCTCAGCCAGGGAGTCTGCTTCCTTCTCTCTCTCGGCCCTGCCTCTCTGCCTACTTGTGATCTTTGTCTGTCAAATAAATAAAATTTTAGAAAAAAAAAAAAAAACAACAGCATGGTGTTGGCATAAAAGCAGACCTATAGACCAATGGGAGCAGAAGCGAAACCAGAAATAAATTCATGCACGTACAGTTAATTGATCTTTAACAAAGGTGCCAAGATGATAAAATGGAGAAAGGATAGTCTTTTTAATAAATGGTGTTCACTGGATAAAGTATTATTGGCTGCATGTTCTTCTCACTTAGTACCCTGAATATGGTTTGCCAGCCCTTTCTGGCTTGCCAGGTTTCTGTGCATAGATCTGATGTTATTCTGAAGTTCCTCCCTCCATATCTAAGGAACCTCCTCTCCCTAGCTACTCTCAGGATAGTTTCTTTGACTATAATATTTGCAAATTTCACTATTATATATTGGGGCATCAATCTATTTTTATTGATTTGGGGACAGGTCCTCTCTGCCTCTTGGACATGAATGCTTGTTTTCTCTCACAGATTAGGGAAGTTCTCAGCTAATTGAACATAAAAAAATAAATTGTGTTCATAAAATTGGATATCCACATGCAGAAGAATGAAATTGGACCCTTACCTCAGACCATATACCTAAATCACCTCAAAAGGGATTAAAGATGACTTAAAGATGTATTAAATATACAACTTAAAAAATGTTGGGTCTTGACACTGATTTTTTATTGTGACTCCAAAAGCACAAGCAACAAAACCAAAAATGGAAAAATGGGATTACATCAAACTAAAAAGTTTATGCAGAGCAAAAACAATCAACTGAGGGAGATTTAAACCTATGGAATGGGAGAAGGTACTTGTGAACTGTACACATAATATGGAGTTAATATCCAAAATATATTAGGAACTCAAACAACTCAGGAAAAAATACCCAATTTAAAAATGGGCAAAGGAAACAATGGCCATGGTCGCCAAACTGTGGAAAGAACAAAGATGCCCTGCAACGGACAATTGGATAAGGAAGATGTGGTCCATATACATTATGGAGTATTATGCCTCCATCAGAAAGGATGAATATCCAACTTTTGTAGCAACATGGACAGGACTGGGAGAGATTATGCTGAGTGAAATAACTCAAGCAGAGAGAGTCAAGTATCATATGGTTTCACTTATTTGTGGAGCATGAAAAATAACATGGAGGACATGGGGAGATGGAGAGGAGAAGGGAGTTGAGGGAAATTGGAAGGGGAGGTGAACCATGAGAGACTATGGACTCTGAAAAACAACCTAAGGGTTTTGAAGGGGTGCGGGGGTGGGAGCCAGGTGGTGGGTATTAAGGAGGGCACGTACTGCACGGAGCACTGGGTGTGGTGCAAAAAACAGTGAATACTGTTACACTGAAAAAAAAAAGGAAAAGAAAAAAAAAGGAGAACCTATAAAAAGGAGAAAAACATATACTACCTTACTTTTTTACCACTATTTTAAGTTTAACCCATTGTAAGTGTTTAAAGCAAAACAATAAAATAAAATAATAATAATAATTTAAAAAATTGGGCAAAGGACCTGATAGGCATTTTTTTCAATAAAGACATACAAATAGCCAACAGGTATATGAAAAAAATGTTCAACATCATTAATCATCAGAGAAATGTGTATCATAGCTAAAGAGAACAAACTGGTGGTTACCAGAGAGGAGGTGGGTGGTAGGGGTGGATTAAGTAGGTGGTGGCTATCACTAAATAGGTGATCACTTGTAGTGATGAGCACTGGGTATTATATGTAAGTGTTGAATCGCTAAATTGTACACCTGAAGCTACTATTACACTATATGTCAAATAACTGGAATTTAAATTAAGAACTTTAAAAAGCCATATTGAGCTATCACCTTAATCTGTTAGAATGGCTATTATAAAAAACATAACAAAAGATAAGTATGGTGAAGATGTGAAGGAAAAGGAATGCTTTTGCACTGTTAGTGGGAATGCAAATTAGTATAGCCATTATGGAAAATAGTATGGGGGGGGTTCCTCAAAAAACTTAAAATAGTACTACCATATGATCCAGCAATCCCAGGAAATGAAGTCCGTATCTCAAAGAGATATTTTCACTCCCATGTTTATTATAGCATTATTCACAGTGGGAAAGGATGGAATCCATCTAAGTGTCTATCAACAGATGAATGGATAAAGAAATTATGGTATATTCATACAACTGAATATTATTCAGCCTTAAAAGAGAAAGAAGTCTTGTCACATGCTACAATTAGGATGAATCTCAAGGATATTATCTAGGTGAAATAAACCAGGCAAGAGTAAATACTACATTGTCTCACTTGTGTGGAATCTAAAAAAGTTGAACTCATGGAATCATAGAGTGGGATGGTGCCAAGCAGGATCTCTAGGTTAGAGGATATGAGAAAATGAGGAAATGGCACAAAGCTTCAGTTATGCAGGATGAATAAGTTCTAGAGATCTAATATAAGCATGGTGAGTATAGTTAATAATGCCATGTTTTATACTTGAAATTGGCTAAGAGAGTCAATCTTCAATGTGCACTCTGCGTATGCACACACAAAAATGATAACTGTATCAGGTGATGTACATGTTAATTAGCATGATTGTAGTCATCATTTCACAATGTATATGCATTTCAAAACATTACCTTGTACACCATAAATACATACATTTTACTTGTCAATTGTACCTATATAATATAGCTGGGAAAAAAATTACAAATAGCACCTAAAAAGAACAATAGAATACTTCCAACGCATTGTAAAGGTCATCCGTGGAAGCTAACATCAAAATATAAGGAAACAAGAGTTTGAATGTTTCTTTTAGATGGTGATATTTTTGGATTCTATTTAATCTTTGCCTTCTCAATGGTAAAAATGATATTGTGTCTCATGGGCACATGTTTAGGTCTATGATCTATTTCAAATCCATTGTTGTGTATGCTGTGATATATGGAGAACTATTTATGGAAAAAAACTATCCTTTCCCCATTGAATTACCTTAGCATCTTTGTTGAAATTCCACTGGTCATGTATGTGTGGCTTTCTTTCTGTACATCTCTGTCCTGTTCCATTGATTTGTTTTACTTTATGTCAATACCAAGTGACTTGATTATTATAGATTTATAATAAGTTTAACAAGAAAGTAGTATAATCTTCCAACTTCATTCTTTTAAAAAATTATTTGGGCTATTCTAGGTCCTTTATTATTCTAGGTTCATATCAGTTTTAGAATCATCTTGGCAGTTTCTCTAAAATCTCTGCCTACATTTTGAATGGAATGGCATTAATCTGTAAATCAGTTTGGGAAGAGTTGATAACGTAATATTGATTCTTTCAATTCATGACACAGGTATCTCTGTAATAGGTCTTCCTTAATTTGTTTCTACAGTGCTTTGTAGCTTTTAGTATAAAAGTCTTACACATCTTCTATTAATTTTCCATTATTTTAATTTTTAAGCTACTTCAAATGATGTTTAAAAATATATTTTCCAATTTTTTATTGGTAAATAGGAGTGCAGCTGGTTTGTATGATTTGACACATCCTGATAGCTTAGGAAAATTCTCATAGTAATTTTATTAGTTATTTTGTGGATTCCTTGGAATTTTCTGCAGTTGTGTAAATACATATGCTGTGAATAAAGACGGTTTCCTTCTTTCCAGTTGTAACATCTTTAATTTATTTTTCTTGCCTTATTCCACTGCCCAGGACACCTAGTACAATCTTATATGGAAGTGCTGGTAGTGGACATTCTTGCCTTGTTCTTGATCTCAGGAGAAGAACATTCTGCCTTTTGCTGACTTTATCCTGCTGTTTTGCCTTGGCTATATCCCCACGTTCAGCCTCTTTTTTTTTTAATTTTTTATTTTTTATAAACATATATTTTTATTCCCAGGGGTACAGGTCTGTGAATCACCAAGTTTACACACTTCACAGAACTCCCCAAAGCACATACCCTCCCCAATGTCCATAATCCCACCCCCTTCTCCCAAATCCCCTCCCCCCAGCAACCCTCAGTTTGTTTTGTGAGATTAAGAGTCACTTATGGTTTGTCTCCCTCCCAATCCCATCTTGTTTCATTGATTCTACTCCTACCCACTTAAGCCCCCATGTTGCATTACCACTTCCTCATATCAGGGAGATCATATGATAGTTGTCTTTCTCTGCTTGACTTATTTCGCTAAGCATGATACGCTCTAGTTCCATCCATGTTGTCGCAAATGGCAAGATTTCATTTCTTTTGATGGCTGCATAGTATTCCATTGTGTATATATACCACATCTTCTTGATCCATTCATCTGTTGATGGACATCTAGGTTCTCTCCATAGTTTGGCTATTGTGGACATTGCTGCTATAAACATTCGGGTGCATGTGCCCCTTTGGATCACTACATTTGTATCTTTAGGGTAAATACCCAGTAGTGCAATTGCTGGGTCATAGGGCAGTTCTATTTTCAACTTTTTGAGGAACCTCCATGCTGTTTTCCAGAGTGGTTGCACCAGCTTGCATTCCCACCAACAGTGTAGGAGGGTTCCCCTTTCTCTGCATCCTCGCCAGCATCTGTCATTTCCTGACTTGTTGATTTTAGCCATTCTGACTGGTGTGAGGTGATATCTCATTGTGGTTTTGATTTGTATTTCCCTGATGCCGAGTGATATGGAGCACTTTTTCATGTGTCTGTTGGCCATCTGGATGTCTTCTTTGCAGAAATGTCTGTTCATGTCCTCTGCCCATTTCTTGATTAGATTATTTGTTCTTTGGGTGTTGAGTTTGCTAAGTTCTTTATAGATTCTGGACACTAGTCCTTTATCTGATATGTCGTTTGCAAATATCTTCTCCCATTCTGTCAGTTGTCTTTTGATTTTGTTAACTGTTTCCTTTGCTGTGCAAAAGCTTTTGATCTTGATGAAATCCCAATCGTTCATTTTTGCCCTTGCTTCCCTTGCCTTTGGCGTTGTTCCTAGGAAGATGTTGCTGCGGCTGAGGTCGAAGAGGTTGCTGCCTGTGTTCTCCTCAAGGATTTTGATGGATTCCTTTCGCACATTGAGGTCCTTCATCCATTTTGAGTCTATTTTTGTGTGTGGTGTAAGGAAATGGTCCAATATCATTTTTCTGCATGTGGCTGTCCAATTTTCCCAGCACCATTTATTGAAGAGGCTGTCTTTTTTCCATTGGACATTCTTTCCTGCTTTGTCGAAGATTAGTTGACTGTAGAGTTCAGGGTCTATTTCTGGGCTCTCTATTCTGTTCCATTGATCTATGTGTCTGTTTTTGTGCCAGTACCATGCTGTCTTGATGATGACAGCTTTGTAATAGAGCTTGAAGTCCGGAATTGTGATGCCACCAACGTTGACTTTCTTTTTCAATATCCCTTTGGCTATTCGAGGTCTTTTCTGGTTCCATATAAATTTTAGAATTATTTGTTCCATTTCTTTGAAAAAGATGGATTGTACTTTGATAGGAATTGCATTAAATGTGTAGATTGCTTTAGGTAGCATAGACATTTTCACAATATTTATTCTTCCAATCCAGGAGCATGGAACATTTTTCCATTTCTTTGTGTCTTCCTCAATTTCTTTCATGAGTACTTTATAGTTTGCTGAGTATAGATTCTGTGCCTCTTTGGTTAGGTTTATTCCTAGGTATCTTATGGTTTTGGGTGCAATTGTAAATGGGATTGACTCCTTAATTTCTCTTTCTTCTGTCTTGCTGTTGGTGTAGAGAAATGCAACTGATTTCTGTGCATTGATTTTATATCCTGACACTTTACTGAATTCCTGTACAAGTTCTAGCAGTTTTGGAGTGGAGTCTTTTGGGTTTTCCACATATAGTATCATATCATCTGCGAAGAGTGATAATTTGACTTCTTCTTTGCCGATTTGGATGCCTTTAATTTCCTTTTGTTGCCTTATTGCTGAGGCTAGGACCTCTAGTACTATGTTGAATAGCAGTGGTGATAATGGACATCCCTGCCGTGTTCCTGACCTTAGCGGAAAAGCTTTCAGTTTTTCTCCATTGAGAATGATATTTGCGGTGGGTTTTTCATAGATGGCTTTGATAATATTGAGGTATGTGCCCTCTATCCCTACACTTTGAAGAGTTTTGATCAGGAAGGGATGCTGTATTTTGTCAAATGCTTTTTCAGCATCTATTGAGAGTATCATATGGTTCTTGTTCTTTCTTTTATTGATGTGTTGTATCACATTGACTGATTTGCGGATGTTGAACCAACCTTGCAGCCCTGGAATAAATCCCACTTGGTCGTGGTGAATAATCCTTTTAATGTACTGTTGAATCCTATTGGCTAGTATTTTGTTGAGTATTTTCGCATCTGTGTTCATCAAGGATATTGGTCTATAGCTCTCTTTTTTGATGGGATCCTTGTCTGGTTTGGGGATCAAGGTGATGCTGGCCTCATAAAATGAGTTTGGAAGTTTTCCTTCCATTTCTATTTTTTGGAACAGTTTCAGGAGAATAGGAATTAGTTCTTCTTTAAATGTTTGGTAGAATTCCCCCGGGAAGCCGTCTGGCCCTGGGCTTTTGTTTGTTTGGAGATTTTTGATGAGTGTTTCAATCTCCTTACTGGTTATGGGTCTGTTCAGACTTTCTATTTCTTCCTGGTTTAGTTGTGGTAGTTTATATGTTTCTAGGAATGCATCCATTTATTCCAGATTGTCAAATTTATTGGCGTAGAGTTGCTCATAGTATGTTCTTATAATAGTTTGTATTTCTTTGGTGTTAGTTGTGATCTCTCCTCTTTCATTCATGATTTTATTTATTTGGGTCCTTTCTCTTTTCTTTTTGATAAGTCGGGCCAGGGGTTTATCAATTTTATTAATTCTTTCAAAGAACCGGCTCCTAGTTTCGTTGATTTGTTCTATTGTTTTTTTGGTTTCTATTTCATTGATTTCTGCTCTGATCTTTATGATTTCTCTTCTCCTGCTGGGCTTAGGGTTTCTTTCTTGTTCTTTCTCCAGCTCCTTTAGGTGTAGGGTTAGGTTGTGTACCTGAGACCTTTCTTGTTTCTTGAGAAAGGCTTGTACCGTTATATATTTTCCTCTCCGGACTGCCTTTGTTATGTCCCACAGATTTTGAACCGTTGTATTTTCATTATCATTTGTTTCCATGATTTTTTTCAATTCTTCTTTAATTTCCCGGTTGACCCATTCATTCTTTAGAAGGATGCTGTTTAGTCTCCATGTATTTGGGTTCTTTTCAAACTTCCTTTTGTGGTTGAGTTCTAGCTTTAGAGCATTGTGGTCTGAAAATATGCAGGGAATGATCCCAATCTTTTGATACCGGTTGAGTCCTGATTTAGGACCGAGGATGTGATCTATTCTGGAGAATGTTCCATGTGCCCTAGAGAAGAATGTGTATTCTGTTGCTTTGGGATGAAATGTTCTGAATATATCTGTGATGTCCATCTGGTCCAGTGTGTCATTTAAGGCCTTTATTTCCTTGCTGATCTTTTGCTTGGATGATCTGTCCATTTCAGTGAGGGGAGTGTTAAAGTCCCCTACTATTATTGTATTATTGTTGATGTGTTTCTTTGATTTTGTTAATAATTGGTTTTTATAGTTGGCTGCTCCCACGTTGGTGGCATAGATATTTAAAATTGTTAAATCTTCTTGTTGGACAGACCCTTTGAGTATGATATAGTGTCCTTCCTCATCTCTTATTATAGTCTTTGGCTTAAAATCTAATTGATCTGATATAAGGATTGCCACTCCTGCTTTCTTCTGATGTCCATTAGCATGGTAAATTCTTTTCCACCCCCTCACTTTAAATCTGGAGGTGTCTTTGGGCTTAAAATGAGTTTCTTGGAGGCAACATATAGATTTTTTTTTTTTTAATCCATTCTGATAGCCTGTGTCTTTTGACAGGGGCATTTAGCCCATTAACATTCAGGGTAACTATTGAGAGATATGAATTTAGTGCCATTGTATTGCCTGTAAGGTGACTGTTACTGTATATGGTCTCTGTTCTTTTCTGATCTACTACTTTTAGGCTCTCTCTTTGCTTAGAGGACCCCTTTCAATATTTCCTGTAGAGCTGGTTTGGTGTTTGCAAATTCTTTCAGTTTTTGTTTGTCCTGGAAGCTTTTAATCTCTCCTTCTATTTTCTTTTTTTTTTTTTTAAAGATTTATTTATTTATTTATCAGAGAGAGAGAGGGGGAGAGAGCAAGCACAGGCAGACAGAATGGCAGGCAGAGGCAGAGGGAGAAGCAGGCTCCCAAGGAGCCCGATGTGGGACTCGATCCCAGGACGCTGGGATCATGACCTGAGCCGAAGGCAGCCGCTTAACCAACTGAGCCACCCAAGCGTCCCTCTCCTTCTATTTTCAATGATAGCCTAGCTGGATATAGTATTCTTGGCTGCATGTTTTTCTCGTTTAGTGCTCTGAAAATATCATGCCAGCTCTTTCTGGCCTGCCAGGTCTCTGTGGATAAGTCAGCTGCCAATCTAATATTTTTTACCATTGTATGTTACAGACTTCTTTTCCCGGGCTGCTTTCAGGATTTTCTCTTTGTCACTGAGACTTGTAAATTTTACTATTAGGTGACGGGGTGTGGGCCTATTCTTATTGATTTTGACGGGCGTTCTCTGAACCTCCTGAATTTTGATGCTCGTTCCCTTTGCCATATTGGGGAAATTCTCCCCAATAATTCTCTCCAGTATACCTTCTGCTCCCCTCTCTCTTTCTTCTTCTTCTGGAATCCTAATTATTCTAATGTTGTTTCGTCTTATGGCGTCACTTATCTCTCGAATTCTCCCCTCGTGGTCCAGTAGCTGTTTGTCCCATTTTTGCTCAGCTTCTTTATTCTCTGTCATTTGGTCTTCTATATCACTAATTCTTTCTTCTGCCTCATTTATCCTAGCAGTGAGAGCCTCCATTTTTGATTGCACCTCATTAATAGCTTTTTTGATTTCAACTTGGTTAGATTTTAGTTCTTTTATTTCTCCAGAAAGTGCTTTTATATCTCTCGAGAGGATTTCTCTAATATCTTCCATGCCTTTTTCGACCCCGGCTAGAACCGTGAGAATTGTCGTTCTGAACTCTAGATCTGACATATTACCAATGTCTGTATTGATTAGGTCCCTAGCCTTCGGTACTGCCTCTTGTTCTTTTTTTTGTGTTGAATTTTTCCGTCTTGTCATTTTGTCCAGATAAGAGTATATGAAGGAGCAAGTAAAATACTAAAAGGGTGGCAACAACCCCAGGAAAATATGCTTTAACCAAATTAGAAGAGATCCCAAATCGTGAGGGGGGAGAAAGGGGATAAAAAGAGGTTCAAAAAGGAAGAAAGAAAAAAAAATAAAAAAGAAAAAAAAAGAAAATAATTAAAAAAAGAAAACAAATAAGAAAAATATAAATAAGAAAAAATATATATATTGGATAAACTAGTTAAAAAACGTTAAAAATGAAAAAGGTAAAAGTTAAAAAAAAAATTTACCAGAAGGCGAGAAAAAAACAAAAAATGAAAAAGAAAAAAATTAAATTAACTGCAAGACTAAAAAAAATCACAGGGAAAAAGCCATGAGTTCCGTGCTTTGCTTTATCCTCCTCTGGAATTCTGCTGCTCTCCTTGGTATTGAAACCGCACTCCTTGGTAGGTGAACTTGGTCTCGGCTGGATTTCTTGTTGATCTTCTGGGGGAGGGGCCTGTTGTAGTGATTCTCAAGTGTCTTTGCCCCAGGCGGAATTGCACCGCCCTTAGGAGGGGCCGGGGTGAGTAATCCGCTTGGGTTTGCTTTCAGGAGCTTTTGTTCCCTGAGCGCTTTCCGTAGAGTTCCGGAGGACGGGAATACAAATGGCGGCCTCCTGGTCTCCGGCCCGGAGGAGCCGAGAGCCTGGGGCCCCACTCCTCAGTGCGCCCTCAGAGAACAGCGCCCAGTTACTCCCATCTGCCTGACCTCCGGCCGCGCTCCGAGCTCACCGAGCTTGCGACCGGTTCAAGGTAACACCGAGCTGTGAGCTTACTGTCGGCTCTGTCTCTGTAGCCGGCTTTCCCGTTCCAATACCCACAAGCTCTGCGACACTCAGACACCCCCGATCCTTTTGTGACCCTGCGGGACCTGAGGCCACACTGACCCCTTATGGGCTTCGCCCCGGTTTAGCCTCTGGAGCGATGTCCCTCAGCGGAACAGACTTTTAAAAGTCCTGATTTTGTGCTCTGTTGCTCTGCCCCTTGCCGGGAGTCGGCCCCTCCCCCCGGGGTCTACCTTCCCGTCGCTTTGGATTCACTTCTCCGCCGGTCCTACCTTTCAGAAAGTGGTTGTTTTTCTGTTTCCAGAATTGCTGTTCTTCTACTCTTCGATCTGCGATGGATTTTCAGGTGTTTGCAATCTTTAGATAAGCTATCTAGCTGATCTCCAGCTACCTGAAGTAGTCTCAGCCTGCTACTTCTCCGCCATCTTGACTCCATTCAGCCTCTTTTTGTGTGTGTCTCTAAATGGAGAAGATTGATATAGATCATCTTTTTATTTTTAATCATGGAAAAATTGGTTAAATTTATCATCTTACCCATTTCAAGTGTACAGTTCAGTTATGTTATGCATAGTCACATTATTGCACTATAGATCTCTAGAACTTTTCATCTTGCAAAACTGGAACTCTGTACTCACTATTCACTAATCTCCCCCTTACCACCACCCCATCCCCCTGGCAACAAATTATGTCCTGTTTTTATGATTTTGATTTCTTCATATAAATGAAAACCATTCAATAGTTGTCTTTTTGTGACTGGCTTATTTTATTAAGCATAATATCCTGAGGTTCATTACTGTTGTGGCATGTGACAGGATTTCCCTCTCTTTTAATGCTGCATAGTATTCCCTTGTATATATTGACCACATTTCTTTTATACTTTCAGTTGTTGGTGAGCATTTGCGTAGTTTCCTCCTCTTGGCTGTGGTAATAATGCTGCATTAAACAGAAGTGTACAGACATTGCTTTGAGATCTTTTAAAATTCTTTTAGATATATACTCAGAAGTGGGATTGCTAGATCATATCATAGTTCTATTTTAATTTTCTGAGAATACTTATTAATATTTTCCTAAATGACTGTACCATTTTATGTTCTCACCAATACTGTACAAGGGTTCCAACTTTCTCACATCCTCACCAACATGTGGGCACAAAAGCTTTTGGACTGAGGAGTACCTCCTACCTAGATGTTGCAGGTATTGCAAACACAACATTTTTAATACTCTCATCCCTAACTACCCTCCCCCCCTGAAAACAAACAAACAAGCAAACATGCAAACACCTATAGAGCATGCTTCTCCTGCTCTGTGCTGATCTTGAATAAGTCATGTCATTAACACTTACCAATTTTCAATTACTGTGCTGGGTGCTAGTGAACAGAAGATGATAAAGGTATAAGAACCTTCTCTTAGCATCTTTTCAGTCTAATTAGGGAAATGGGGTATAAAGATAGAGTAATTTGTGAGACGTGGGAGTGAGTGAGTAACATTTGCTATGGTCTGGGGATGGGTTACAAGGGACTTTCTGGAGAGTTCATACTAGAGCTGAATTTGGGAAGTTATTAAGGGTGGCCAGATGCACATGTGAGAGAAAAGCCTTCCAGGGAAGGAGAATGACATATATTTAAACTTGGAGTTGTAAAATGTCATTTGCATTCAGGAAAAGGTAAGTAGATTTGGTGTGATCTGATCATTAAGTGCAAAAGAGGGAGTTGCAGGTGATAAAACTGAAATTGTCACACAAAGTAATCTATGCTAATTTAGAAGCTTCATAGCCCATGTTTTAGGTACTGTAGAAGGATTTTTTTTTACTGGTAGAGAAGCAATATGAATATATTTCTAATTTTTTAAGAAAAATCACTTTGGTGATATTGGGGAGAAGGAATTTGAAACAAGGCTGAAGTTAAAACTCTGACAGTGTGCTTTGGTGAGTGCTGTGAAGTGTGTAAACCTGGTGATCCACAGACCTGTACCCCTGGGGATAAAAATATATGTTTATAAAAAATTAAAAATTAAAAAAACCCCAAAAACTCTGACAATGAAGTTAATGGGACAAATTTGAATCCTGAGATAAAACACCATCCAGTGTTCACTTTACAGTATAACTTGGTTCAGGGAGTTAGAACATCATGTTGAACATAACCTTAGAAAATTGGGAGAAGGGTAAAATGAGCTCTCAGCTGAGTTCATAATAAAATGATAAAGAGCACTGGAGGGGGTACTGGACAACCCCTTTCAGAGATCTAAGGAGAATCCATGTGCATGGTTAAATTATGAGGGAAGGGATGTGACAAATATTTGGGGCTGAGAGAATTTCTTTGACACTTTACTAATCTCTCCTAAAGAAGGCAATCATTTATTGCTTACTGGGCCTAAGTCTGCCTGAAATATCCTTATGCCTTCTCAAAGAAGAGTTAAGATCCAGGTAAAGACAACCTCATCTTCTAAGTAGAACAGTTATTCAAATTAAAGACTCTATGGAGTAAAACTTTCTGGAGAGGAAAGAGCATTGAACTAAGTTTGGGGTTATTGCATAAGAGAAGGAATTAATTTGGCAGCCCACCATAACAAAATATCAAAGACCAAGTGGCTTAATCAACAGAAATTTATTTTTTCCCAGTTCCAGAGACTGGAAGTCCAAGATCAAGATGCTGGTAGAATTGGTTTCTCCACTGAGGAGACCTCCCCTGAGGCATCTCTCCTTGGTTTGAAGATGGTGTTTTTGTGTGTTCGTGTGGTTGTCTCTCTGAATGCACCTGTCTGCTGCTTCTCTGTGTGTCCAAAATTCTTCTCCTTATAAGGACACTAGTTATATTGGATTAGGGCCCCACCATAATAAACTCATTTTAATTTGATTATCTCTTTAAAAACCTACCTCCAAATATGGTTACATTCTGAGGTCCTGGAAGTTAGGACATCAACTTAAAAATATGGGGAAGCATAATTCAGCCCATAACAGAAGGTATGGTCACTTGGCACCTGGTAGTTTTACAATTTTTCAAGAACATACTCAGTGTCTTATTAAGGCTTACACTTGGATGTAGGGAAAATATGGGGGTCCTGTGAAGTAAATTGTCCACCAAAATCCATACTGATCTGCTCCCCAAGGACTAATGAGTTTTCTTTCTTGGTGGCAAGGAGCATGCCTGCCTGATAGCTTTCCAGCTCCTTTCTTCAGGTGGGTCACAGGCAAAGCAGACGCTTTAGGCAGGTGTAGAGGTCATTGTTGACAGCCGGATGTACACTGGTTTGCACTGCATTTCCTAAACAGAGAGTAAAGAAGGCATTACATTGTCTCATCCCCAGTGGTCAGGTATCTCAAGGCCCAGGGTTTTGATGGGTGTCATGTTTGCATCCCAGTATAATTTTTGGTTTGTCAGGATTCTCTAAGGCTGGCATAGAAGCTAGAGTTAAAAAAAAAAAAATCACGTTTAAGAAAAATTTCTGAGGAGTGCCTGGGTGTCTCAGTCAGTGAAGTATCTGACTCTTAATTTCAGCTCAGGTCATGATCTCAGGGTCAGAAGATTGAGCCACACATCAGTCTCCATGCTCAGCATGGAGTCTGCTTATGATTCTCTCTCTGTCTCCCTCTGCCCCTCCCCTGGCTCCTGCACACTCTCTCTCTGTCTCTGTTTCTGTCTAAATCAAATAAAATCTTTAAAAAAAAAAAAAAGAAAAGAAAAGGGGAGCACCTGGATGGCTCAGTGGGTTAAGCCGCTGCCTTCAGCTCAGGTCATGATCCCAGGGTCCTGGGATGGAGCCCCACATTGGGCTTTCTGCTCATCAGGGAGCCTGCTTTCCTTCCTCTCTCTGCCTGCCTCTCTGCCTACTTGTGTTCTCTGTCTGTCAAATAAATAAATAAAATCTTTAAAAAAAAAAAAAAAAGAAAAGAAAAATTTCTGAGGAGTAAAATCAAAGCAGTGTGGCCAAACAAATCATCAAACAAAAGGTAGCTTTCAGCCTAACCAGGAACATGGGGGCAAAGCCAAGAGGTTAGAAAGTCCAGGGAGATGAAAGCAAGCAATAATAGATCCAGAAAGTCAGAGGGAGAACTATTAGTGAACAGCATCACCACAAATGGGTGGGATTTTGATTATTTTTGATAGCATAGCAAGAGCAAAATAAATTAATTGAAACACACTTAAGTCAGACTTCCTTATATCACATGATTGACTATTTTGTAGATAAGGTGTTTTATACCACCTTTGATTACCATTAAAGTGCCTGGAATATAGTAATGGGTGCGTAGAGACTTGTTAAGTGAATAAATAGTTAATCACAGAGGTCATGCTCCTGCAAACTGGCACAAGGTAACAAACAGTGAAAGTACACAATGGCCATACCTGGCATACACTAAGAAGCTCTAGGTGTGAACCTTATATTCTTGCATTTTTCTAAGTATAGTTTTTTAAATTTTTTATTTTATTTTTTCAGTGTTCCAAAATTCATTGTTTATGCACCACACCTATTCCTTCAGAAGGACGGAGTTTGAATTTCAGCTCTTACACTGTTATAATCCTCTATTTTCCCTAGATGGCGACAGAGACTAGCTTGTCTGTCTTTGAGGCCCCCCTACTAGCTCTCAGAAAGAAAAATTCACGGTTTTTTTTGTACCTATTTTTATTGATATCTACATGTAGTGAAAACAAGTTGTTTTACTTCTATTTCTTATTCATAAGATTTCAAAACAAAAATAAACTGTTGAAGAGAGCTGATGGTATCATTTATCAAAGATTAAGTACTAAATAATAGTTCCGTGCTCAGCATTGAGCTAGAGGCTACAGGGACTAGATATAAGGAAAATAATTCTTTCCTGCCCTTGGACTCATCAATATCTCTTTACATTAATCTCTGTAATGTATCAGTCAACAGCTGTCTTGCCTCACCTTTGCTTAAACAATAGGAAAGCTCTATGAGGAGCACCTGTGTTCTACTGCCACTCCTGCTTCTGGATTCTGTAATCACAAGAGAGCAAGGTAAGATAGTGTCGGCTTCAATGGTAAGAGACTTCTCAAGCTTCAGCCAAAGCAGAACGCAAGGTTCTGAGGTTCCATAGTATGATTTCAGTGAAGGGCCGGGGGAGTGTGGTCATGGCCTGTCTTGACAAAACAAACACCATCCTTTCTAATCAATAACTTCAAAGAAGGTGTTTTGCTAGGGCTGCTGTAACAAAGTATCACAAATGGGGTGGCTTAAACAACAAATATGTACTATCTCACAGGTCTGGAGGCTACAAGTTTAAGATTGAAGTGTTAGCCGACTTGATTCCTTCTGAGGGCTATGATGTTTCTGACGATTAGCCAGATAGTTAGCTGGCTATCTATTTTTGGTATTCCTTGGCTTGAGAAACATCACCTTGCCTTATCTTCGCATGGCGTTCTTCCTGTGTCCATTTCTGTATTCAAATTTCCCCCTTTTTCACCCTCTGAGAGAAATTATAAAAGATGTAGAAGACAAGGTGCTTTAAGGATTATTGAAGCATCATGAGTTCATTTATGAATATAATTATAAAAAATAAATGCACACATTGGATATAATGAGACACATAAATGCTGACTGAAGGGGACAAGCAGGGGCCTTGAAAGATGTTGAATCTCTTAATTAATGAATCCTTGCCTGGAAAAAAAGATTTGGAAAAATCAAAACTTTCAGTTAATTGTAATTAACATAATGACTTTCAAAAGTATATATGGAAATGATTTTTGATAAGATGCATGTAGCACATTAAGAAGGCTGAAGATTCTTTGACACTTCTCCTGTCAAAACGTTGCCTCCCTTTGAGTTCTGAGCAGGTTATATGCTTGTTCTGACTGATAAAATATTAAAGATGTGGTGCTGTGCCAGTTTTTGAGCCCAGGCCTCTAAAAAGCATATCTGCTTCCACTTCTCTGGTCTTGGAACACTTGCTGTTGGAGCCCTAAGCCCCTTTGGAAGAAGTCTGACTCCTCTGCTGGAGCTGCCGGATGGGAAGAACCAGGCATTTGAGCAAAGCCATTCTGGACATTCCAATCCAGTTCTGCTGCAGCTGAATCCCAGCAGATTTCCCCTCTTTATAAGGACACCAGTCACTCTGGATTGGGGCGCACCTTACTCCAAGATGACCTCATCTTAACTAATTACATCCGCCATGACCCTATTTCCAAATAAGGTCACGTTCTGAGGTACAGGAACTTCAGCATTTGAATATTTAGGGAACACAATTGCATTCATAACAGAAGAGTTTAAAACTATTTCCCGTGAGGATATAAGTATTTTCTCACTGATTCCCTTTGAAGGAGAGGGCTCTTAAATTTCAAGAGATGGCCAACATGGCCCCTGTATAGAAATGTATAAAATGTATCATAGGATCAAAAAAGCATGCTACAAAGCAATGAAAGAAAGTTATCTTTCTTTTCCTCTTCCTTCCTTCCTTCTGTCTTCTCTTCTTCATTACTATTTTTTCACACAATGATGTTGAGCTTTGATCTCAGAGCTGGCTGGCAAATACTGAATCAGTGGAAAAAAGGAGGGGCATCAAAGTAGGAAAGGATAGGAAAAGTTTATAATTCATCAAAAATTAGGACTTGTATTTCACGTTTTAAACAAAAAATGATGATATAATGCCTTATTAAGTTATGAATAGCTATGTTCCTATAGCAGATATTCTAAGGCCCTTTGCTTACCTCATAGGCAAGGCAATGTGCTCCTTATAATGTCATTCTGTATTTGCTATCCAAGGTGAAGCCCACTGGGGAATAATGTGGCCCATAGCAGCCAAACTGACCATGAGGAAGAATGCTCATAAACAGGATGTTAATGAGTAACTTTCCTTTAGTGAGTGCCTGAGTCAACCATGGTTGTATTGTAAGTGTACTTCGGTGCTGATTCAGATTTGTCTTTGCAAGATGCTTTATTTACATTATGTATAGTTAGAAAAACATTTTGTTCATTCATACATCCAAAAAAACTTTTGAAGAATACTTTCTATATGAAGGCTTAGCTTTCAGCAAACAGAACTTTGAGCTGGATGAGGCATGATCTCTGTCCTCAAAGGAATCACCCCATACATTTGAGCTCCCTCAACAACCCAAATACACATATGTGCGTTGTAGGAGCATTAAAAACAATCTGAGTGTCCACTGTTAGACCAGCACCAAAATCCAGAACAAGTGTCAGAAACTCTGCATGTGGTTGATGGGGATGTCGTGCCAGCTTGTGGGAAATTGTACTCTTACCATGGTCTCTTCTTTTAATCCTTTTTGACCATTCTGTTGGCCACATTTTCTGGACAGGCAAGTAAGGGTGGCCAGAACACCTGGAGAACACCTCCTATCTGCTGAGTATGATAATCATCATGATTAGTGTCCTCTTCCCAAATAAAGGACAACTCTTATATGTCCTCTATTAACCTTAATATGCTCATTAATTCTCCAATTCATCAGCATTCTCAAATAACACTACTTAAATACTTAACTCTTCTTTCACTGGCTTAAGTTTATTTTTTGAAGCTCTCAATTTTGCTTTATCCAATAGCCTTTTAATATATAAAACAATGTATTCCTGATTATGATTATATAATTTATTCATGCATTAGAGTCGTATTTCTCCAGAAGAAAATCTTCCTAGTTTGTATGCCAGATCAATTATTCTTCTGTAGAGAAAACTGGTTTTTTTTTAGGCACTCTGTCAATATAGTCATGTGACACCCACAGTCCTAAGAGAACTCAATGAAGAGCTGGTGGAGAAATGCTAGGCAACTTGTATTCCTAAAAATAGCAATAGGAGCCCTTGTAGTAGGACCCAGCCAAACATGGAGGTTCACATACTAATATAAGACCTAGTCTAAGCCTTCAGGGAGTCACACTGAATCAAGATGGCAGGTCATTGGTTGTGCTTATAGTGTTTCCAGCTTTGAGTACAACATAAATACACGTGCATTGACTATATGACCAAACCAACTAAAAACAGTTAATCCAGTAGTTTTGGAATTGGAGGCCCTATTAAAAACTGTTTAAAAGATCAACAGTTTATTTGACAAATTATTTTTTGGCAAGTCAAAGAAGACAACAAGTCCAGATATTATTATAGATTTTATTACTTTCAAGAATAAATAATTGAAAATTGACAAACATAATTAAAGTGTGGTCTACAAAATCAAATAAAATCAAATTAAAATTTCAAATTTATAAATCAACAATCCAGGAAGATTGTATATCCTGGAATAAATTTAAATGCTCTGCAACTCTCACTTCTTTTCTTTTTTAATTCTTTATTTTTTATAAACATATATTTTTATACCCAGGGGTACAGGTCTGTGAATCGCCAGGTTTACACACTTCACAGCACTCACCATAGCACATATCCTCCCCAATGTCCATAACCCCATCCCCCTTCTCCCAATACACCTCCCCGCAGCAACCCTATCCCCCTTCTCCCAACACACCTCCCCCCAGCAACCCTCAGTTTGTTTTGTTAGATTAAGAGTTGCTTATGGTTTGTTTCCCTCCCAATCCCATCTTGTTTCATTTATTCTTCTCTTACCCCCTTAACCCCCCCATGTTGCATCTCCACTTCCTCATATCAGGGAGATCATATGATAGTTGTCTTTCTCTGATTGACTTATTTCGCTAAGCATGATACCCTCTAGTTCCATCCACATTGTCGCAAATGGCAAGATTTCATTTCTTTTGATGGCTGCATAGTATCCCATTGTGTATATATACCACATCTTCTTGATCCATTCATCTGTTGATGGACATCTAGGTTCTATCCATAGTTTGGCTATTGTGGACATGGCTGCTATAAACATTCGGGTTTATACCCTTCGGATCACTACGTTTGTATCTTTAGGGTAGATACCCAGTAGTGCAATTGCTAGGTCATAGGGTAGTTCTATTTTCAACATTTTGAGTAAACTCCATGCTGTTTTCTAGAATGGTTGCACCAGCTTGCATTCCCACCAACAGTGTAGAAGGGTTCCCCTTTCTCTGCATCCTTGCCAGCATCTGTCATTTCTTGACTTGTTAATTTTAGCCATTCTGACTGGTGTGAGGTGATATCTCATTGTGGTTTTGATTTGTATTTCCCTGATGCCGAGTGAAAAAGTGCAACTCTCACTTCTTATTAATTCACCATGATGCCTAACACAGTGTTCCTGACTCATGCATGGTGTTTCCCTGCATAACCAGTGCTTAGTAACCATTTAATTTCACACTGAAGGGTAAATGTCCAAAAAGCAATCCCAGATCAAAATCCATGAAAATTATTTTATAATCAAAACTTTACTCATGATGGCAGAGTTACAGCTCTCAGCATTACTTGAGTTCCTACTATGTACTAAATATCCAGACTTATGATACAACTTTTTTCCTGAACTTTATTCAGTATTCAAAAATAGTATATTTTTTCTTACCATGTTGATACAAAATTAAATTCTCTAATTATCTGCTAAAAGAGACAAAGAGACTTTTTTATTAAGCTCTTATTAGAAACAAAATTCTTCCACTGTGAAAAAGATCAAATAATTACCAGCCTTTTAATTCTTTATTCCCATAAAAATTCATACCAGGAATATTTCAATTAGGAAATATGTGCAGTAGTTAACTTGTTTGAGAGCTTGGTAAAAAGTCATTTCAAAGAGACTCAATTCATGGAGGACGTTAATTACAGCAAGAGGTCTTTTGATATTGACATCATGTTTGTGGTAGGGTCATAGATTCTCATTATAATTTAAGTGTTTTGACATGTGCTGACATGTTTAACTTGCTGAAAACACATTGAAATATTTCTGTAAATCATTTACCAAAGGTGAAGCAAGGACTACCCATAACATCACATATCCTTGAGAAATGACTACAGCATTCAATATGAAGTCATATTACAGAGTCAAAGTTGCTAGTTCTTTTGCAATATAAAATGTAAATGTTTTAGTGTCTTAGTGGGACCAGTAAGTATTGGTGTTGCCATTTCTGTAGGAGCCATGGCAAGGTGACCTCAGTGCCTCTAGGTGGATAAAATCATCCTCTGTGAGGGTATCTCATGGTACTCAGCACACAAGATCCAGGACTTTAATCATATGCAGACAAAACCATTGAGTTTATAAACAAGGGCAAAGATAAATGAATTTTGGACAACGCCCAAGCCTTACTAAAGTGACAAAGCTATAACAGAAGAAAGTTGTCACTGAATCATCTGTAGTATATACATCCCTAGAGACAAAAGAGGAGTCTTATCTACCCCAGTCTAGAAAAGGAGAAATTTTGTCAAAATAAAAACCCTTTAACCTAAAAGGCAGAATTTGACCACTAGAAAAGTGAAGAGGATTGGGGGACGAAGAGAGACTATTAGCTTTTTTATATCTTTGTTGAAATAGTCCTCAAAAGCATCTGATTCATTTGCTTTGATTCTTTGTTCCTGAGCAACCTTCTGATGACCCATCCATTTCCAAACTACTAAATATCTACTAGGTATCTTGTTCCTAATACTGGGGAAAGTGCACTCTGAGTTTGTTGGAAGCATTTCTGTAGTAAATTAATTCTGTAGTAAATTAACAAATCTGCTAGTGTCTGCTTTATCATCTATCTCTTGAGAATTTGGTGGTTATGAACCATCCCTAAGAGACTAGTTAACTCTTGACTCACAAATTTAAATTTCTGGGACTGTAAGGCATGAAACTTTTGGAGGTGACGGATATAGTTATGGCCTGGATTGTGATCATAGTTTCACAGGTATATATGTATGTCAGAACTCATCAAGTTGTATACTTTAAATATGTGCAGTTTCTTGTATATCAATTATTATCTCATTAAAGCTGTTTTTTTTTTTTTAAAAAAGGGGGAAAAATCAAGGGCTGGCCTCCGGGTTCTATAAGCTGACAGGCTCTGAGAGAGACCCTGCTTGGGCCCACTGCTTCTCCTTTTCTCCAGTCTGTGCTCTTTCAAAGTCACCATGTTCTAATCACGAGCATCCATTGATTAGTGTATGACTTTAAACATCCATATCTCCTCAGAAATAGATTTTTTTTTTTATCTTGAAAGCAGACCTGCCAACTTGAAAATGTGTGGATGAGGTAAGGTCTCCTTATGAATGTTTTTAGTTTATGAGAAATGTTTTGATACTACACATCCTAGCATGCCAGTTAATTCTTCTGCTAAGATTGTCTGTGAAAAGCTGGGCTCATTTAGCTAACCTCCTGTTTTCATGCCTCAGCTCTTCCAGGCTTCATAGTGGAAGGACTTCCTGGTGCAACTGTCAAAACAACAACAGCAGTAAAAAATTTGTAGTGATTATTTTGAGTTAGCCAATAAGATGTCTACTTTCTCATACACTTAATTATCAAACTAGCTCTTTGTCCTGTGAAACAATTTCCATTTGACAGGTGAAGTATTTGAGCCTCAGGATAATAAAGTAATTTACTAAAAGTCACACAATAGTGTATTTATGGTTTGAATGTAGACTTAATCTGACTCCAAGATTTGTGCAGTTTATGGTATTGCCTACTGTCTTTCTCTGGTTTATTAGATGAGTTCTCATAGAGATCCTGTCCTTTACTAGTACAACAACTTTCTGGTAAAGGAAACTACATAGCAAATAACCTAGACATTGCAGTGGAATAGATTTCACCAATTAAGACAATGGTATACAAAATTTAATATTGAATAATTGAATTGATTTAGAATTTCTTAATAGACCTCCATTTAACTAAATAATCTTTTAGTTAGGCTATGTTGGTTAGGCTAGGTTAGGCTAGGTTGATCGTCTGTGGCTTAATATGTCTAGTGCCCTCTACACTGGCAGTCTTTTCACAAATACATTGAAAGTTGAGTCCATTTACCTGATGTCTATGAATAGTACATTTACTATTTACTGGAATATTACTCAGCCATAAAAAATGAAACATTGTCATTTGCAACATGGATGGAGCTAGAAGTATAACGCTAAGTGAAATAAGTCAGTCAGAGAAAGGCAAATACTGTATGATTTCACTCATTTGTGGAATTTAAGAAACAAAACAAATGAGCAAAGGGAAAAGAAAAAGAGGGAGCTGAACCAAGAAACAGATTCTTAACTCCAGAGGGGAGGTGAGTGGTGGGATGAGTGAAATAGGGGATGGGGATTAAGGAGGGTACTTGTTGTGATTAGCACTGGGTGTTGTATACAAGTATTGAATCACTATATTGTACACCTGAAACTAAATTACACTGTATGTTACCTAACTGGAATTTGAATTTAAAAAACCTTAAAAAATTCCTGTTTAGGCTGATTGTTCTCAGTAGCCCAAGGTCTAATAAAAGAGATAGTAAAATAAATGTAATTGTAATAAAATGTGTTGTTATAACCATCTGAACAAATTACTGTGGGAACCAGAGGTAGGAGCAATGAATCACCTGAGAACTTTACCAGTGAGGAGTACCATTTGGGCCAAGTCTTAAAGGAAAGATGGACATTTGAAGAATTGCATAAGGGAAAAGGCTTTTTTGGGCAGTGGACTCAGGTTTTATGAGGGCATGAACTTGTGAAAGTGTTCTGTAAGAGCATAGAATGAGTGGGGCACCTGGGTGGCTCAGCTGGTTGAGCTACTGACTCTTGGTTTTAGCTCAGATCATGATCTCAGGATCAGGAGATTGAGCCTCATATCAGGCTCTGTGCTCAGCATGGGGTCTGCTTGAGATTTTTTTCTCCAAGGCTCCTCCCTCATGCCCCCCCAGCTAGTGCACTCTTTCTAAATTAAATGAATGAATGAATAAATGAATAAATAAAATCTTTCTAAAAAATGCAGAGAGTGGTGAGAAATGCAATGTGCTAGGTTTTTGTTTTTGTAATTAGAAGCACATTGCCTAGAGGTTAAAGTAGGTAACCTGTAAGCCAGATGCTTACATGCTGATGCTCGACATGCTGAAGTGCTTGACTCTGTTACTTACTGGTTTTTGTCAGTAAGTTACTTTTAGTCTAAAAGAGGAAACTCAATGAGACAGAATTAGGTCCTCCATCATCAAGTAGGTTCTAATTTTAAAGTCTGATGATCTCAGCTTCGTAGACTTTGATTAACATCTACTTCAGGTCATGTTCAGTACATGCAGTGGAAAAAGGATGGATCTTTTCACTTGTGCTGAGCATTCTTTAGATAGGGAGTGTCCACCTGTGGTTATGAGGCCATCGCATCAGAAAAATCTGGAGAGCTTGCTGAAAGGCAAATTCCTGAGTTATGGGATTCTGATATTATTGGTTTGAGTTAGTGCTAGGAATCTAAATTTTTAATAGTATGTGAGATTCTGATTAGTTTGTAATCACATTACTTTGTGATCACATTGTATTACAGTCTGCAAGATATTACATGTGGGAAGACTTGTGCTATAGGATACAATTTTTTAAAAATACAGTTATACAGATTTCATTGGAACTCTCATATAACCCAAACATATTCCTTAAGAGAAAAGAAACTGTAAGATAATATATTGATAACATTCATATAGAATTATAATTCAGCTTCTAGATTTAGGAGATTATATACAATCTGGCTTAGATCAATTCAGTTTATATATTATTCTTATATACATTATAGCAGAAGCCAGAAAGTGGAAGCTCACTCAGCTGGAATTTTTCCATGGGAGTGTTTGTTTTGGCCTCTACTCTCATTTCTATAAATTCAAATTAACTTCCTCAATTTAACACACCAATATTTTATGCAAGATAATACATTCACACAAAGCAGTGTACGTCCAGAACTAGTTAGGGGATGCCTCCTTTGGGAAAGAATCCCTGCTGTCTAGTTTACCACAGACCCCACCCAGCCTGCTCCATCCCGGGCTCTCGTCTAGCCCAAAGAGCTTGTCCTGTCTCCCTGAAGCAAGGCCACTCCACATCTGGCCACTACATATCTTCCAGTTTCATTCTGCTCTTTCCTCATTTCTCCTCATGCTCAAACATTGCCAAATATTGGGAAACAGTTGGGCGGAGAACTTCACACCTCTGTGTCTCTGGACATGCTCTCTCTTAGGTCTTAAATGTCCTTGTCAACTTTATATTATTGGTCACCTTTTAAGATCCATTTCAAGTATCATATGGGTTACACAATCTTCCCTGAATCCCCCAGCCTAAGTTAGGAATTCCTCCTCAGCTCTCAAACAACTTGCCCAACTCTCTTCTACCTCTTATCACATTATAGTATAATTAACTATTTACTTGAACATCTCCTCCACTAGATCATGAATTTATTTAGTAATTACATTTAAAAGAAATTTTGACATAGGCTTGATGTATAAAGGATCATCTCAAACCCGGTCAACCAGAAGATATAATAATCCCACAGACCCAATTCCTTAATTATCCTCATAGTAGAAATTGTGACATTGTTTTAGAGGAATGCATAATCATTTTTTTTTACCCAGGAAGTTCATGTAGGTACAATGAACTATTTCTTTAAATTTTATTTCATTGTTGTGGTTACACTTCTGAAGTGAAATTGAATATATCTTAGATACCTAAAACTTACTTTATTAAAATTCTTCTTATAAGATATACTCCAATTACATCTTAGTTGAAGGCAATTTGTGATAATTTCTTAGAAGGAGGTCCTCTTCTATATCTAACTGTAGACTTATCTAATATTGAAGTTACATATAATTTGAAATTCTTTTTATTCCTGTTTTGGTAAAATGGTCTGTTGACCTCTTTATAATAATGCCTGTGTCAGCTTTTCACTATCACTTTCAAAATTCCATTTCCTCCAAATAAGATCTGAAGTTATTTTTCCTGTACTTGAATATACGTATTAGTTTCTCCTTCTCTTTCTCTGGCCTAACGCCATGTGAGTTTTAATTAATTCCTTCTGTAATATTTGCATGCTATGATTTTCTTTAATTTATTCTGTCTATACTCTTGCCTTATTTAATTCAAGGGAACATTTGGGGAATGGATATAGTTTGCATAAAGGATGCTTTGCAAATAAATTACAGTGCTTCCAACTGCCAGAATGGGTAAGCAAAACCTTGCAAAGCCATTTCTATAAAGTCCATCTGCAAACAATGAGAACACTTCTGATTAATGTAGGTTAAAGCTACACTGAAAGTCATTAGTTCACTTCAATTATACTTGCCCATTTCCTACTTCAACTTTAAAAAGTAATGCTGAGTTTAAATGTTCGAAATGACTTTTTTCAGTATCAGTTCTAAAAAGAATGTGTAAATCTGGCCATGTTTGGCTGATAGTTCTCCATCCAGATGGAATGGTGCATGTGAATTTTTAGAGCACTACAAGCTTGGAGGTCCAGTGATTGTACCATGATGTTTCACAGATCAAATTCCTGTCTTTTGTGTATTGTTGGCAGTATCCTATAGCATTTAATTTCTTGAAAATAACTTTAATTATATTAAAATTAACTGGGTGAATTAATATAAAGCACATTTTGGAACCTTTTAGGAGAGGGAGTGAGACAGCTTGAGGAGAAGGAGCAGAGCTAGAGGTAAAGGTACGGTATAAAGTGACAGATTGGGGAAAGGGCTAATTAGAGTTCTCTAAAACTAAGAGATGGGGATACCAAGAGGCTGGAATGTTTTGTTTCACTTTTATTATTCTCTATTATCTCTCTCTATTTTTCAATAGAAAATTTTTCATTTCAATATTTTATAAATATTTAATTGCTTATTATTTCTCTTCCAGTAGAATGTAACCTCCAAAAGGGAAAGGACTGTGTTAGTTTTATTTTCGAATACATGCCCAGCATCTATCACAGGGTTGGTGTATATTGTACACTGTCCTTTTTTTTTTCTGGTAATTTTTTTCCATTTTATTTTATTTTTTTCATTATGGTAGGTGTACCCTTTAATTCCCATCCCCTATTTCCCTTATCCCCTACCCACCTCCCCTCTGGTAACCATAAGTTTGTTGTCTATAGTCAAGCCTGTCTCTTGGTTTCTCTCTCTCTCTCCCTCTTGTTTTTTCTTTGTTCATTTGTTTTGTTTCTTAAATTCCAGATATGAGTGAAATCATATGGTATTTGTCTTTTTCTGACTGACTTATTTCACTCAGCATTATACTCTAACTCTATCCAGGTTTTTGTAAATGACAAGATTTCATTCTTTTTTTGGCTGAGTAATATTCCATTGTGTATATATACCACTTCTTTTTTTTTTTTTTTAAGATTTTGTTTATTTATTTATTTATTTATTTATTTATTTTGAAGGCTTACTTTTTTTTTTTTTTTAAATTTCCAGCATAACAGTATTCATTATTTTTGCACAACACCCCGTGCTCCATGCAATCCGTGCCCTCTATAATACCCACCACCTGGTACCCCAACCTCCCACCCCCCGTCCCTTCAAAACCCTCAGATTGTTTTTCAGAGTCCATAGTCTCTCATGGTTCACCTCCCCTTCCAATTTCCCCCAACTCCCTTCTCCACTCTAAGTCCCCATGTCCTCCATGCTATTTGTTATGCTCCACAAATAAGTGAAACCATATGATAATTGACTCTCTCTGCTTGACTTATTTCACTCAGCATAATCTCTTCCAGTCCCGTCCATGTTGCTACAAAAGTTGGGTATTCATCCTTTCTGATGGAGGCATAATACTCTATCCCCAGGGGTACAGGTCTGTGAATCACCAGGTTTACACACTTCACAGCACTCACCAAAGCACATACCCTCCCCATGTCCATAATCCCACCCCCTTCTCCCAAACCCCCTCCCCCCAGCAACCCTCAGTTTGTTTTGTGAGATTAAAAGTCACTTATGGTTTGTCTCCCTCCCAATCCCATCTTGTTTCATTGATTCTTCTCCTACCCACTTAAGCCCCCATGTTGCATCACCACTTCCTCATATCAGGGAGATCATATGATAGTTGTCTTTCTCTGCTTGACTTATTTCGCTAAGCATGATACGCTCTAGTTCCATCCATGTTGTCGCAAATGGCAAGATTTCATTTCTTTTGATGGCTGCATAGTATTCCATTGTGTATATATACCACATCTTCTTGATCCATTCATCTGTTGATGGACATCTAGGTTCTTTCCATAGTTTGGCTATTGTGGACATTGCTGCTATAAACATTCGGGTGCATGTGCCCCTTCGGATCACTACGTTTGTATCCTTAGGGTAAATACCCAGTAGTGCAATTGCTGGGTCATAGGGCAGTTCTATTTTCAACATTTTGAGGAACCTCCATGCTGTTTTCCAGAGTGGCTGCACCAGCTTGCATTCCCACCAACAGTGTAGGAGGGTTCCCCTTTCTCCGCATCCTCGCCAGCATCTGTCATTTCCTGACTTGTTGATTTTAGCCATTCTGACCGGTGTGAGGTGATATCTCATTGTGGTTTTGATTTGTATTTCCCTGATGCCGAGTGATATGGAGCACTTTTTCATGTGTCTGTTGGCCATCTGGATGTCTTCTTTGCAGAAATGTCTGTTCATGTCCTCTGCCCATTTCTTGATTGGATTATTTGTTCTTTGGGTGTTGAGTTTGCTAAGTTCTTTATAGATTCTGGACACTAGTCCTTTATCTGATATGTCATTTGCAAATATCTTCTCCCATTGTGTCAGTTGTCTTTTGATTTTGTTAACTGTTTCCTTTGCTGTGCAAAAGCTTTTGATCTTGATGAAATCCCAATAGTTCATTTTTGCCCTTGCTTCCCTTGCCTTTTGCGTTGTTCCTAGGAAGATGTTGCTGCGGTTGAGGTCAAAGAGGTTGCTGCCTGTGTTCTCCTCAAGGATTTTGATGGATTCCTTTCGCACATTGAGGTCCTTCATCCATTTTGAGTCTATTTTTGTGTGTGGTGTAAGGAAATGGTCCAATTTCATTTTTCTGCATGTGGCTGTCCAATTTTCCCAGCACCATTTATTGAAGAGGCTGTCTTTTTTCCATTGGACATTCTTTCCTGCTTTGTCGAAGATTAGTTGACCATAGAGTTGAGGGTCTATTTCTGGGCTCTCTATTCTGTTCCATTGATCTATGTGTCTGTTTTTCTGCCAGTACCATGCTGTCTTGATGACGACAGCTTTGTAATAGAGCTTGAAGTCCGGAATTGTGATGCCACCAACGTTGGGCTTTCTTTTTCAATATCCCTTTGGCTATTCGAGGTCTTTTCTGGTTCCATATAAATTTTAGCATTATTTGTTCCATTTCTTTGAAAAAGATGGATGGTACTTTGATAGGAATTGCATTAAATGTGTAGATTGCTTTAGGTAGCATAGACATTTTCACAATATTTATTCTTCCAATCCAGGAGCATGGAACATTTTTCCATTTCTTTGTGTCTTCCTCAATTTCTTTCATGAGTACTTTATAGTTTTCTGAGTATAGATTCTGTGTCTCTTTGGTTAGGTTTATTCCTAGGTATCTTATGGTTTTGGGTGCAATTGTAAATGGGATTGACTCCTTAATTTCTCTTTCTTCTGTCTTGCTGTTGGTGTAGAGAAATGCAACTGATTTTTGTGCATTGATTTTATATCCTGACACTTTACTGAATTCCTGTACAAGTTCTAGCAGTTTTGGAGTGGAGTCTTTTGGGTTTTCCACATATAGTATCATATCATCTGCGAAGAGTGATAATTTGACTTCTTCTTTGCCGATTTGGATGCCTTTAATTTCCTTTTGTTGTCTGATTGCTGAGGCTAGGACCTCTAGTACTATGTTGAATAGCAGTGGTGATAATGGACATCCCTGCCGTGTTCCTGACATTAGCGGAAAAGCTTTCAGTTTTTCTCCATTGAGAATGATATTTGCGGTGGGTTTTTCATAGATGGCTTTGATGATATTGAGGTATGTGCCCTCTATCCCTACACTTTGAAGAGTTTTGATCAGGAAGGGATGCTGTACTTTGTCAAATGCTTTTTCAGCATCTATTGAGAGTATCATATGGTTCTTGTTCTTTCTTTTATTGATGTGTTGTATCACATTGACTGATTTGCGGATGTTGAACCAACCTTGCAGCCCTGGAATAAATCCCACTTGGTCGTGGTGAATAATCTTTTTAATGTACTGTTGAATCCTATTGGCTAGTATTTTGTTGAGTATTTTCGCATCTGTGTTCATCAAGGATATCGGTCTATAGCTCTCTTTTTTGGTGGGATCCTTGTCTGGTTTTAGGATCAAGGTGATGCTGGCCTCATAAAATGAGTGTGGAAGTTTTCCTTCCATTTCTATTTTTTGGAACAGTTTCAGGAGAATAGGAATTAGTTCTTCTTTAAATGTTTGGTAGAATTCCCCCGGGAAGCCGTCTGGCCCTGGGCTTTTGTTTGTTTGGAGATTTTTAATGACTGTTTCAATCTCCTTACTGGTTATGGGTCTGTTCAGGCTTTCTATTTCTTCCTGGTTCAGTTGTGGTAGTTTATATGTTTCTAGGAATGCATCCATTTCTTCCAGATTGTCAAATTTATTGGCGTAGAGTTGCTCATAGTATGTTCTTATAATAGTTTGTATTTCTTTGGTGTTAGTTGTGATCTCTCCTCTTTCATTCATGATTTTATTTATTTGGGTCCTTTCTCTTTTCTTTTTGATAAGTCGGGCCAGGGGTTTATCAATTTTATTAATTCTTTCAAAGAACCAGCTCCTAGTTTCGTTGATTTGTTCTATTGTTTTTTTGGTTTCTATTTCATTGATTTCTGCTCTGATCTTTATGATTTCTCTTCTCCTGCTGGGCTTAGGGTTTCTTTCTTGTTCTTTCTCCAGCTCCTTTAGGTGTAGGGTTAGGTTGTGTACCTGAGACCTTTCTTGTTTCTTGAGAAAGGCTTGTACCGTTATATATTTTCCTCTCAGGACTGCCTTTGTTGTGTCCCACAGATTTTGAACCGTTGTATTTTCATTATCATTTGTTTCCATGATTTTTTTCAATTCTTCTTTAATTTCCCGGTTGACCCATTCATTCTTTAGAAGGATGCTGTTTAGTCTCCATGTATTTGGGTTCTTTCCAAACTTCCTTTTGTGGTTGAGTTCTAGCTTTAGAGCATTGTGGTCTGAAAATATGCAGGGAATGATCCCAATCTTTTGATACCGGTTGAGTCCTGATTTAGGACCGAGGATGTGATCTATTCTGGAGAATGTTCCATGTGCACTAGAGAAGAATGTGTATTCTGTTGCTTTGGGATGAAATATTCTGAATATATCTGTGATGTCCATCTGGTCCAGTGTGTCGTTTAAGGCCTTTATTTCCTTGCTGATCTTTTGCTTGGATGATCTGTCCATTTCAGTGAGGGGAGTGTTAAAGTCCCCTACTATTATTGTATTATTGTTGATGTGTTTCTTTGATTTTGTTATTAATTGGTTTATATAGTTGGCTGCTCCCACGTTGGGGGCATAGATATTTAAAATTGTTAGATCTTCTTGTTGGACAGACCCTTTGAGTATGATATAGTGTCCTTCCTCATCTCTTATTATAGTCTTTGGCTTAAAATCTAATTGATCTGATATAAGGATTGCCACTCCTGCTTTCTTCTGATGTCCATTAGCATGGTAAATTCTTTTCCACCCCCTCACTTTAAATCTGGAGGTGTCTTCGGGCTTAAAATGAGTTTCTTGGAGGCAACATATAGATGGGTTTTGTTTTTTTATCCATTCTGATACCCTGTGTCTTTTGACAGGGGCATTTAGCCCATTAACATTCAGGGTAACTATTGAGAGATATGAATTTAGTGCCATTGTATTGCCTGTAAGTTGACTGTTACTGTATATGGTCTCTGTTCCTTTCTGACCTACCACTTGTAGGCTCTCTCTTTGCTTAGAGGACCCCTTTCAATATTTCCTGTAGAGCTGGTTTGGTATTTGCAAATTCTTTCAGTTTTTGTTTGTCCTGGAAGCTTTTAATCTCTCCTTCTATTTTCAATGATAGCCTAGCTGGATATAGTATTCTTGGCTGCATGTTTTTCTCGTTTAGTGCTCTGAAAATATCATGCCAGCTCTTTCTGGCCTGCCAGGTCTCTGTGGATAAGTCAGCTGCCAATCTAATATTTTTACCATTGTATGTTACAGACTTCTTTTCCCGGGCTGCTTTCAGGATTTTCTCTTTGTCACTGAGACTTGTAAATTTTACTATTAGGTGACGGGGTGTGGGCCTATTCTTATTGATTTTGAGGGGCGTTCTCTGAACCTCCTGAATTTTGATGCTCGTTCCCTTTGCCATATTGGGGAAATTCTCCCCAATAATTCTCTCCAGTATACCTTCTGCTCCCCTCTCTCTTTCTTCTTCTTCTGGAATCCCAATTATTCTAATGTTGTTTCGTCTTATGGTGTCACTTATCTCTCGAATTCTCCCCTCGTGGTCCAGTAGCTGTTTGTCCCTCTTTTGCTCAGCTTCTTTATTCTCTGTCATTTGGTCTTCTATATCACTAATTCTTTCTTCTGCCTCATTTATCCTAGCAGTGAGAGCCTCCATTTTTGATTGCACTTCATTAATAGCTTTTTTTATTTCAACTTGGTTAGATTTTAGTTCTTTTATTTCTCCAGAAAGGGCTTTTATATCTCTCGAGAGGGTTTCTCTAATATCTTCCATGCCTTTTTCGAGCCCGGCTAGAACCTTGAGAATTGTCATTCTGAACTCTAGATCTGACATATTACCAATGTCTGTATTGATTAGGTCCCTAGCCTTCGGTACTGCCTCTTGTTCTTTTTTTGTGTTGAATTTTTCAGTCTTGTCATTTTGTCCAGATAAGAGTATATGAAGGGGCAAGTAAAATACTAAAAGGGTGGCAACAACCCCAGGAAAAAATGCTTTAACCAAATTAGAAGAGATCCAAAATCGTGAGGGGGGAGAAAGGGGATAAAAAGAGGTTCAAAAAGGAGAAAGAAAAAAAAAAGAAAAAAGAAAAAAAAAAAGAAAGGAAAAGAATTAAAAAAAAAAAAAAGGAAAACACCTTTCAGAAAGTGGTTGTTTTTCTGTTTCCAGAATTGCTGTTCTTCTTCTCTTCGATCTGCCGATGGATTTTCAGGTGTTTGCAATCTTTAGATAAGCTATCTAGCTGATCTCTGGCTAGCTGAAGCAGTCTCAGCCTGCTACTTCTCCGCCATCTTGACTCCTCCCTCTTTGTTTATTTATTTGACAGAGATCACAAACAGGCAAAGAGGCAGGCAGATGGGGGCGGGGGAAGCAGGGTCCCAACTGAGCAGAGAGCCAGATGCAGGGCTCGATCCCAGGACCCTGAGAACATGACCTGAGCCGAATGCAGAGGCTTAAACCACTGAGCCACTCAGGTGCCCCTATACCCTTCTTTATCCATGAATCTATTGATGGACAATTGGGCTGCTTCCAAGTTTGACTATAGTAAATAATGCTGCAATAAACATAAGGTGCCTATATCTCTTTGATTAGTGTTTTTTGTATTTTTGGTATAAATACACAGTAGTGTGATTCCTGGGTCATAGGATGGTTCTACTTTTAAGAACCTCGAGGAACCTTTCTTGAGGAACCTCCATACTGTTTTCCACAATGGTTGCACTAGTTTACATTCCCACCAACAGTGTAAGAGGGTTCCTCTTTCTCCACATCCCCATAAATACCTGTTTCTTGTGTTGTTGATTGTAGCCATTCTGATCAATGTGAGGTGGTATAGTTTTGATTTGTATGTCTTTCATGATGAGTGATATTGAGCATCTTTCCGTATGTCTGTTGGCCATCTGTATGTCTTCTTTGGAGAAATGTCTATTCATATATTCTGCCCATGTTTCAATTGGATTCTTTGTTTTTTGGGTATTGAGTTGTATCAGTTCTTTGTATATTTTAGTTATTAACCCTTTCTTAACTATGTCATTTGCATATACCTTCTCCCATTCAGTAGGTTGTCTTTTAGTTTTGTTGATGGTTTCCTTTGCTGTGCAGAAGATTTTTATTTTTATGTAGTCCCAAATGTTTATGTTTTGCTTTTATTTCCCTTGCCTCAGGAGACCTATCTAGAAAAATATTGCCATGGTGTATATTGTACATTATCAATAAATATTTGTTCAGTAAAATAATAAAGGCTGAGGAGCACCTGGGTGGCCCAGTCATTAAGCATCTGCGTTCAGCTCAGGTCATGATTCCAGGGTCCTGGGATCGAGCCTGGCATCGGGCTCCCTGCTCAGCCGGAAGCCTTCTTCTCCCTCTCCTACTCCCTCTGCTTCTGTTCCCTCTCTCATTGTGTCTCTCTCTGTCAAATAAATAAATAAATAATCTTTAAAAAAATAATAAAGAATGAGATATTAGTTCATTTCCAAGTTCTGGAAGTATATAAGCCATAAAGATCTGAGCAGTGTAGGCAGGCACGGAATCGTGATTTTAGGTAATTTTAAGTACAAAGAAGCAACAAGATGAGAGATTGAACAACAGAAAATTCTTTTGATTCTTTAGAGTCAGTGGGATCATCTTTAAAATTGCTTTAAAACTTAAAATAATTTATTGGTAATGGATTAAGATAGACGAAGAAGTAATCAATATTAGTGTGTGTGTACAGAAGTTTTATTTTGCAGGAGAGAATAGAGGAGGTAGAGGAAAGAAGAGTGGAATATTTTAATGGTGTTACACCAAGCATAGTTATTATGGCCATGCTTCTGAGAAAATGGGGCATTTTTTTTTTCTCATAATCAACCTAAGAGTTCTTTCTTCTACTGAAAAAAAGTTTAAAACAACTTCTCCTAACAACTTCACCATTTAAGGTAGCAAGGCAGTATGGTACTGAGTGGGTTTGTTTAGGGTGGCTCCTTGTCAGGCAAAGGGTCAGGATGAATTCCACCTCAGTTTATGGTAGGATATAAGGAAAAGGATTTGTTGGAGAAAAGAAAATCTCACGAGACAAAATTGCATGGTCTGTCAGCCTATCACCATTATGTAGCATGGCTTCCATTGATGAGATTGTGGGTCTTTTTACTTAAAGGGTAAACACGAGAAAGTTGTCTTATCAAGAGAGGAATAAACTGGCCAATTGGATTTTGGGTGCTAGCTATTTGTAGTTGTCTGGGATGTTCACACTCCAATATCTGAAGACCTTGGGACCCATGCAATATTGTAGTTCTTTGGGGGAGGAAGCCTGACACCTGAGATGCTGACCCTGCATGAGTTCCTTTTATTGGGACCTCATTATCAGTTTTTCAGCCTGTTTGTTTTCCGGGAAACCCAGGCACAAGCAGCACATCATTGGTAGTACTCGCTTTGTACCCTTTGAAAATTAACTTCTCAAGGTTGCAGCTTACATATCTTAAAATAGGAATTATGTGTATCTCATGGAATTCTTTGGCAATTTGGATCTTATTCCAAATTAACTAGATACATTGGCTTCTCAAAAAAGAACTACAGAATTATTTATTAGTGACTACCAAGAGCCACAAAATTGTATTTTTGTGAACATTGAGCTTTAAGTAGGGACTGCCAGAGAACTAAATTTCCTTCCAAACTTAAACATTATTTAATATTTATTTTAACCCGGGGCACCTGTGTGGCTCAGTCAATTAAGCATCTGTCTTTGGCTCAGGTCATGATCTTGGAGTCCTGAGTTCCACACTGGGCTTCCTTACTAGTGGGGTGTCTGCTTCTCCCTCTCCCTCTATCCCTCCCCACCCCTGCTCATGCTCTCTCTCTCACTCTCTCACTCAAATAAGTAAGTAAAATTAAAAAAGAAAACATCTGTTGTAACCTTATTTCCTGTACTTGAAAATCAGATAACAAAATGCCCAAATTATTAAGATTTTGAGATCTTTTTATTTATATTTTTATTGCAAAGTAACTCTGACTACAAAAAGAAAAGAGTACCATGATCATTTAGGTAATGTAAAAAAAAAAACAGTTCCTGGGTTTTCTGGCATATACTAATTGCATATTTCTCTACTTCTCAATAAAATTGACATGGAGAATCTCAATGTCTATTAACTCGGGCAAGACATTCCTTATGGTTGGAGAGCCCAAGTCTTTTCCAGAGAAGTCAATGAGGAAGTGTTAGTTTGGCGTGCAGTGGAATTTTCAGAATGCCTTCTGTGTCCCAGGCACTATGATTTATCTTTTACACATATTACTGTATCACATTTTCACAACTGTATCACATTTTCACAACAATTCCTATTGCTCTCCTTCAGTGATTCATCTGAATAAAACAAAAGATTACCGTATGATACTGGGTAGCTATCTGAGGAGAGTATCCACTGTTCTTATGGAGGGAATGATGTGGTGTTTTTTTTTTTAAGATTTTATTTGTTTATTTGACACAGAGACAGCGATCCCAAGCAGACAGAGAGGCAGGAAGAGAGAGAGGAGGAAGCAGGCTCCCCGCTGAGCAGAGAGCCTGATGCGGGGCTCGATCCTAGGACCCTGGGATCATGACCTGGACCGAAGGCAGAGGCTTTAACCCACTGAGCCACCCAGGTGCCCCAGGTTTCCCTTTTCTTACAAAGTATGATGTGGACTTCAGTCCGAAGTTCATGTTAATATGAACAAGATATGAACTATTATTGGCTTTAAGGAATCATCTGCACTATTTTAAATAGTTGGTACTGGTACTTGGCATTTATACTTTAACTAAACTATGCAAATTCATAGCAAAAACATAGACCTCATCTAGATATACTTTGACAATAAGAGTAGTTAACTTTTCATTCCTTTTTTTATCCATTTTTTCCCTCCTGTGGTAAAGAATAGGTATCAGTGCTTCTGAGAGAAATATGAGAACTATTTTTCTGAATAATAGATTTATAAGTGCTCTGAAGTATTGTAAGAAGAGTGATAGTAAAATCCCAAATCATTCACTGCCACAAAAGTTAAAATACAAAAACTTATTGAAGTTTCTTTTAATCATCTGTTAAATCTACACAGACAGTCAAGGTAAAATACGACTTACTTTTATTTCTGAAAGTACTTACCCTTAGGGCATTATATTGTCGTATCAGACCAAGAACTCCTTTACATTACTGTGTGTGAATTTTATAACTTAATGAAGATCTTGCTTGGGGGAAAACATGCCATTTAAGATATTGTATATTAGATAGATAAAGCTCCAAATCCCTAGATCCTTTTCCATTTAGATGCTTTAAACTCTCAACTTATTCTGAAAGCTTCTTGAGGAATGCCATATATGCTATTGCCTCTGAAAGTAAGCACTGGGGTCCCAGAGGATAACTGAGAGATGTTTTGATCCATAGTTGATGTCACTGCGGGAATGGCTCAGTCTAATATAAGACATGAGCAGTCTTCAAAGACATAGGATCTGGGGTTTAATTAAAATGGATGGAGAGAGGTATTAACGGGGAAGATTTTTAAGAGCATCAAGTAAGAATTTATTGATTTCAAAGACAAAGAGAGTAGAAAAGAGGATAGTCCCAAAGGATAGAATAAATGTGCTAGTAAAAAATGGAGGATTTTATTTTTCTTTAAGACCTCTTAAACATTGTAAAACAAATAGAAAATATTCAAGGTACCCTTCATATTTCTGGTTTTCAGATTTTTATATGAATCAGGATCAGCTGTTAAAATGCAGATGCCCAAAACCAAATGCTAACCCTAACGTTGAGATTTTCTGAGGGAGAAATTAGATGATTTTGATGCAGATCACAATCTAAGAATAGGTACTCCATAGCTTTTGTCACCTTATGTACCAGGGAATAGGGAAAAGACTCTGGTTTTAAAAGAGTAAAGCACCACTCTGGTTTTCCCTTCTACTGGATGAATTTTGGGAAATGGAAGTTTTATTAGAACACATTACATAGCAATGAGGTTTTTTTTTTTTTAAGATTTAATGTTGGTTATGTGTGTGTGTGTTCATTTGATATATGCTTTTTGCAGACCCCATTAAGTATAATCCACTAAGTAGTTACTGTTGGCAATAAAAGGATGAATCAAACAATTGAAACTGTCTTTAATTTACTCACATTTGAATTGTAGAGACACACAAGCAAAGAGGAAAAATACAACAGAGGGCTTTAAGATAGAGACATTCACAGGTAGAGGATGACAGTAGGGATTGGGAGCTCTAACCCAAATTGAAGTGAGGAACTTCTCACAACAAATTATACTTAAGCTAAATTGTGAAAAATGACTATATAGCTGCATTAACTTGGGAATGTCTGTTAGAGCATATTTTAATCAGAAGTGATCAGGTAAAAAAGATCAAGGACATGAAACAGCTGGGACAACCAAAAGTATTTAAATATATCACTTTAAATATTTCTGGATATATTAAATTAATACCATATAAAGTAATTAAGTATACCTAGAGTAATAGTCATGAAAGAAGTGCAAAAGATGGAAAGAGGCAAAGTATAAAAGTCTTGTCTGTAGTTTCCAAAGTACAGATCTTTTATCTCTTTGGTTAGATTTTTCTAGGTACTTTATGGTTTTGGATGAAATTGTAAATAGGTTTAGTTCTTTGATTTATTCTTCTATTGCTTCATTGATGCATAGAGAGATGCAACAGATCGAGAGATGCATTGATTTTATATCCTGCAACTTTGTTGAATTCATGTATTGGTTGTAGCAATTTTTGGGGTTTTCGGGTTTTCAACATAGAGTATCATGTCATCTGCACATAGTGAAAGTTTGACTTCTTCCTTGCCTATTTGACTGCCATTTATTTCTTTTTGTTGTCTGATGGCTGAGTAAGACCTCCAGTGCTATGTTAAATAGTAGTGGTGAGAGTAGATGTTCCTATCTTGTTCCTGATCATAGAACATTTATGAAAGAAATTGAAGAAGACACAAAGAAATGGAAAAACATTCCATGCTCAAGGATTGGAAGAACAAATATTGTTAAAATATCTATACTTCCCAAAGAAATCTACACATTTAATGCAATCCCTATCAAAATACCACCAGTGTTGTTCAAGAGCTAGAGCAAATAATCCTAAAATTTGTACATAACCACAAAAGACCTCAAATAGCCAAAGCAATCCTGAAAAAGTGAAGCAGGAAGTATCCCAATTCCAGACTTTAAGCTATATTACAAAACTGTAGTCATCAAGACGGTATGGTACTGGCACAAAAATAGATACAGATTAATGGAACAAAATAGAAAACCCAGAAATGAACCCACAACTATATGGTCAACTAATCTTGGACAAAGCATGAAAGACTATCTAAGGGAGAAAAGACAGTTTCTTTTAACAAATTCTATTGTGAAAACTGGACAGCAACATGCAGAAGAATGAAACTAGATCCTCTTATTACATTATACACAAAAATAAATTCAAAATGGATCAAAGACCTAAATGTGAGACAGGAAACCACCAAAAGCCTAGAGAAGAACACAGGCAGCAACCTCTTTGACCTTGGCTGTAGCAACTACTACCTCTCCTCCTCTTCCTCCTCCTCCTCCTCCTCCCCCACCCCTCCTCCTCCTCCTCCTCTTCTTCTTCTTCTGCCTTTCTTCTTGCTTCTTTCTTCTTTCCTCCTCCCCCTCCCCTCCTCCTCCTTCTTCTCCTTCTCCTTCTCCTTTCTCCTTCCTTCCTTTCTTTCTTCCTTCCTTCTTCTTCTTCTTCGTATGCCTCATAATCTTTATTTATTTATATATTGAGAAAATTGCATCTTTATTTTTCCAAGATTGAAACATAAGCTGCTTTTTTTAAGTTTTAAAAGATGATTTTGTTTATATTTTACATGTAAGTTTTTATTTTTAATTTTTTTTGATATAGTGTTCAAAGATTCTGTAGTTATGCATAATACCCAGTGCTCATCACCACATCTGCCCTCCTTAATACCCATCACCTGGTTACCTCATCTCCCCACACTGCCTCTCTTCTGTAACCCTTAGCTTGGTTCCCAGAGTCCAAAGTCTCTCATGGTTCATCTCCCTCTCTGATTTCTTCCCTTATTCAGTTTCCCTCCCTTCCACTATGGTCTTGTTGTGCTATTCCTTATGTTCCACATATGAGTGAAACTATACAATAATTGTCTTTCTCTGCTTGATGTATTTCACTTAGCACAATCCCCTCCAGTTCCATCCATGTTGATGCAATATCTTTCCTGATGGCTGAGTAATATCCCATTGTATGTATGGACCACATTTCTTCATCTATTCATCTATTCATCTATTGAAGAGCATCTTGGCTCCTGCCAGTTTGGCTATTGTGGACATTGCTGCTATGAACATTGGGGTGCATGTTTCCCTTCTTTTCACTATATCTCTGTCTTTGGGGTAAATAACTCATACCTGGTACTGCAATTGCTGGGTTATGGGGTAGCTCTATTTTTAAATTGCAGACTTAATATGAGTTGACTGTGAGTAAATAAATGCACACAAAATCAGTATTTGATCTGCAGAAATACTTCACTGCAAATGTTTGCGTAAAATAACTATTCTCTGTAAGCATGCAGGATTTGTAAATAAAACTAAGGGAGGTGTGACTGATGTTCTTGTAATAGGGAAAAAAATACTCCCCTGTCCTCTGAGGCACAAGAGTAGCAAGAACCATGGAGAAGGAGTCTTGGGAATTTGATAGGCACAGATCTTGATTATTGTCTTCTTAGTGTTTTATAATTGAAAAATGACCTGGTAAGTGTTTTAAGAACACAAAACTTGAATCAATGGGAAGAAAAATATATGTCTGTCTCTTAATTAATGTTTAAAAATTGTTTTTATTATGTTAGTCATCATACAGTACATCATTAGTTTTTGATGTAATGTTCCATGATTCATTGTTTGTGTATAATATGCAGTGCTCCATGCAGTACATGCCCTCCTTAATACCTATCACTGGCCTAACCCATCCTCCCAAATCCCCTCCTCTCTAAAACCCTCAGTTTGTTTCCCAGAGTCCACAATCTCTCATGATTCATCTCTTCCTCTGATTTCTCCCCCTTCATTTTTCCTTTCCTTCTCCTAATGTTCTCCATGTTATTCCAAATATGGTTTCACTTATTTGTTCCACCATATGATAATTGATTTTCTCTACTTGACTTATTTCACTTAGCATAATCTCCAGTTCCACCCATGTTGATGCAAAAGTTGGATATTCATCCTTTCTGATGACTGAGTAATATTCCATTGTATATATGGACCACATCTTCTTTATACATTCATTTATTGAAAGGCATCTTGGCTCCTTCCACAGTTTGGCTATTGTGAATATTGCTTCTATGAACATTGGAGTACATATGGCCCTTCTTTTCAGTACATCTGTATCCTTGGGGTAAATGCCTAGTAGTGGAATTGCTGGGTCAAAGGGTAGCTCATTTTGCAAATGACACTACAGATAAAGGCCGGATATCCAAGATCTATAAAGAACTTCTCAAACTCAACACCCCCCCAAAAAAGAATCAATTCAAAAAATGGGAACAGACACTTCTCCAAAGAAGATATACAAATGGCTAACAGACACATGAAAAAATGTTCACCATCATTAGCCATCAGGGAAATTCAAATCAAAACCCCATTGAGATACCACCTGACACCAGTTAGAATGGCACAAATTGACAAGACAAGAAATAACAAATGTTGGAGACATTGTGAAGAAGGGGAACCCTCTTACAAGGTTGGTGGGAACGCAAGTTGGTGCAGCTACTTTGGAAAACAGTGTAGAGTTTCCTCAAAAAGTTAAAAATTAATTAATGGTTTCAATAATCTTGTATTAAGATGATTAACCTGGGGTTAACAATATCTATTAAGCATCCAACAACATTAATTGCCCAACTAATATAAGACAGCTATTATATTCCATAAACTGAGGACATTGAGTGAAGAACTCTACTTTCTTAGGGCTTATATTCTAGTGTTAGTGTAGGACACAACACATCATGTTCTATATATGAAATCCTTGCAGCAGTGTTATGTGAGGTGGAGGAAAGAGTAGTCACTTGGGATACTTTATGGGATGGATAAGACTCAAATTTGCTTTCAAAAATATGGTATTTTTCTTTTCACAATGCCATAAAAAGATACAAGGCAGAAAAATATCCATGAAGTAAAATGTAGATATATTTGAAAGGATTAGTAACATGTATTTTCCTGATTACTTGGAAGAAAAGAGAAAAGGGAAAAAAAAAGAGGAGAAGGAAGAAGAGGAGGAAGGGAAAGTAGAGAAGGAGGAAGAGGAAGAGGAAAAAAAGAGAGGAAAGAAAATGAGAAAAAATTTTTACTTGCCTGTAGTACTTTATCTGGAAATAAGCTTAATTAACAGCTTTCTGAACAACATTCAAGTCTCTTTTAAAGTACCTGTTATATAGCATTGCAGCTGTTTTTCACCTTAACTTTGTATCATTTTACATAATTATAGGACCAATAAGCAAAAACGAATGTGTGAGAGTATTAATCACAGCACTGTTTACACTTGTCTGTCTAGCCTTTTACATGTAGCTTTTTAGTGTCACTATATTATATTATTTTATTTTTTTAAAGATTTTATTTATTTATTTGACAGACAGAGATCACAAGTAGGCAAAGAAGCAGGCAGAGAGAGAGAGGAGGAAGTAGGCTCCCTGCTGAGCAGAGAGCCAGATGTGGGGCTAGATCCCAGGACCCTGGGATCAGGACCTGAGCCGAAGACAGAGGCTTTAACCCACTGAGCCACCCAGGCGCCCCCACTATATTATTTTAAAGTGATAAACACGATGGCAAACAACATAGTTTTACTATGATAAAATAGTAACCATTAATATTTTGGTACTTTTTCTGTATCTCTCTACCTGTATATTTCTTTAATAAGTATTTGGACCACATTCTATATGCAATTTAATTTTCTCGTTTTCCTTATGTTATAACTTTATCCCCAACTCTTTAAATATTTATTTTAAAACATTTAAAATGGCCGCATAGTATTTTATCATATGAGCCATATTTTTAAAAAATATTGTTATATATTATGGTTATAAATAAATAAATACATGTACATGTAGTTTCTTAGCACACTGGTAATATAGGATTAAGTAATAGGTTTAATTTCACTGGTTCATGTTCCATCTGCTAAGAGATTATGCTGAGTGAAATAAGTCAAGCAGAGAGAGTCAATTATCATATGGTTTCACTTATTTGTAGAGCATAACAAATATCATGGAGGACAAGGGGTGTGAGAGAGGAGAAGGGAGCTGGGGTAAATTGGAAGGGGAGGTGAATCATGAGAGACTATGGACTCTGAAAAACAATCTGAGGGGTTTGAAGTGGCGGGGGGTGGGAGGTTGGGGTTCCAGGTGGTGGGTATTATAGAGGGCATGGATTGCATGGAGCACTGGGTGTGGTGAAAAAATAATGAATACTGTTTTTCTGAAAATAAATAAATTGAAAAAATTTTAAAAAAAAGGGTCCCATCTTCCTTTTGTTTAATCATTTCTGTAACCTCCTGAATATATATCAGGTGTGATTATACAAAGTCTAGCTTGCTGTCACATGGTGTATTCCTTACTCCCTTGCTTCCCTGGTCTCCAGTGGCCCTGTCTCTGCTCACTAAGCCAGGCTAGCTTTCCTTATCTAACCCTTCTGTCGACGTGAGCTGCCTCCTCTCAGGTCCCATACTAATGCTGGGACTACCTTATTTTTTTGTTTATGTTTTTCTGGCTATGAAGTCAATTCCACCATATGTCACCTCTTCTGGAGGGACACTGCCTCATGTTTTCTGCACTGTAGGCCTTTCCTGGTTGCTTCTATTACTGTGGTGAGGTCAGGGTAATTAAACAGCTTTTGTTTATTGTTCTCTAATGGGATTTAGATGTATGTACAGTAGGAACTGGGCTAGAAAATACATTTAGAATGGGCAAGATGCCTGGGGATAAAAATATATGTTTATAAAAAAAAATTAAAAAAAATTAACTTCGAAAGACTAAAGAATCATGGGGGAAAAGTTATAAATTCTATGTGCTGTATTCTGCTAGCACTTGTGTTCTGCAGTTCTCATTGATCAGTAAACATGGTATTGGCTGGAAAAAAAAAAAGAATGGGCAAGATGTTATATTTAAAATCTCTGCCTCTTCAATAACTGTGACGTTGTTATTAAGCCAATGTGCTTGTGCCTGGCTTTTTCTATCTTTCTAATTACTTCTTTGAACATATATACTTTTTAAATTTAATTACTTTTTCAGTGTTCCAAGATTCATTGTTTATGCACCACACCCTGTGTTCCATGCATACGTGCCCTCCTTAATACCCACCACCAGGCTCTCCCAACCCCCCATCCCCATCCTTCCCAAAATCCTGTTTGTTTCTCAGAGTCCACAGTCTCTCATGGTTTGTCTCCCCCTCTGATTTCCCCTAACTCACTTTCCTTCTCCATCACCCAATGCCCTCCATGTTTTTCCTTATGCTCCACAAGTAAGTGAAACTATGTGAGAATTGATTCTCTCTGCTTGACCTATTTCACTCAGCATAATCTCCTTCAGTTCTGTCCATGTTGATATAAAAGTTATATTTTCATCCTTTCTGAGGGAGGTATAATATTCCATTGTATATATGAACTGAGGCATAATACTCCATTGTATATATGGACCATATTTTCTTTATCCATTTATCTGTTGAAGGGCATCTTGGCTCTTTCCACACTTTGGTGACTGTGGTCATTGCTGCTATGAATATTGGGGTACAGATGGCCCTTCTTTTCACTGCATCTCTATCTTTGGGGTAAATACCCAGTAGTGCAAATTGGTGGGTAATAAGATAGCTCTATTGTTAATTTCTTAAGGAGTCTCCATGCTGTTTTCCAAAGTGGCTGCACCAGCTTGCATTCGACCAACATTGTAAGAGGGTTCCCCTTTCTCCACATCCTCTCCAACACTTCTTGTTTACTATCTTGTTGATTTTGGCCATTTTAACTATTGTAAGGTGGTATCTCAGTGTGGTTTTGATTTGAATTTCCCTGATAGCTCATGATGATTAACATTTTTTCATGTGTCTGTTAGCCATTTGAATGTCTTCTTTGGAGAACTGTCTGTTCAATGTCTTCTGCCCATTTTTTGGTGTGATTATCTGTTTTTTGAGTGTTAAGTTTGAGGAATTCTTTATAGATCTTGGATATCAGCTCTTTGTCTGTAGTGTCATTTGTGGATATCTTCTCTCATTCCATGGGTTACCTCTTTGTTTTTTTGACTGTTTCCTTTGCTGTGCAAAAGATTTTGATCTTGATAAAGTCCCAAAAGTTCATTTTTGCTTTTGTTTCTCTTTCCTTTGGAGATGTGTCTTGAAAGAAGTTGCTGTGGCTGATGTCAAAAAGGTTACTGCCTATGTTCTCCTCTAGGATTTTGATAGATTCCTGCCTCACGTAAAGGTCTTTTATCCATTTTGAGTTTATCTTTGTGTACGGTGTAAGTCAATGGTCAAGTTTCATTCTTCTATACATAGCTGTCCAATTTTCCTAGCACCATTTATTGAAGAGACTTTTTTCCACTGTATATTTTTTCCTGCTTTTTTGAAGATTAGTTGACCATAGAGTAGTGGGTCCATATCTTGGCTCTCCACTCCGTTCCACTGATCTATGTGTCTGTTTTTCTGCCAGTACCACGCTGTCTTGGTGAACACAGCTTTGTAGTAAAGCTTGAAATCTGGCAATGTGATGCTCCCAGTTTTGTTTTTCTTTTTCAACATTTCCTTAGCAATTCAGGGTCTCTTCTGGTTCCATACAAATTTTAGGATTGGTTGCTCCAACACTTTAGTATAGTATTTAGGTTTAAACTGAGACTTCTGCTTACTTTTTCTTAGTAAGTCCTTACAGTTCACTAATATCCAGTAATTGGTCTGGATGACAGATGGAATGGAAATTTTAAAAAATTCTTTAAAATTTTAATTCAGTTAGCCAACATATAGTAGTACATAATTACTTTCAGATGTAGAGTTCAGTTATTCATCAGTTGCATAGAACACCCAGTGCTCATTGCATAGAGTCACCATGTCTCTTCTCAGGCAGGCTGTTTAGAGATGAAGATAGACATTTGCCAACTCTTGATAAAAAAGAATGAATAAGATTCCCAGCTTAGACCTATGTATGTGAGTTTTACCATTAGCCATATTTCTTCAGCTTTGCCTTGGAAATCTCAACCTCTAACTAGGCCTTTTCCACCTCCAAGGTTTTATTAGGCATGCTTGTTATTTTCCCAGGCAGAATGACCCCTATTTCTTTTTTTTTTTCTTATTTTATCAATTCTAATTTTAATTCTTTTTAAATTTTTATTTTTACATTTATGTCATATATATATATATATACATATATATATGTGTGTATATATATATATATTTCATTTTGGGTAGCCTTTCATTGTATTCAATCTTATTTTTGTATATACATGTTTTTCTTTTTTTTTTTAATAATTTTTTATTTTTTATAAACATATATTTTTATCCCCAGGGGTACAGGTCTGTGAATCACCAGGTTTACACCCCTATTTCTATGGAAGGCTACCCAGTATCTGGTGTGGTGTAGGAACTCAAAGACCAGTGACTCAAAGGGGGCCTTCCTTGCCTAGCAGACTTCCTCACGTTTTGCCTCAGACTCTGCTCCTAATCAACCAATTATCAGAAAGCTGCAAGAATTACCTCTGTGAACCATAGACTCCTCTACACTCTTCCTGCAGGTTAAGACAATACCAGGTAATGACCCCTTTCTCTGCTCTAGTTCTTTTCAGTGTTCTTTTCCAATGCAACCACAAAGGAAAAGAAGCGTCACTCCTAAACATCTGATTTCTGAACTTAATTGGTCTGGGTTGAACATATAAGTCAGAAAGAGATATAGTCGAAAAAAGAGAAGACAACCAATAAACATCTGAAAAGATGTTTGACCTTTTCATATATAAAAAAGTGCAACATTAAACAATGATAAAATCTCATTTTTTATATATCATGTTGACAAAAATTATAAGGTTTGATAATATTTGAGCTGGTGAAGACAAAATTATGCAGAAGCATATACTGGTGCAGAGAGATAGTAGAGATATACCTCATTAGTGTCAACTTAGCAACACATATAAATTAAAACTGCCTGTATCTTTTGTTCCAGGAATTATACCACTAAAAGATAGCTCATAGATACCCTCACCAAATCGTGCCGATATCTATATATCTATATGTATGTATGTGTGTGTGTGTGTATATATATATATATATATATATATATATGGAATTCATTTAATGTCATGATATAGAAAAATAATCAGACCAAAAACAAACAAAAAGACATCAAAAAAGAACAGCATAGAACCAGGACTTCAATCAAAACAGAGAACTGAAAAACATGCTATTGAAAAGAATAAGGTATACACCAAAAGGAAGCCTTTCTAAGATACATTAAATGAAAAAGGCAATATAAAGAGCACAACATATAGTGTGATTCTGTTCTGTGAGAATAAAAGTAAATCTATCTATGTGGTATTAAATTTTTTTTCTAGAAGATAAAAGTAAATACTAATAGTTATTACCTTTGGGAAGATAGATTGGTTGGAGAACAGCAGCTTTCACTTTTCATTTGGAATCCTCTGTGTCCTATAATACAACTTTATTTATTTTTTATAAATGTCAACAGGAGATATGTGGACTGAGGTTAAGTCCAGTTTTTGTTATATAAGCTCACAAAACAAAATGTGTATGTCTGTGTGTATTTTGAAGTTTTTAAATTTTTAAATTTTAAGGTCATTTTATGTCCTCATGATATTGCAGAAAGCAACACAGAGTATTTTCGAGTATGCCTCATTGTATAGCTTTTTCAGTGTTGCTGAATGGGTGTCTACAGCTGTTTAAATATGTAAATACTTGCTGATTAAGAGCTGAGGTTTTATCATGGTTAGGTTCTATCTGTGTATCTGGGGGTGCAGATACAGAAAACATGGGGTAAGAAGAAGAGAGAGAGTGATGGGAGGAAGAAATGTGAGTGCTGGTGAACAGAGATCAGATAGATGGATGGCTTTCAGGGGAGCTCCTTTCCTTTTGCCTTTACCTTGTAAGAATACGCTTGTCCTTTGGAGGAATTTTGTCTGACTTTCACCATTATCTTAAGCAGTTATTATACCCATGGATAGTTATAATTTTGAAGAAGAGTTTTGGATTTGTTCCTTGAGAAAATATGAATGCCTCAGTGAATTTATAGCTTAGTTCAGCCTTGTCTGAGTAAGTACTTTACCATCATAATGGCTCTAAACATTTTGGAAGCAACGTGAAGGGCAATGAGAGCTCATAACTGAATGGTAACAGACATTTACTGAGCACCCAACACCCGGAACTTTCACTTATATTATCTAATTTAATTTCAAAACAATTCTATGAGCTAAGTTCATGTTCATGTTCTTTTGGAGAAGAGGAAACTGAAATGAAGTCATTGAAGCATTCAAGTTATTTCCCAAGGTCATATAAATATATAACAGCAGAGCTAATTTCTATACTCAGATGTTTTTACTCTAGGCTCAGTGTTTTCTCCATTTCAACTACAAGAGTCTGAAAGTACAGAAATGAGGTAGATGGAAAAATAAAGAAAAAATATTTTATTGCATAATATGTAGGTCATCAAAAGACGGAGACTAGTATGTAGATTATAGAAACAGGAAAAGAGCACTGAATTTAAAGAACATAATTAGGAAGTTCAAAATGCAGGCTTGGAAGCTGTGAGGTTTGCTACTGGACTACTCCAGTGAAAGACTGATCTAGTAACAAGTAAATGTAAGAGTAGGTTAGGTACCTAATACTATATTTGAAAAGTTCCTTGATCTCGAATGTTAAAAATAATCCTTAGTTTTTCCCAGCTCATTTGCTTAGAAATACATAATAGACTAAAGCTTTTGTGCAAAGCTATATATATGAAAGAACACACAGACCACTACCCCAAGAATAGAGAAGATATAAGAGTAATGTGAGTGTATGTGTGTATGTTAGAAGAAACTCAGGTTAAAAGAAAGTGGATAAAGACATTTCAACATCAAGGTTGAAATAGGCTCAAGGCCACAGGCATCTATAGAGAATATGTAAAATGAGTTTTAGGGCATGCTGATATATACACACTTTCATGCTAAAGGCCAGTCCATGCTAAAAGCCAGCTCTCATTCTGAAAGCGGGTCTGAACCCACATGCACCTGCCTGTAGTAATGTTAGCTGTAGCTGCCATTAGATTCTTTTCAGCAGTTACCCTGGACCCTTTTCCCCACCCCACCTCTGATACTCAACCTCAGTCTCAAGTAACTCCTTGAACTTGGTATGGTTTGATAAAGACTTGATATCCCTTGTGATTAATTTTTGGCTCTGGAAAGATGCTTCTTTTTGATATGATCTCTCAGAACTCAACCTCTGACACCAGGTTATAGCTAACTTTGTGCAATGTTCTCCCCTCCTTCATGCATAAGTGAGGCTCAGATAAATGTATTGCAGTTAGAGTTATGTTGAAGATATTCCCAATACAGCTGATGTTGATATGCAAAGAGGTATTAAGTGGTAAAATATCAAGGCCAATATTTTTTAATTTAAATTTAATTAGCCAACATATAGTACATCATTAGTTTTTGATGTAGTGTTCAATGACTCATGAGTTGTATATAACACCCAATGCTCATCACATCATGTGCCCTCCTTAATGCCTGTCACCCAGTTACCCCATCCCCCCACCAATCCCCTTTCCACAACCCTCAGTTTGTTTCCTGGGAGTCAAGAGTCTCTCATGGTTTGTCTCCCTCTCAAGCCAATATTCTTATCACTACTTTCTAGAAATACATACTAACAATGTGATCTAAGGAAACTAGAGCAGCAAAATGAAACCTATTGTAGCCCATTTGAAAATTTTGATTTAAAACTGAACCTGATTGATCTTTTTTACTGTCAAGTAATCAGTTATTGCTGAGAATGTGAAAAACCAAATGAAAAAGAATGTGCCAAGAAAGACTCAAACCAAACATATTTTCCCCCTTTTTAAATTCTCTTGTTTCTTTACTAGTTTCAGACTTAGGCATTTCATGAAATGCTGGGTAAATGCCAAGGGTGGAACTCGATATATTGTGCCTGACTTGAAAAACTAAATGCTTGATTCTTTCCTCATCTATGTCGAGTCTAATGACAAGCCCGTAGGAGGCGTTCTTCATTTCATTACTATTTTTAATTTTTTTCTTATAGTCTCCATCTCTCTGTTGACATTACACATTTTCACCTTCAGATATTATATCAAAACACTTTTGCATAGTAGACAAACTTACAAAATTTTTGACAGTTTGCTTCACACTGTGTAATATTAGTTGTACCACATTATTTTTTGCTACTTGAAAAAAACCCTTTCTTTGGGATGCTTGGCTGGGCTCAGTCAGTTAAGCACCAGGATCTTGATTTTGACTCAGGTCATGATCTCAGAGTCATGAGATCAAGCCCAGTGTCAGGCTCCATGCTCAGCAAAGAGTCTGCTTGAGATTGTCTTTCTGTGCTCCCCACCCCCTCTCTTTCTCTCTCTCTCCCTCTTCCTCAAATAAATAAATCTTAAAAAAAAAAAAAACTTTCTCATTTTATATTTAGTGAAATATTTATCCTCAATACCAATCTCAAATAGAACTCTGGAAAGCCTTCTGGTTTGATTTCACCATTCCTTGGCATAAATATTAGCCCTTTCTGATGTTTTGCTGGAGTATTTTCTGTATATGTTCATATATGTATTATACTCTACTATACTTATTCTATTGTATTACATATATTAGAATAACTATCACGTTGTTATTATTTCTATAGTTGGGCATCTGTCTCTTTTATAAGGCAATAATATCCTCAAGAGCAAGGAAGGTATTTTTACCCATATTTATAAATCCTGGCACATAGTTAAGTATTCAATATTTTACTACTTATACTCTGTCTTATTCTTAAAAGCATGTGACAAGCTTATAATAAACATCAGCAATAAAAGAACAGTAAATTAGAAACATAGAACCCAAACCAAGTGGAAATGCAAATAAAATTTAAAACTTGAAACCTTTTCAAATAAATGCCCAAATATGCAGACTATTTAATGACACAACTGAACTTTAAATTTGCCTCTGAGCTTCCTACAAGGCAAATAAGTTAAATGGGTTACATAGTATATTAAATAGCAAATTGCCCCAACAATGAGAGATAACAAGGAACAACATCTTGTGACCCATACCATTTACTTATCATGCATCTCCCAGTCAACTTAAGCAAATCTGTTGATATCAGCTGAGTTGAGAGATCTGTGCATTGGCTGGGTATTGGCTGATTTAGGTTAGTGACTGATATGAGGGTCTGCTCCAGTGTCTCTCGGTTTCCTTGAATAAGTGGGCTAGCCAGAGCATGTTCTCAGGGAGATGTAGGGGGTCAAAAATGCAGGACTGATACTATAGACACTCCTCAAGCTTTTGGCTCTGTCATATCTGCTAACATTCTGTTGCCCAAAGTAAGTCAGACCCAGTGTCAAGAGGCAGGGAAGAACTCTATTCCCATGTAAATGGCACCAATGAGGCACTGAATATTTATGAATCATAATCTTATCACATGAAAAATTCTGAATATTTTTTTTAAAAATAAGAATATTATTTTGTGAGGGGGAAACAAAACTTTACCTAGCCTCCTATGTCAGGAAATATTTCTCAAGTGCTATTTTATATAGGAGGTTTTTATTGATACATTGGACTGATGCTGACAATATCTCCTCAGTTTATCTAGTTTTAAATTTGGATTGCTATTTCTATAGCTTCACCTAGTACAAATAATTGTTGATATTATGATTATTATTTCATTATTGCAATAGTATTAAATTATTGCATTATTTAATAATATCTCCATAACCATGTTAGGAAGGAAAGGCAGTATCTTTATTTCCATTTCATAGATAAGGAAATATAACCCGGGATATTCAATAAATTTTCCAGTACCAAGGATTCAATAAATGACAGCTATAATATATTATAAACCCCTAGTTCATTCTAGTACATCATATCATTTTTCTAAGGATTAGAACTACTTTAATTCTGAAATTGATAATGATAATATTAATAGGAGCTTTGTTCATACACGAGACTAGTATTTGTGTGCAGTATTAAAAAGACTTGTCATTATCTCTTTTTTTTTAGCTTCATTAAAATTCTCTATAGTGTTTAGATTCATTTGTTTCTGCGTGTGGATATCCATTTGTTCCAGCACAGTTTGTTAAAAAGACTATCCTTTATCCTTTCTCACTGAATTGCCTTTTTTCCCTTTGTCAGAGATCAGTTGGCTATGTTTGTGTAGATCTATTTCTGGCTCTTTAGTTTGTTCTATTGATCTATTTGTCTATTCTTTCACCAAAATAACACTTTTTTTTTTATGGTGGCTTTATAGTAAGTCTTCCTGTTCTGTAGTGCTAATCCTCCCACTTTGTTCTTCTACTTCAGTATTGTGATGGCTCTTCTGAGTCTTTCATATAAAGATCCTGTACATACTAGATTTATTCCCAAGTACTTCATTTTGATGCTAATATAAATGAACTTTATCTTTTAGAGCAGTTTGAAGTCCATAGCACAATTGAGCAGAGATTCCCATATACCCCCTACCCTCACACATGCATAACCTCCCTCATTATCAACATTGTCCACCAGAATGGTACATTTGTTACAGATGTTGAACCTACATTGACACATCATTATCACTCAGAGTCCATAGTTTACATTAAGTTTCCCTTTGGTGTTATAGTTTCAATAGGTTTAGACAAAGGTATAATGACATGTATCTACCATTATGCTATCATGTAGGATAGTTTCAGTTCCCTAAAAATCCTCTCCGCTCTGCCTATTCATTTCTCCCCACCAACACCTGACAACCACTGCCCTTTTTGCTGTCTCCATAAGTTTTGCATTTTCCAGAATGTCATATAGTTGGAATCATACTGTATGCAACATTTTCATATTGGCTTTTTTTACTTTGTAATATACATTTAAGCTTACTCCATGATTTTTCATGGCTTACTTCTAGCACAGAATAGTACTTCATCAGATGTACCAAAGTTCATTTATTTATTCACGTACTGAGGGCCATCTTCATTACTTTCAACTTTGACAGTTATGAATAAACTGATATAAACATCTTTTGTGCAGACTTTAATGTGAACATAAGTTTTCAACTCCTTTAGGTAAAATATCAAGGAGCATGATTGCTGGGTCATATGGTAAGTGTATTTATTTGTGTAAGTAACCACCAATCTGCCTCCAAAGTGGCCGTACCATTTTCATTCTCACTAGCAATGAATGAGAGTTCCTGTTGCTCTATATCCTCACCAGCATTTGGTGTTGTCAGTGTTCTGGATTTGGGCCATTGTATTGTGTTTTAAATTTCAGATACCATTTTTCCTTATATCTTAACATTCTTGCTATAATTGCTTATTAATTATAGGATTTTGTGTTGTTGCTGATTCTTTGGGATTTTCTAAATAGACCTCATGTCATTTGCCAAAAACAAACAAACAACCCACCAACAACAACCCCCTCAAAACAACTAGTTTTATTCTTACATTCCAATCTGCATACTTTTTATTTCCTTTTCTTACTGTATTAGCTAGGAACCTACAGTATGATGTTGAAAGGAGTGATGAAAGGGCTCTCACTTTGTTCTTACATGGTCTTTCCTCTGGGCATGCACATCCCTGGTGTCTCCTTCTCTTTTTATAAGGATGCCAATCAGATGTGGACTGGATTAGGGTCCACCTATATTATTTCAGCTAACCTTAATAACCTTTTAAATGGTCATATTTCCAATATAGTTTCATTATGAAGGACTGGGGGTTAGGACTTTAACACATCAATTTGGGGGGATACAGTTAGGCCCATAACAAATGCTAAGCATAAGACCACTGAGAGCAGCACCCAGTAAACTAAGTTCTAAGAAGGACACAGATGCTCTTAACTCTCCTTTTCTCCCTTTTTTCTAGTTGAATAAATATGTGACAGAGCTAGGGTAGCCAGCTTATGATCCTGAAATAAAGGCGAGGTGAATCAAGAATATGTCAGAACCTGAACTGTGGAGTCCAAAATTAATACCACCAGTCATCTACATCCAGACTTCTTGTTACATGAAAATGATAAACCCTAATTCATTTAAGTCTTTTAAATCAAGTGTTTTATTATTTGTTACCAGATAGAATCACACTTAATGTGCTTTCTATGTTGGAGATTTAATAAATTTCAATTTTTAAGTTTTGATTATTAGCATGACTGAAGATACTGTGTCTTTTTCAGTCAGGGTCCCAGCAGGAAAACAACAGTCACCTCAAATGTTCCAAATGAAGTGACTTTAATAAAAGAGTTAACGTATACTGGATAGAGCTTTAAAAAAAAGATGCAAGGGTTGGTGAGGCATCCAGAGACCCAAAGTAGTTTGTATTCTTAATCATCACTATTAAACATTTACCACACTGAAAATCAAATAGACAATTATCACTCTAAAAATAAAACATTATTTTTTATTGTTATGTTAGTCACCATACAGTACATCATTAGTTTTAGATGTAGTGTTCCATAATTCTTAAAAGCAAATAAACAAGGGAATTAAATTTAGTCATCTCATCCCATTGAAAGCTAAAACTATGGAGAAAGGGCTCCTGGTAGATATTAGCACAGAGGGTCACATCTACACCCAGACGCATGGCAGGGAAGCAGAAAAGAAGTGAAGAAATACTGCGGTCTTCCTCTTCCTGCCTTCAGATTGCCTGCCTCTGTTCCAGACTTAACTGGAAGACTTCAGGCAGGGGAGCCTAGTAGATGGAGTCCATTTATGTCTGCCTCCTAGGGATAGTGCAGGGCAGTTTGTATTCTTAATCATCACTATTAAACATTTACCACACTGAAAATCAAATAGACAATTATCACTCTAAAAATAAAACATTATTTTTTATTGTTATCTTAGTCACCATACAGTACATCATTAGTTTTAGATGTAGTGTTCCATAATTCTTAAAAGCAAATAAACAAGGGAATTAAATTTAGTCATCTCATCCCATTGAAAGCTAAAACTATGGAGAAAGGGCTCCTGGTAGATATTAGCACAGAGGGTCACATCTACACCCAGACGCATGGCAGGGAAGCAGAAAAGAAGTGAAGAAATACTGCGGTCTTCCTCTTCCTGCCTTCAGATTGCCTGCCTCTGTTCCAGACTTAACTGGAAGACTTCAGGCAGGGGAGCCTAGTAGATGGAGTCCATTTATGTCTGCCTCCTAGGGATAGTGCAGGCAGAGAATTAATCTTGGAGAGGTATGAAATGAAAAATAATCAGCAGAGTGTCCTAGAAAACTTCGGCCTCATTTTGACCATTTTTCATTTCAGTTGCTCTTTGACATAATGCAAGTCAGTGGCTCTTCTCTAATATCAGATATCTACTTTTTAACTTGAAATGCACAAACCTATGAATTAAATTCATCTATCCTTGGGAAATGAGATTTGACTAAAAAGTATATGAGTGAAATGTCTGTGATAATGCAGATTGGGAAACCACAGCTTGTAATCAGTTGTCGTCCACCAGAATATTAAAAAAGGGAATTCGTAGCTACACACTATAAGTACACCTTGGTTTTAATCCAATAATGATGAAAAAATGCAGCGTAAAAGCAATTAGGTCTGGGGAGTCTCGGGTTCTTTATCTGTAAAATTAATGGATGCAATCCCATCTATGCTACAGGACTCCAAGAATAAGACAAAATAGCAGTCATAAAAATATATTTTTTTAGCCTAGAGATTGATAAACATTTTTATAATGGATATGATAATTAGGTTAGAGGAAAATTTTTATGTTGATATTAGCCAATTTATTAAACACCTCCGATGTGAAAGGCACGGTATCTTTCCTTCGTACACTCCTTCTTTCCTCTCCCCTTCTTTCCTTTCCTCCCTTTTCCTTTTTCTTCTTTCTTTCTTGCTTGCCTTTTTGCTCTCTTGCTCTCCTCTTTTGCTGCTTTCAAGAAGCATTTCCTGGGTTTGTAGTAGTTATTGGGAATACAAAGAGCTATGCTATTACAAGTAGAAACACATAACCTAAGCCAGGGATGAGAAGGGGTTCTTGAAGGATATGGGAGATTTTCTGGAATCTGAAGATCATACAGAAGCTAGCTGTGGGAAGAAGTGGGAGAGGTACATAGGCTATATGCAAAGACACTGAAGGCAGAACACATTATGCTTAAAAATACTTCAAATTTCCAGGTATACCAGGAAAATATATGGCAGAGTGTGGAGGAATGTAGGTCATATGAATGAAGGGATTCATATGACCTGTTCGAGTGTGGGTTTGAAACTAAAAGTATTAGCATCACTATATAAGCTATTCTTCAAACTAGGAGACTTTTGAGAGTGACAGTTGGTGTTATTGGTAATTACCCTAACAATAATTGGTAATTATTGGTAATAAATAATTTTTAAAATTTCTATTTGTATTTATTTATTTTTTTAAGTAATCTCTATGCCCAATGTGGGGCTTGAACTCATGACCCTGAGATCAAGAATCACATTTGCTACTAATTGAGCAAGGCAGCTGCTCCAAGATACTTAAATTATTAGTTAGTTCTTTGCCTTGGTTTAAATTCCAAAGGACTTGCCCTTGCTTTTCGAATAAATCCAAACTCTATGTAGCCCAAAAGCTCTGCGGGGTCTGACAACTGCCTCTCGACTAAATTCAGTACCATCCTTTCCTTGCTCACTCAGCTTCAGGCACTCTAGCCTCAGTTTTGCACCTTTAAAAAAATATCATTTTATTTTCACTTTATTCCGAGATTTATTGTTTATGCACCACACCCAGTGCTCCGTGGAATAAGTTTTCACCTTCACTTACATCACCCTACAGTGTCCCTGGTTCCATCTCTGGCCAGACGCCCTGCTTGCTATTCTCGTCTTCACTGGGTCCTTTCCAGACCCTCTAGTTTCCTTGCATTCTTACAATACTCCAAAAGCACTCCTAACTCACGGACTTTGCATTTGATATTCCTCCTGTTTGGGAAGTTCTTCACCCACTTCCTCCCACTGCATTTACTCCCTCCCATTTACTCAAATGCCACCTCCTTCAGGAAGTGTCCCAGGCCAAAAGAAGTAATTGATGCAATAGCCTTCCATCAGACAGGTAATTTAGTAGTACTAGTCTTGGTTAAAGAAAAGAAAGTGAGGTTCAAATAATTAACTTACTTAACTCAAGTCACACATGTTGTTATTGTTAGAGCAGGTAAGGTCCTCAGCTTCCTGTATTTTAGCAGAAAAAAACACCAACATTATAGTGCACTTTCTATGTGCCATATTTGTGTTAAGTGCTTTACTCAGTAAAACAATCCCACAGACAGACACATGCAGCTAAGTGAGATTAAGTAACTAAACCAAGGTCACACAGCTAGTAGGTAGCAGGGCTGGAATTTAGAAGCAGGTCTATCTGGTTCCTCAGCTTCACAATGTCCAAGTGAACATCCGTTACGTTAAGGGCAGTCTTATCTCCTAAACTACCAATCTCAGTGGCAACCTCCAAGTCAAATTTCTTAAATCTAGTAGAAAATTAACACATAATCGTAACAAAAGTGACAAAATAATGATTATATAAGAGGTGAATGGTTTCCAAGAATAACTTCCTGACACAAAAAAGTTTTCTTATTCAAATACTATAAATACCTTAGCAGAATCATGCTACTCTATTAATAAACTGCAGGTAATTAAATAGTTGACTCATTTATTCAACACATGTTTACTGAGCATTTCATGCATGCAGCATATATTACTAAGTAATGGAAGAGGTACAGCGTAACATAGACACAGTCTGTCCTCCGTGGATTTTCTGATCTAATCTGAAAGACAAAAACATGCACAGGCCAAATTTAAATACACACTTGATAACCAAGAATACATGCAGATACTTCATTTAAATCAGTTGTTTTCGTTTTTCCAGACACCAAATCTAACAGAATGTGAAACAGACTGAATTGAGGCTCATATTTACTCCATTTTTTAGCTTGTCTTTCAGGTAGCCCCACACTCATGGGGCAATTAATGAACAACAATAACAACAACAAAAAGTGAGGAAAAGGAAAAGTTGAATAATTCATGAGCCATTTTTTTTTCTCCTCTATTCAAACATCTACTGTGTCAGGGAAGGAACTGGGTGCTGAGGACTCAGAGAGGAGAACACAGACATTTAGCCTGCGGTTAAGGATTCCGAGTCTGGTCGCGATAGAGTCATAAACTGTAGTGCTCCAAGGCTGTTACATGTGTTGTGATAAAAATCAGAAAGTGGTAGTCTATGGCAATAAAGCATGTGGATGTTTGGGATCCAGACCGCCACACTTTATATCTTATCATCATTGCAGCTTACTACCTGTGTGACGTAGAGCAAAATTCTAATCCCTATGAATTTTCATTTCCTCACATGAAAAATGAAAATAACAATAGGTCTTCCTAGGGTTATTGTAACTACTAAATGAATTATACATGCTGGCAATAATGAGCTGTTCTCTGTGCAGTCATCTGGACAGTTTCCCTAAGAGAAGTTACCTCTGTCTGAGATGACTCAAGTAAGAGTAATAGTTCCAGATTTGGGAGAACATTCTGGACAGACAGAGTATTATGAAGGAAGAATCACCATGAAACAGAAAGACACTCAGGGCAATGCCAGCCTTTTGATTAGTGTGGATCTCTGGCCCTCTGGTTAAAAGTGTGTGTGTCATTTGAGTGGAAGATAGGGTTAAAAGGCGGAGGCCAATGATGATGAACATTTTTTCATGTGTCTGATGGCCATTTGTATGTCTTGATTGGAGAAGTGTCTGTTCATATCTTCTGCCCATTTTTTGATATGTTTGTCTGTTTCGTGTGTGTTGAGTTTGAGGAGTTCATCATAGATCCTGGATATCAACCTTTTGTCTGTACTGTCATTTGCAAATATTTTCTCCCATTCCGTGGGTTGCCTCTTTGTGTTTTTGACTGTTTCCTTTGCTGTGCAGAAGCTTTTGATTTTGATGAAGTCCCAAAAGTTTATTTTCGCTTTTGTTTCCTTTGCCTTTGGAGACATATCTTGAAAGAAGTTGCTGTGGCTGATATCGAAGAGATTACTGCCTATGTTCTCCTCTAGGATTCTGATGGATTCCTGTCTCATGTTGAGGTCTTTTATCCATTTTGAGTTTATCTTTGTGTACGGTGTAAGAAATGGTCAAGTTTCATTCTTCTACATATAGCTGTCCAGTTTTCCCAGCACCATTTATTGAAGAGACTGTCTTTTTTCCACTGTATATTTTTTCCTGTTTTGTTGAAGATTAATTGACCATAGAGTTGAGGGTCCATATCTGGGCTCTCTACTCTGTTCCACTGGTCTATGTGTCTGTTTTTATGCCAGTACCATGCTGTCTTGGTGATCACAGCTTTGTAATAAAGCTTGAAATCAGGTAAAGTGATGCCCCCAGCTTTATTTTGGTTTTTCAACATTTCCTTAGCGATTCGAGGTCTCTTCTGATTCCATACAAATTTTAGGATTATTTGCTCCTGCTCTTTGAAGAATACTGGTGGAATTTTGATAAGAATGGCATTAAAAGTTGGGAGAAAGGGGTGGGATTATGGACATTGGGGAGGGTATGTGCTTTGGTGAGTGCTGTGAAGTGTGTAAACCTGGTGATTCACAGACCTGTACCCCTGGGGATAAAAATATATGTTTATAAAAAATAAAAAATTGAAAAAAAAAAGGGAGAGAAAAGCTATAAAAAAAAAAAGAATGGCATTAAAAGTATAGATTGCTCTAGGCAGTATAGACATTTTAACAATGTTTATTCTTCCAATCCAAGAGCATGGAATGGTCTTCCATCTATTTGTGTCTTCTTCAATTTCTTTCATGAGTGTTCTGTAGTTCCTCGAGTACAGATCCTTTACCTCTTTGGTTAGGTTTATTCCCAGGTATCTTATGGTTCTTGGTGCTATAGTAAATGGAATCGATTCTCTAATTTCCCTTTCTGTATTTTCATTGTTAGTGTATAAGAAAGCCACTGATTTCTGCACATTGACTTTGTATCCTGCCACGTTGCTGAATTGCTGTATGAGTTCTAGTAGTTTGGGGGTGGAGTCTTTTGGGTTTTCCATATTGAGATATCACCTTACACCAGTTAGAATGGCCAAAATTAACAAAACAAGAAACAACATGTGTTGGAGAGGATGTGGAGAAAGGGGAACCCTCTTACACTGTTGGTGGGAATGCAAGTTGGTGCAGCCTCTTTGGAGAACAGTGTGGAGATTCCTCAAGAAATTAAAAATAGAGCTTTCCTATGACCCTGCAATTTCACTCCTGGCTATTTACCCCAAAGATACAGATGTAGTAGAAAGAAGGGCCATCTGTACCCCAATGTTTATAGCAGCAATGGCCACGGTCGCCAAACTGTGGAAAGAACCAAGATGCCCTTCAACGGATGAATGGATAAGGAAGATGTGGTCCATATACACTATGGAGTATTATGCCTCCATCAGAAAGGATGAATAGGGGCGCCTGGGTGGCTCAGTGGGTTAAGCCGCTGCCTTCGGCTCAGGTCATGATCTCAGAGTCCTGGGATCGAGTCCCGCATCGGGTTCTCTGCTCAGCAGAGAGCCTGCTTCCCTCTCTCTCTCTCTCTCTGCCTGCCTCTCCATCTACTTGTGATTTCTCTCTGTCAAATAAATAAATAAAATCTTTAAAAAAAAAAAAAAAAGAAAGGATGAATACCCAACTTTTGTAGCAACATGGACGGGACTGGAAGAGATTATGCTGAGTGAAATAAGTCAAGCAGAGAGAGTCAATTATCATATGGTTTCACTTATTTGTGGAGCATAACAAATATCATGGAGGACAAGGGGTATTAGAGAGGAGAAGGGGGTTGGGGTAAATTGGAAGGGGAGGTGAATCACAAGAGACTATGGACTCTGAAAAACAATCTGAGGGGTTTGAAGTGGCGGGGGGGGGTGGAAGGTTGGGGTACCAGGTGGTGGGTATTATAGAGGGCACGGATTGCATGGAGCACTGGGTGTGGTGAAAAATAATGAATACTGTTTTTCTGAAAATAAATAACTTGAAAAAATTAAAAAAAAAAAAAAGGCGGAGGCCAGATAAAGTTCAGCCCTGCCTGGCATGTGAAGAGGTTTGAACTTGATCCAAATTACAGTGCAAAAAAGGGGATTTTAATTAGAGAAATCCCATAGTCAAGGTAGACTTCGACAAACTGTAGCAATACACTGGAACAAGAAGAAATGGGCAGCCAGGAAAAACAGTTGAAAGATGGTTGTAATAGTTCAGTAATAGATGGTAATGGCCTAAAGATTGTAGCTGTGTGGGTGGAGAGAAAGGCATGATTCTGAGAGATTCTAGAAGGTAAAATATATGGGACTTGGTGATTTATTGAGTTTGTAGAGTGATTAAGGAGAAAAAGTCTAGGCTGTTTCACACAAATGTCTACAAAATGAAAAAAAAACACGTTCTTCCAGATAAGTTAAGTCATGACTATTCCAATTAGTGAGGCAATTTGTTTTCACTATACTTACTCTTGGGTGAATAACAGTCTCCCTTGCTGATCAAGTACTTACCTGATTGAGGACAGGCAAATACGTTATTGACTGTTAAACAGCCATACTTAATTCTGTGCCCAACCATTCATGAAAACTAGTCCTTTTGCTACACAAATAAAATAAATTTTAATTATCAATTACAATATGGAAAAGAGCTAGTTGAAATCTGTGACTCAACAATGAACTTTGAGTTTATTTCTGATTCCAGCATTTCAAAGCGTTAAAGGCTTATTCACAAATGGATCACATTCCCAATGCAACCAGTATTCTGAAATCTAATCAGGCAATTAATTCTATAGTAGAAAGGGTCCTAGTCTGTGGCTTACTGTTGCTATATTCAATTTGATTCAAATTACAAAAAAATGATATTTTTAGCTTTTTATGGCTTTGAGAAACCTTAGCTTAATACTGGAAGGGCCTAAAATAGAGGGAAGAAATAGTTTATGATTATGGATTAGAGCATTTTTTATTTACCTGGGCTAGTCTTCTTCCACTCTTATTTGTTCTGCTGGTTGGAAGGTTTCTACTAATGCATTCACTCATGCAAGGAGACAATCATCCATAGTCAGTGGGCATTCAGTTTTAGTTGAGGAATGGAGGATGAGTTGTAGCCTCCCTTTATAGGAGGTATCATGAGATAGGATGAGATATTGTCATTCTCTTTCAAAGTGCACTTTATTTTTGTTCTATATGCAGCTTAAGCTATTTTGTTTGTGCGTGTGACTATTAGATATTAAGTGAAGGTATGCATTACTTAAGCAGTATATTGTATACCAAGATGCCAGCAACTGACCACAGGCATCTAGAATTTGCCTGACACTAGTTAACAGTTTTCAAAAGTTAAAAATTACCACTAGAAAAATCTTGAATATCTGATAGTATTATAGAAAGAGAACTCAAACTTTTTTGTTTCAGTCTTTCTTTAGACCCGCATAATTACTTACTATGAGATGTGATATGTTATGTTGTAGGAAGGCTGGATCAGGAGGTAATTAAAGAGGGAATTATGGAATATTCAGGAGTTTATTATACCCAAGTTACTGGGAAAATGTTTACTTCTTTGAACTGAGCTTAAGCCTTCACAATTTGCTCTAATTCCATTTTCTACTCCAAAGAAATGATTGAAGGAAAATATCTAAAATGTTAATCCTGAATTTTAAGTGTTTAAGAAGTTTTAAAATGATTGAGTTTAGGGATACCTGGGTAGCTTGGTTGAGTGGCCGACTCTTGATTCAGCTCAGGTTGTGATCTCGGGGTCATGGGATCGTGCCCCAAGCTGGGCTCCGTGCTCAGTGTGGAGTCTGTTTGAGGTTCTCTCTCTCCCTCTCTCCCTCTCTCTCTCCTTGCTCTCACTTGCTCACTTGTTCTCTCTCTCTCTCTAAAATAAACAGTCTTTTTAAAAATATGATAGAGTTTGGATTTGAATAATTTTTTCAGCCTCAATTTCAATCTTTTTCCTGCAAGAATAACCATGAATAATCATTAGGATGCATGCTAAACTATATCTTCCATGGCTACTTAGACTGTCCCATTTTATAAAAGTGACAAAAATACCATCAAGTGCAATCAATTATTTTTTTGTGTTTTATATACCTTCTCCAGTGGATTATTAAGTTCTTTGAATCATAAGCAAAAACTTCTGATCTGTTTTATATATTCCTGCTTGGAATTCTACTTCTCTATAAAATGCCAATACAGCTCACTCACAAGGGTACCCAAAGTACAGCTTTTGGTCTACAAAAGTCTCTTACATGATAAAAGACAAGAAAACCATTATAGGTAATAGCTCAGAAGAAAAACAACACACTAAAATGAACAAAGAATAAGAGGTTATAGATATATATGAGATAGAGCTTTGCTAAATAGAAAAATTACATTATACATTGTATAATAATCTCCAGTATTATGGTATAGGTAAAAATTAGATGTTATTGGTAAGTTTTGGTAAGGTGGTCCATCACATAGCAAATGATGAACAACCATTTTGACTCACATTTATTGTCATAAGATGTAGAAAAGGGATGAAATGGAATTGTTTCAGCTCATAATATTAGTTTATAGCTGTTGAATATTTATTTTTTAAGTTAGAGTTTGTTAGTTAACATACAGTACAACGTTGGTTTCTGGAGTAGAATTCAATAATTCATCACTAACATACAACACCCAGTGCTCATCACAGCAAGTGGCCTCTTTAATTGTAACTTTCCACAGCTGACCACCCAGACAAAAATATACCCAGGGTCTATGAGGCTAGCTGTGTCAATTTTTGATGTGGACTTGTATTTGTTAGCAGTTAGAATCTAGACGAAGACCTCTCAGTGATGATTTAATGCTTGGTTTTATCCTGAGACTTTGTCTGGTCCCCTTCTAACTTAAGCTATGTAAATACCTTGTAACCACATATACAATGTCTGGTGATACCCACAAGCTCAGAAGGTGATGAAGGCCCTCTCTGGATAAAGGTGAAGGAAGTACCTACTTTGGGAGAAAGGCTCAATGAGCATCTCAGTTACCTTTTTATTGAATCAAACACATGGTGGGTGATTTGCTATCAATAAAAGGGGGAATTTCTCTACAGCTAATTTTTATTATTTTATTCAGCTTAGATTTATTGAGCACTTATTATATGCCAGACATTTTACAATATGATTGGAATAGAGTGGTGAGTGAATAGTTATTTGACTGTTTGTTCATGCAAATGTATTCATTTAGCTTGTAGTCTAGTGGGGCCAAGAATAATAAAAGATCACAAAATAAGTATAAAATTTGAAATGGAACTGTGCTTTAACAGCAAGATGCTTTTGCAGCATATAATAGGGGGAAATGGTATTGGAGTGAAACTTGGAGATGGTATTCTTAAGTTGAGAACTGAAGGACTAGTAGATACTAAATAGCAAAAGAAGCAGGAGGATTAATTTCAAGAGAAGGCCAGTGTTGTTGGAGAAGGGTGTCTAAGGAAGTGCTGTACAAGGTGGAGAGGAAGAGACCAAGCCATACACACCTTCTAAAGAGAATATGTCAGTCTGGGTACCTCAAGAAACAAATACCAAGACAGTATTTTTTTTTAAGATTATTTATTTATTTATTTGACAGAGAGAGAGAGAGAGAGATCCCAAGTAGGCAGAGAGGTAGGCAGAGAGAGAGGGGGAAAAAGGCTCCCTGCTGAGCAGAGAGCCTGATGTGGGGCTCGATCCCAGGACCCTGAGATCATGACCTGAGCTGAAGGCAGAGGCTTTAACCCACTGAGCCACCCAGGTGCTCCCCAAGACAGTATTTTATTAGGGGAATTGTGGGAAAGGAAACAGGTAGGAATCAGGGGAAGCTGGAAGAACTTTCAGACTATGATGTAAATTGGGTAGAAGTATCTTAGACTGACAGCCTCAAGCTTTTGGGGATACCTGGCACCAAAATCTGCAGATAAAAGAATTCCTCTAGGAAGAAGTCTGTCGTAGTGACTGATGGAGAGCAGCCCATGGCTGTCGTGGCTTTACAGTAAAGGCAGAGATGGATTTCAAAAACCTGCAGCTTTGTATTTTGCTGATTATATCTTTGGTATTACTAAACATAACTTGTAAACTAGTAGTTCTATCTAGAGACTAGATCAGATTTGAAGTATAATTTCTTTTTTTTTTAATTTAAAGATTTTTATTTATTTATTTGACAGAGAGAGACAAAATGAGAGAGGGAACACAAGCAGGGGGAGTAGGAGAAGGAGAAAGCAGGCTTCCCACTTAGCAGGGAGCCTGATGCAGGGCTTGATCCCAGGTCCGTGGGATCAAGACCTGAGCCAAAGGCAGATGCTTAACAACTGAGCTACCCAGGCACCCCTCAAGTATAATTTCTTTAGAAGTGTAGCTTTTCTCTTAATTTTCTTTATGGTACCTTTTGATAGAAACTTTGCATTTTGCTGTATTCAAGTCAGTCAGTATTTTCTATTCCCTTTCTTGTTAACAATGTTTATGGACAACGCATATAGACTTTAGGTTGCCTGGGTTACAATCCTATCCCTGTCATTATAGAACGTTAGACAGGTTTCTCAATAAAACTCGTATTTATGGAGCTCATACAACATACCAGGCACTAATATAAGCTTTATTTCTTTGGCTTTTTGTTTTGTCTTGTTTAGTTTTGGTATTTCTTTCCCCTTCTTGTACTTTCAATCGTTTTGTATTTTTGCATTTTAGATGTGCTTTTTGTTTCTAGGTTTTGCATTTTCATTTAGCATGACATTCTTTGTTATGTTAAGTGAAGCATTTAGTCCATTTCTGCTCAATAAAATTGATATATTGGAATAATGATATATTTGGAGTATTGCAGAAATAAATTGATATGTTTGGAATATTGATGTATTTGGAATATTGCAGAAATAAATTACTGAGATTAGAAAATTCCATGCAAACAAAGGGCAGTGGATTTTTCTCTAAATTGAATGGGGTGGGGGAGGTTTTAGGGATAATACTTACTGCCTTATTTTTTTTAAGATTTTACTTAATTTATTTGAGAGAGAAAGAGAATGAGCAGGACAGGGAGGAGCAGAAGGAGAGGGAGAAGCAGACTCTTGTGGAGCAGAGAGCTTGACGGGGCTCAATCTCATGATCCCAGAGATCAGGGCCTGAGCAGAAGGCAGATGCCTAACAACTGAGCCACCCAGGTGCCCTATTACTGCCTTATTTTTAAAGACATATAACTCTAGTATCAGTATAGAGAGGAGACTTTATATGTAGGGAAATAAATAAGATCACTATTATAAGTAATAGTGAGTAATGAGGACATCACCCCAGACAATGATAGTGGGAATAGAAAAGACAGGGTTGACAAAACATTGGAAAAGTTAGACTCAAAAGAACTTAAATAATTAGATGTATTGACTGAGGAAAGAGAGAGCTTTGTCATACGCTTTCTCGTAGGTTTTTAGACTTTGTAACTTACAAAGACTTATAATCATTCTTTCACATAAGAAATAATGGTGGCTAAGGAGACTCTTGGCAAGGGAAATCATAATTATGATTTTAGATAGGTTAAAGTTGAGGGCTCTGGAGATAATCTAGGAAAAGATGTCTGGGGGAGTTTAAGTTTAAATCTGAAGTTCAAGAATTAATAAAATGTCACTTAAAATCATAACCAACATAGAGGTAATAGTTGAGTTTATGTAAGTAGATGACTCCAAAACGAGAATGTATATGGAAAAAAGAGGAGGCCCAATAGTGGACCTAGTGAAATAGCAACAGGTTGAAAGATAAATAGAATAGCTGAAAAGAAACACAAGGAGAGAGAGAAAAGAATTATGATAGCATGGTGTGATAGAAATCCAGGAAAGAAAGAATTCCCAACAGCAGGAAGATATCTCGGATGATAAAAAGAAGTGAAAAGAGACCACCTGTTGGAATTAGAAAATTGAAAATAGTTTGGAAATCTTAGCAAGAATATTTTAAGAATTTCACTGATAAATACTGAAGAAAATTTCCTCCAAATTCTTACCACAGATCACAGGTGCCAGAGATGATTTTTGCAAAGAGGCTAAGGCAACGTCTAGCTATTAGGCTTCTATGTACTTCTGCATATGGAGCTTGAAAAATTCCCATCAGCTATGATAACCACTGAGAGTACTACTGTGTTCTGGCAATGAAAGCATCTGCCATCACCCAGGGTCCGCTCATTCATCTTAAATCCTACTACCACCGTGCCTGAAGCATAGGAGATACTCATTTGTTCAAAAAACATTTACTGAACATTGACTCTAGACCAAGTATTAGATACACAAAGATGAATATGATTTGCTTCTTCTGTATGAGTTCCTCTTTGACTAGTTGAGGAGACAGATGGCAGCACACTAGGAACTGTTTTTTCTTCCTGTAATAACATGGTGTACTAGGTAGGAAGCAAAGTTGCATTATTAAAAACCCATATATGTATTATTTTGAGCTTTAATCTTTTAGAACTAGAATATCTTTTTTTGCTTCTCTGTAGTTGAATACAGATAGTTGAAAACATCACTTTTCCTTAAAAGAAAACCTATGTAATCAAAGTGATCTGTTGAAAGATGGTGTCCTTTACTGCAAATTCAATTTCTGCTTTAGATCTTCTCTCTAATAATTAACAGATACCAAATTATTATTAGTTTATGTATGTGCAGAGCCAATGAAATTACTTTCATTCTCTGTCTCCACATAAGCAATAAAATGATTTAGACATAAATATTTGATTACTTATATTTGGTCTGTAGCAAATGTATCACATATCTGACATGTACACTTCCAGTTGTCTTTTCTGCCTTGACAGACATTGCTAGCCAAGAACTACCCTCTCTCTGTCTAGTCACAGGCATGGACACAAAATTCTTTTCAGCACAATGTTCCAGTTCACATTGGCACATGAAATGAAACCTATTTGCTCTCCCTGATCTTCGTGGTATAAAAGATTTGTTAAAAATAAAACATAAATGGCATTAATCAATCATTTTAGATAAAACCATCTTAAGGTTGTACCTGCATAATAGGTATTACACTTTAAAAATACAGCTAGCATGTATTAATAGTTTACTATATATGAGGTGCTTTGTAAGTATTTTCCTTACATTAACTTGTTTAAATGTTACACTACTATCAAGTCGATATCATTGTCATATCCATTTTTACAGAACAGAAACTGAAGAACAGAGAAATTAAGTGACCTGGGTGTGGTCACATATCTAGTAAATGAGAGATTTGGGATTCAGATCTTATGCCTTTGAAGTTAACCACCATGGACCAAAATTGATTCTATGTAAATATGTACCTGAAAATTACTTTATGCAGAAAAATTAAGAGAACACCAATACTCAAATTCTAATCTGTGCTAGGGCATTGTGTGTGTTTGTGTGTGGTGTGTGTGTGTGTAATTATTGGAGGTTAGATCACATGGTAAAATATGCAGGTATACCTACTATATTAATATATATTTTTTGTTTATATGGTATACTGTGCTGAAAATATTACATGACAAAATCAAGAACCATGGGTTCCAGTGGTTATGTTGCTGCTTACTCTCCATACCTCAGAGTACTGGCAGGATTTCTAAATACATGTATTCATTGCTGTTAGCACTGTCAATTAAAATAATAATTTGGAAATTAATTTGGCAATAAATGCCCAGTCCTGAAAATGTTATTATTTTCTGACCCAGCAATTCCAATCTGGGAAAAACCTCCAAAGAAATAATTTAAAAAATAAAGAAAAATAAATATTTACACATCAAGTTTAGTTTAGTAACTTAAAGTTATAAAACAACTAATATGTCCCAAACTAAGGTAGTATGAAATGAACTATGATAATATTTTTGTCATTATCCTCATTATCATACCTTTGAATATTAGTAATAATAGAGAATAACAGGTGCTAAGAATAAAAAATAATTGCCTTAGGGAGTGTAATGGCTTAAAATTAAAGGGTCAATTTTAGTTGAAATGAAAATTATAATAATGAACCAAAATGGCTTTACGTCAATAAATCAGTGAGAAAGGAGAGTCTGCCAAGCAGTGTGAGCGGATACTTAGATGGCAAATTTCCAAGGAAGAGAGCTGGTTCAAGTAGGATTTCAATAGAATTGCTTAACCAAGGAAATTCTTCAAAGAGAATTACAAATGATGCCAGATAAAAAATTTAAAGATATGGAACACTTAGAATTAAGATGCCAGGACTTTCTATCACAACCTGCCATGCTGGTTATTTAACACATGACAAGGGACAGTGGATCTTGCAGAGTGACAAAGAGGGAAATCGAGTCATTTCAAGTTAGAAGGGGTTACGTGTGTGTCACAGTCCCATTTTTGTGTATAAAATATCCAGGAAAAAGGAATTATTTAAGATATTCTATCAAAACTAAGAACTAGAGTCTCTTAACTCTTGCAAATCAAAAATTAGGGCAATTTGTTACTTTCATGTGTCTACTGAACATTCATTATTACCAAAACACTCTCTTAAGCTCTTCCCAGATGTTATCTCATTTAATCTATACAATAGCCTTACTAATTTATTTAACAGATAGCTATAAGGAAATTATTATTGTTTTTTACATTATAGAATAAGGAAAATCATACTCAGAAACGTTAGGCAACATACCTAATTGAATGCAACAGGTGTATGCTAGCAGTATTTGAACGCAGATTTGCCTAATGCCAGATCGCTCTCTGCTAATTGATTTTGCCCCACAGATGGATAGAGAGCTATCTTCCTTAGTGATTTAGCAGCTATGGAATACACTGCTCAGATCTCCCCCGAAGAATTTGTTGTCAGCTATGAGTGTGAACCTCCGTGTGCAGAATTTACAGCCATAGCTATGTTCACGATTCAAGCCAATGACGCATTCTTCTGGGAAGTTTCCAGTTCAATGCTTGAGTGCAGTGAGAGGATTAGGGCTTGAAATTTCTCCCCAATAGTTGACTCTTCTAATGGGCAATTTTTGTTCCAGAACTGCCTATTGGGTTAGGCTGTTTATTGTCTATTCAGAAATAAATCATTTCCCTTCTCTTCCTCCCCCCAAAAATTACTTCAGGAGTTAGGAAAGATACTGACTGGGGCACCTGAGTGGCACAGTTAGGTTTCTGACTCTTGGTTTCTGCTCAGGTCATGATCTCAGTGTTGTGAGATGAATGTGCCCTGTTCCCCCCCCCCACCCCCATGCCCATGGCTCTGGGCTCAGCACAGAGCCTGCTTGGGTTTCTCTCTTCCTCTGTCCTCTGGTCTTTCCTCTTTCCCCGCCCCCCGCATTCCCCCACCCCGGCTTCCTCAAAATATATAAATAAATCTTTAAAAAGTATAAATATATAAATAAATACATTTATTTATAAATGTATTTATATAATATATATAAATAGATCTTAAAATATATAAATAAATATATAAATAAAATATATAAATATAAATATATAAATAAAATATATAAATAAATCTTAAAAAAAAGAAAGAAAGAAAGAAAGAAAAAAGATATTGACCTAAATTATTTCTTAGAGCTACTCAGTGGCTCAACATTTGTTTGGAATCTGTCCATCAATCATTAAGGGGTAAAGTTGCAGAGTATAAGCAGAGCCAAAGATCAGTCCTGAAAAAATACTACTAATACAAAGTATTAACAAAAATGCCTGTGCTTTGTGTGGTGCCTAGGGCTCTCACTTCACTCAAACAAGATTTTAAGGTTCTGTGTCATAGTGAAGATCATTAGCCACTGGACCTAAAAGTCAAAATAATCTTAGAGTAAGCTTTCCTGGCTGCTGTTGCTAAACAGGAAATTCAATAGCTCATGTTGGCAACAAAAATCTTCCCTTCTTTCTATGTATTTTCATAGTTTCAGATGCAAAGCATACTAGGGCCTCAAAAAACATAAGGGAGTTTTACATTGTACTGTTTACATACATTTATGTTCCTTCCAAACAAATAAAGAAACAAAATCCAACAAAATAGTGGGAAATAATTAGTCAGTCAATGAAAGGAAACTGAATTATTAACCCTAAGGAAGCATTTCATGAATAAGTCAGTTGGCTCCAAGAATCATCTTATAGCTGCTCTCCACTTGAAAGTTAATATACAATTTCCACAGCAGAGATTGTGACAGACGTGTCTGAAATCATAGAAATGTATAACTCAAAAAGATGACATAAGTAAATTGCCTCATTTTATAGACAGGAAAACAGGCTTAGAAAAGTGAAATCGTTTTCTAAGGATTAAAGAGTTTGCTATTGCAAGAGGAAAGCTCCAATCCAGACCTCCTGGCTCTAAATTCAGGGCTTCTTGTTCTAGTTCCTAAAATGGTATCACAGTTTTCCAAGAGGCTTCTATTCTGTCAGCTCTTGCAATCTTTTGGTAATAATTGGGGTTATTCTGCTGGGAAAACATCCTGCTGCATTCTGTAAAATAATGATTTTTAACCAAGCTGATTCTCTATTTTATTTTTAGGATAAGTACTTGCCTGGAAAGTTTAAAATTGTCAGTGATAACATTTTGGTTATTTTCAGATTTGTTTTTGAGGACATTTTATAAAGCTAAGCATTATGACTAAGCTTATTGCTCTGTGATTTTAATTAATTAATTTTAATATTTTTATGATTACTTATGAATGTCTAGTTACATTTGACCAAGTGCCTATTAACTTCTTTATTAACTTTCTAATCCAAATGCTTATTTAAGCATAAAATAGGAGCTGACTTTTTTTTAATATAGAGATATAAAACTAGATAATGTATGGTTTCTACTTTGGGGAATTCATAGGATAAATAATTAAAGGGAGGAACATTAAAATAATTATAATGTTATATAATAAGGGACATAGTATAGAGAAGAATCAGAGTCTTATAGAAACATCTAGAACTTATTGCAAAGAATGTGTATATGTAAGAATTATAGTTCTTTTCCTCAAAGATTTCACAATTTGCAAATTTCAGTATTGTTTTGTACCTAATGGGGCAAATGCCCTACTGTGCATGCACATTTTTAGAAAAATAGCTATTAAAGGACATGGAATTTTGCTAGAATCCTTGGAATAAAAAAATTCAGAAATGCATTTTTCCCTCTTTTTTTCTTTTTTAAAATTTAAATTCATTTAATTAACATATAACATATTATTGGTTTCAAAGTAGTGATTTTTTCAGTGTTAAATACCAAAGCTCATTACATCACATGCTCTCCTAGATGTCCATCACTCAGTTACCCAATCCCCCTACTCCCCTATCCTCCACCAACTCTCAGTTTGGTTCTATGATTAAGAGTCTCTTATGGTTTGTCTACCTCTCTGATTTCATCCTGTTTTATATTTTCCTCTCTTCTCCTATGAAACTCTGTTTTGTTTCTTAAATTCCACATATAAGTGAGACCATATGATAATTATCTTTCTCGGATTGACTTATTTTGCTTAGCATATGTCATTGTAACTGCCAAGATTTCATTTTTTGATGGCTGAGAAGTATTCCATTGTGTGTGTGTGTGTATGTGTGTGTGTGTGTGTATACACACACATATACTACCACTCTTCTTTATCCATTCATCTGGTGATGGAAATCTGGCCTTTTCCATAGTTGGCTATTGTGGACATTGCTGTTATAAACATTGGGGTGCAAGTGCCCCTTCACATCATTACATTTGTATCTTTGGGGTAAATATCAAGTAGTGCGATTGCTGGGTTGTAGGGTAGCTCTATTTTTAACTTTTTGAGGAACCTCTGTTCCTCAGTGGCTGCACCAGTTTGCATTCCCACCAGCGGTGTAGGAGGGTTTCCCTTTCTCCAGTCCTCATCAACATCTTTTGTTCCCTGACTTGTTTATTTTAGCCATTCTGACTGGTGTGAGGTGGTATCTCACTGTGGTTTTTATTTGTAATTTCCTGAAGCCAAGTGATGTTGAGGATTTTTTTCAGCTGTCTGCTGGCCATTTGTATGTCTTCTTTGGAGAAATATCTGTTCATGTCTTCTGTACATTGCTTGATTGGATGATTTGTTCTTTGGATGTTGAGTTTGATAAGTTCTTTGTAGATTTTGGATACTAGCCCTTATCTGATATGCCATTTGCAAATATCTTCTCCCATTCTGTCAGTTGTCTTTTGGTTTTGTTGACTATTTCCTTTGCTGTGCAAAAGTTTTTTTATCTTGATGAAGTCTCAATAGTTCATTTTTGCCTTTGTTTGCCTTGCTTTTGGAGACACGTTGAGAAAGAAATTATTGGTGCCAAGGTCACAGTGTTGTTGCCTGTGTTCTCTTGGATTTTGATGGATTCCTGTCTCATAGTTAGGTCTTTTAACGATTTTGAATCTATTTTTGTGTATGGTGTAAGAAAACGGTCTAGTTTCATTCTTCTGCATGTAGCAGTCCAATTTTCCTAACACCATTTGTCGAAGAGACTGTCTTTATTTCCACTGGATATTCTTTCCTGCTTTGTTGAAGATTAGTTGACCATAGAGTTGAGGGTCTATTTCTGGGTTTTCTATTCTATTCCATTGATCTGTGTGTCTGTTTTTGTGCCATTACCATCCTGTCTTGATGATTTGAACTTTGTAATAGAGCTTGAAGTCTATTACAAATGGAATGGTGATGCCACCTAGTTTTGGTTTTCTTTTTCAACATTCCTTTGGCTATTTGGGGTCTTTTCTGGTTCCAAACAAATTTTAGGATTATTTGTTCCAGCTTTGTGAAAAATATCCATGGTATTTTGATAGGGATTGCATTGAACGTATAGATTGCTCTAGGTAGCATAGACATTTTAACTATCTTTGTTCTTCTAATCCATGAGCATAGAAAGTTTTTCCATTTCTTTACATCTTCCTCCTTTCTTTCATGAATGCTCTATAGTTTTCTGAGTACAGATCCTTTGCCCCTTGGTTAAGTTTAGTCCTAGGTATCTTGTGGTTTTTGGCATGATTGTAAATGGTATTGATTCCTTAATTTCTCTTTCTTTGGTTACATTCTTAGTGTATAAAAATGCAACTTATTTCTGTGCATTGATTTTATATACTGCCACTTTGTTGAATTCCTTTATAAGTTCAAGAAATTTTGGGGTGGAGTCTTTCGGTTTTTTCATGTAGAGTTTCATATCATCTGGAAAGAGTGAGAGTTTGACTTCTTCTTCAAAAATTCAGTTGCCTTTTATTTCTTTTTGTTGTCTGATTGCTGAGGCTAGGATTTCTAGTACTATGTTGAACAGCAGTGGTTACAGTGGACATCCCTGCAGTGTTCCTGATGTAGGGGAAAAGCTCTCAGTTTTTCCCTATTGAGAATATTTTCTGTGGGCTTTTCGTAGATGGCTTCTGTGATATTGAGGTTTGTTCCCTCTATTGCTACATTGTGGAGAGTTTTAACCAAGAAACAATGCTATGTTTTGTCAAATGCTTTTTCTGCATCAATTGAGAGGATCATATGGTTCTTGTCCTTTCTTTTATTAATGTGCTATATCACATTGATTTGATTTGTGAATGTTGAACCATGCTTATAGCCCAGGAATAAATCCCATTTGGTCATGGTAAATAATCCTTTTAATGTACTGTTGGATTCTATCGGCTAGTGTCTTGGTGAGAATTTTTGCATCCATGTTCATCACGGATATTGGTCTGTAATTCTCCTTTTTGGTGGGGTCTTTGTCTGGTTTTGGGATAAAGGTAATGATGGCCTCGTAGAAACAGTTTGCAAGATTTCCTTCCATTTCCATTTTTGGAAACAGCTTCAGAAGAATAGGTATTAATTCTTCTTTAAATGTTTGGTAGAACTCTCCTGGGAAGCCATCTGGCCCTGGACTCTTGTTTGTTTGGACATTTTTGATTACTGCTTTAATTTCCTTACTGATTATGGGTCTGTTCAGGTTTTCTATTTCTTGTTTCAGTTTTGGTAGTTTATATGTCTTGGGACTGCATTCATTTCTTCCAGATTGCCTAATTTGTTGGCATATAGTTGCTCATAATATGTTCTTAAAATTTAATGGATTTCTTGAGTGTTGGTTGTGGTCTCTCCTCTTTCATTCATGATTTATTTATTTGGGTCCTTTCTCTTTTCTTTTTGATATGTCTGGTCAGGGGTTTAAAACCTTATTAATTCTTTCAAAGAAATAGCTCCTAGTTTTATTGATCTCTTCTACTGTTCTTTTGGCTTCTATTTCATTAATTCCTGCTCTAATCTTTATTAATTCTCTTCTCCTGCTGGCTTAATTTTCTGTTCTTTCTCCAGCTCCTTAAGATGTAAGGTTAGATTGTGTATTGGAGACCTTTCTTATTTCTTGAGAAAGGCTTGTATTGTTATATACTTCCCTCTTAGAACTGCCTTTGCTGTATCCCAAAAGTTTTGCACAGTTATGTTTTCATTTTCATTTGTTTCCATGAATTTTTACAATTCTTCTTTAATTTCCTGGTTGACCCATTCACCTTTTAGTAAGATGCTCTTTAGCTTCCATGTATGTGAGTTCTTTCCAAATTTCCTTTTGTGATTGAGTACTAGCTTCAGAGCATTGTGGTCTGAAAATATGCAGGGAATGATCTGAATCTTTTGGTACTGGTGGAGATCTGGTTTGTGACCCAGTATATGACCTCTTCTGGAAAATGTTCCATGTGCACTGGAGAAAAACGTGTGTTCTGTTGCTTTAGGATGAAATGCTCTGAATATATTTGCGAAGTCCATCTGGTCCAGTGTGTCATTCAAAGTCCTCTTTTCCTTGTTGATCCCCCACTTAGATGATCTGTCCATTACAGTTTAAGTCCTCTACTATCATTATATTATTATTTGTCCATTACAGTTTAAATCCTCTATTATTATTATATTATTATCAATGTGTTTTTTTTAATTTTGTTATTAATTGGTCTATATAATTGGCAGCTCTCATGTTAAGGGGATAAATATTTATGATAGTTTGGTCTTCTTGTTGGATAGACCCTTTAATTATGATATAGTGTCCTTTCTTATCTTTTATTATAGTCTTTGGTTAAAATCTAATTTGTCTGCTATAAGGGTTGCTACCCCAGCTTTCTTTTGATGTCCATTATCATAATAAATGGTTTTCCACCCCTTTACTTTCAATCTGGAGGTTTCTTTGAGTCTAAAATGAGTCTCTAGCAGACAGCATTTGATGGGTCTTGCTTTTTTATCCAATCTGATACCATGTGGCTTTTGATTGGAGCATTTAGCCCATTTACATCCAGAGTTACTATGAAAAATATGAATATAGTGCCATGTATTACCTGTGAAGTCACTGTGTATATTATCTCTGTTCCTTTCTGGTCTATTTTATCTTTGGACTCTCTCTTCACTTAAAGGATCCCCTTTAATATTTCTTGCAGGGCTGGTTCAGTGACCACAAATTCTTTTAGTTTCTGTTTGTCCTGGAAGCTTTTTATCTCTCTATTTGAATGACAGCTTTGTTGGATAAAGTATTCTTGGCTGTACATTTAGCACCCTGAATATATCATGCCAGTCCTTTCTGGTGTACCAGGTCTCTGTGGGTAGGTCTTCTGCCACTCTAATGTTTCTACTCTTGTAGGGTATGAACTTCTTGTCTGAATTGCCTTCAGTATTTTCTCTTTGTCTCTACGATTTGCAAGTTTCCCTATTAGATGTTGAGGTGTAGACCTATTTTTATTGATTTTGAGGGGGGTTTCTCTTTGCCTCCTGGACTTGAATGCCTGTTTCCTTCTCCAGATTAAGCAAGTTCTCTGCTAATTTGCTCCAATATACCTTCTGCCCCTCTGTCCCTTTCCTCTTCTTCTGGGATACCAATTATGCTAACATTGTTTCACTTTATGGTATCACTTATCTCTTGAATTCTCCCCTTGTCACCCAGTAGTTGTTTATCTCTCTTTTTCTCAGCTTCTTTATTCTCCATTACTTTGTCTTCCACATCACTAATTCTCTCTTCTGCCTCATTTATCCTAGCAGTTAGAGCCTCCAGTTTTGGTTACATCTCATCAATAGTTTTTTCGATTTCTACTTGATTAGATTTTAGTTCTTTTATGTCTCCAGAAAGAGATTCTCTAGTGTCTTCTATGCCTTTGTTAAGCCCAGCTAGTATCTTTATAAGCATTATTCTGAACTCTAGTTGACATCTTTACTTATATACATACTGATTATGTCCCTGGCAGTCAGTATTGCCTCTTGTTCTTTTTTGACGTGAGTTTCCATCTTGTCATTCTGTCCAGAGAGGGATAGATGAATGAGAGAAGAAATTACTAAAATGACAACAATGACCCCAGAGAAATATACACTGAACAAATTAGAAGAGACCCAAAACCAAAAAAAAAAAAAAAAAAAAAAAAAAAAAAAGGCAGAGAGAATATAATCAGAGGTGAACAGAACAGAACAATATACTGGATCCTGTGTGTATTTTGGTCTGTTTGTTAGAAAACTAGATCCCAAAATTGTAAAGAAAGAAAAACTTATGTATGTGCAAACATAAAATTAAATACAATGAATGGAGAGAGTGTACTTGTAAAAATGAAAATTAAAAGGCAAAAAAAAAAGAAAAAGAAAAAAGAAGGAATATAAACAGGTGAAGAGAATAGATGTGCACTAGATTCTGGGTGTATTTTGGTCTGTTTGTGGGAAGAAAGTGCATTCCAAAATAAAATAAAAACCTACACATATACAAGAAATAAAAACTTACATATATACAAAAATATAATTAAAGACAATGAAAGGATAAAATGTAAACATAAAAATTAAAATTAAAAAAGACTTTAAAAAATTGATAAAGTAAATTGGTTGTAAAGGGAAATACAAAAAACGTTAAAATTGAAAGCCTAAAAAATCACGAGGAAAAAAACTAATGAACTCTATATAGTCTTTTCCCCCAGTGCTGGAGTTTTGCAGTTCTGTGTGATGGGTAAACTTGGTCTTAGCTGGAAGTTTTTGCTGATCTGGGGGAGGGGCTTGTTGCTCTCATTCTCAGGTGTTTTTGCAAAAAACAGAACTCTCAAGAATTAATTCTTGGTTGTTGGCTCCAGAATCCACCCCACTGAACCTCACTTATATTATAAAACTTCATCACCTTCATCAGCCAGCTACCAGAAAGTGATATAGCAGAGAAGCATGAAATCAGAACTTTAAGAATTCTGCTCCAGTGAGGGATGTCCATGCCTGAAATGTGCTCAGGTGGCAAAGTGGGATTCTCGGTGAGACAGTGTGATCTCAGGATCCTTGTCGCAGGAAGACCAGGGGTGCCTGAGTGCAGCAGAGCTCCCAGGAATCGGAGCAGTGAAGCCAGCTATAATCAGCAAGCCCAGGAGTGGGCTCTCAGCCTGATATTGTTGTAAACCATGAACTGGGACACAGTCATGTGTCAACAGTCAGTGACTGTTCTCTGAGCAGGGGCGCAGCAAGTCACAGGACCACTGGGAGACACCCCCACATGTCCCCTGTAGGAGTGGCACTGGTGTGTGCCACAGGGGTCTGCAGGGTTTGGAAATGGGGTTATGTGCCTGAGAGAGAAACACTTGGTCACAGGCTGGGTGAGCATGGAGTGCAGAGGGAGACCAGGGAGACAGGAAGTAGTCAATCATGACTACTACAGGAAGTAGTCAATCATGACTACTTCTCCCTGAGGACACACTGAGCAATGAGACCCCAAGCTTTCAGCTTCTGGGCTGGAGATTGGGAAGCTGCCATGTTCATTCTTATCCTCTAGAGCACTGAAGAAAGCCTTCATGGAACAAAAGCTACAGAGGGCAATCCCAAGCCATTTACTTAGCCTGGCCCCCTGACAAGGGTGGTACAATTATGATCAAGATATGAGAAATGTTATCAAGGGCTAAGTGTTAAGGATATTTCTAAAATGTAAATGGCATCAACGGGTTTAGTATGTATTTGCACTTATGGAAAAATCAACTACATGAGTGTGGTTGAAGCATAAAGTATATTAAGAAAAGTGGTACAAAATGAGATTTAAAAAGAAATTTGGAGCCTAAATGTATAGGTTATTAAAATACAAGATACTGCTTTGGCAATTTCTCCAATAACAAGCTTGGAACCTTCAAAAGTATCTGAACTAGAGAGGTATGGTACTAGGGTTGTATTTCAGGAATATTAATATACTAGTCTCAAGTAATCTGCCTTGGAAGTGAGAAACATTCGAGATGGTAAAGATCAATCAGAACACTATTTCAGTAATATAGGTATTGGATTATGAAGACCTAGATAAAGGCAACAGCAGAAGAAATTGCTAGGAAACGCAAAATGTAAACTTATTTTTACATTAAATATTCCTACCGCACATATCATTCCCATATAACTTGGGATAATTTAATATAATAATATATGATATATACATATATATATAATAAACCCCATGACAAATATTATAGAAGAATAAAACATTTTCTTAGAGAGCTCCCCAAAATACCATGCACTTCAGAAAAAGAAAAAAAAAAAACAGAAAATAGAGTGAATCTGAGTAGATCAATATGATAGATTTAATTTTGCCTATGGGTAGTGATGTAAAGGGAATGAGACAGGAGGAGGCAAACTTTAAAAATAATAATAAACAAATTTAAGGTGTCAGGAGAAGGTGCCCAAGGAAGAATTCTTCATCAGAAAGAGGTATGATTCAAATTAAGGAGGAATGTTGAGCTGAGTATATGATCCAACTAGAAGATTTCTGGGGGAAGAAGAATACCTCCCTCCTCTTCTTACTTAGGATCCTATATTCTTAAACTTTTGAATCTCCGTTTTCTCATTTTTTAAAATGAGGATAGTAGTGCTTCGCTTGCACAGTTGGTTTGACTCTTGGTTTTGGCTCAGGTTTGGCTCCGGGTTGTGAGATTGAGCCCTGAACTGGGCTCCATGCTCAGCACAGCCTGCTTAGGATTTCCTTCTCCCTCTCCCTCTGCACACCCCCCAAGCTCTTTCTCTAAAATAAATAAATCTTTAAAAAATAAAACGGCAATAATATTACCTGCTGCTTGTTGGTAATTATTAAGTGAGTAAACAAATGTCTTGGAATGTTAGTATTTATTATGTACTCAATAAATATTGCTTGACTATTAATGGTTGAGAAGTGGAAGATGGAAGCAGATAACAAGGGATTGTGATAGATGATGTAAATTAACATAAGTGGAAGGAAAAATAACGTGTACCACTAATAGAATGCAGCCAGATCCTGGCACATAGGAAAGGTTTATAAAATATTTTTCTAAATGGAATTGTGAAAATACGGGTTTCATAGCTGACTCTACTTGTATTATTTGGAATACAACTTTTGAGACTTAATTGATCCCAGTTAAATTCAACAGCAGAAATAATAACACCATGAATCTTCACACTGGCAACTGAATCAATCTGTATTTATATCTATAATAGGAAGCCATAATTCAGTCTCATTGGATGCCCCATTAATGAGATGTTTTGTCTTAGTGAGTTTCCCCATAAACTATGTTTTTAAATCTAAATTAAATGAGAAAGCCAATATCCCATGGCTCCCTGGGATTTTGCCCAGAGACAAATTCCTCTAAAATCCCAAGGTCCTTTGTTCCATTACTTTAATGTTTCTATTAAAATGTCCATGAAAATTAAAGAAAAGACAATGCATACTTATGTGTATAAAAACAAGTAAAAAAAATTTTTTTAACTCCAGTGCACAGAATCATTGTCTGCCTCTCCTTTACCGTAATCTGCTGAGCAATTTGAAGAAAATTTGTGATCTGCAGTGCACCCTGCAGAGACTTAGCACCATCCTGCTGTTTCTGCAAGAGGAAACGATAAACTCTGCTTGGGTTTTCCCACACAATTATAAGATAATTAAGCTTAGCTCTTTAAGGATGAGTTCAGACTAGAACTGGCCTCTTCTTGGCTAAATAGTGCTCTGAGGGCAAAACACTTAAATATAAAAGATCATCTTAAACACACACACACACACACACACACACACACAGTAATCTATGTCCTTTGTAACAGCATATGTAAAAAATGCTCTCATTGTTTTGTCATGGATTTAAATGTTTTGCAAACCAAACATTTTCTAATTGCAAGTGAACAGAAACAGAAATACACTTCCTTGAGAGAAGGTGACACACATGAAACCCTCACTGAGTAATATCAGAACATTAGAAGCCAACAGAGAATTTTCAGCATCTACACACTTGGAAAAAACATATAAGAAACCAGTAGTTTAAAAAAAAAAAAAAAGGAGGCTTCAAGGAACTCTCAAATCATTCCATCTCTAGAGTCAATTCTGCTTTTTGGCTCTGTGTTTCATTGAACAGGAAACAGATGGAAGAACTCATCCTCATATATCTTTTCTAAAAGAAGTCAAATAAGATGCTCTGAATAGATGCACATACATGACTTCTAAATGGTGGCTGTCCTTAATCTCTCCTTACTTACCTACCCTGGTGAGTTGGCTGGACTTGGTAGAATAATACATCCTGAAGTTTTATCTCCAGGTTTTAACATTTGTGTAATGAGGCTCTGATCTCTTATTTCAAGAAATGTTGTGAGAATTAAATATGTACTTTGAAGAGTTTATTGCAATTCTGAAGATAAAGTACTTAAAAAGTGTTGAATAAATCAGGTTTATCATTTAAATTTTTTAAAATAGCTATGGAAATTAGGGTTAAGACAATAGAAATTACTTTTGTTTATAAAGTTCAGGCAAAGAGGAATAAAACATAATCTTATAGACCACATGACTTGAAGCTCAATAGCTCCTAATTCAAACTCCAACCTCTGACTATTCTGTAGCTTTTGGGTATTAGAGAGCATCACTGATGATCTTACTAAAGTTCTAGGAAGCTTCTCCGAAGAGCAGGATTCTTACATGGAAAAATGCATGATGAAGAAAGGTAAACCCAGGGACACTGACCTTTCTTTTAGATATCATCGGATTTCTTGAGAGATGCAGAGAGAGGCGCTTTCAGGAACATGCTAAAAATTGAAGGAGAGTTCAGGAAGAGATTGAAGTCTCAGAGAAAGGGAGCCAATTTGAGAGTGTCTTTTGTTTCTCATTACCTTATCCAATCAGATTTTACCAGAGATTTTGCTGGTGGTTATAAAATAGTTTCTTCACCCCATTTAGCTCCTCTCTTGGTATGTATAATTTATTAGGCAGAATCCTGTAGAAGAAAGCTGTTAGCAGCTTGATTTGGACACCAAACTCTAACCTCAACCTTCAACATCATTAAGTTAGACTATGCTAATATAGACACTTGCAATAATTTGGACATAGGAAGGGCACCTTTGGGTTCCTTGGTTGTCATTTTTTTTATTGCCTGCTAAATATCAAGCGCTGAGTTAGGCACTGAGAATAATAATAATACTCCCTTTTTCCCTCAAGATATGCACAGCCTGGTGCAGGAGAAAGAAAAGTAAACTGAAAATGTTAACACAGTGTTCAAAACGCTATAGGGAAAAAAAAAAAAGAGAGACATAGTAAATATACCTGGGGATAAGGAAGTCTTTGAAGAGTAAATGAGACCTGTGCCATGTTTTGAATGATGAGTAGCTCTTTATCAAGTAGGCAGAGTGTTAGAGGGCACTCCAATTAGAGGAATTGGAAATTCAAAGATACGAAGTTACAACAAAGCAAAGTATTTTCTTGAGCATTCAGTATGGTGTAACTGGAATGTAGAGAGGTCCTGAGGAAAGTGGAAAGAGAAAAGGCTTCAAAGATGAGAGAGATTTACTTACTCAGGCTTTATATGCTGTGCAATAGGAAATATGGATCCTTTGAAAAGTTTTAAGCTGTAGGCAGAAGGGTAATGATCTGATTTGTTTTTGGAAGATTACTGTAACAGTTGGCTAAGTAAAATTACACCTCTATCACTAAAAGAATGCAGAGTATAGCAGGAGAAAGAGAGCACCTCAGCCAGTTATAATGGAAAGGAACAAGTCTAAAATTTTAAATATTTTTATGTGGAAATTCAAAAAAGAAATGATTGTATATATATAAGCTAAACTTTAAAGTTTACTTAAAAAAAGATATTTGGAGGGAGGGTGTCTGAGTGGCTTAGTTTGTTAAACTCCTAATTTAACCTGATCCTGACTCAGGTCAGGATCTCAGGGTCCTGGGATTCCAACCTGTGGGAGTTTGGGGGGAGGGTAGCTTCACACTCAGCAGGGAGTCTACTTCTCTCTCTCCCTCTGCCTCTCCCCCAACTCATGCATGCTGTCTCTCTCTCATATAAATAAATAAAATCTTAAAAAATGACATCTGGTTTGAGATTAGTTACTGTAAGAATATGAAATACATTATTTTACTTTAAAATATATCCTTTTTTTTTCAGTGTTCCAAGGTTGGTTTATGTACCATACACAGTTCTCCATGCAATATGTGCCTTCCTTAGTACCCACCACCAGGTAAGATTTTGTTCATTTTGACAGAGAGATAGAGAGAGAAAAAAAGTAGGCAGAGGGGCAGAAAGAGAGAGAGGGAGAAGCAGGCCCTCCACTGAGCAGGGAACCCGATGTGGGGCTCCATCCCAGGGCTTGGATCATGACCCAAGCCAAAGGCAGCCACTCTAACCAACTGAGACATCCAGGTGCCCCCAAATATATACATTTTCAATTGTAAATAGTAAGCAATTGCTACCTCACAGATTATAAATGTAAATTCTACCTCCATCACAACCTCTTGTCTGAAAGTCTGACCGGAAACCAGATGATATAATTATGTCATGTATAAATAAGGATGATTTTATTTGTTCTTTTCCTACCATAATAACATTTACCTATGTTTCTTGCCCTATTGAACTAGCTGGGCTAACCCATAAAATATTGAATAGAAATAATGATACTAGGTACCTTTACCTCATTCCTGATCTAGGGGAATGCTTTCAAGTATGATGTTTGCTGTGTTTTTAATTGCCCTTTGTCAAATTAAAGTTGTTTCTTTCTACTCTTGGTCTGCTAGGATTTTATTTTTATCATACATGAAAGTTGAATTTTAAAAAATGCTTTTTTCTTTGTGTTTGAGATAATTATGTAATCTTTCTCATTTATTTTGTTGATGTGATTATACTGATTGATTTTCCAATGTTCAACCAACCTGTACTCCTGAAATAAAGCCAAATGGCTGTAGTGTATTTACATTTTTAAAAATTATTTTATTGCTGCATTTAGTTTGCTAATACTTTGCTTACAGTTTTTATGTATATATTTATGAAGAGAATAAGCTATAATATTTCCTTCTTGTGATGACCTTATCAAACTTCAGCATTTAGCTGATATTGGCCTTATGAAACTAAGTGAGAAGAGTTATTCCTCTTCATAGAATTTATATAAGGTTGGAGTTGCTTTTTCTGTACATTTTTGGAAAAACTTCCAGCTAAAGTTAACTGGGCTTAGAGATTTCTTTGTGGGAGAGTTTTATTTACTTATTTTATTTTAATTTAATTTTTTACCCATAATTTTATTTGTTTATATTTTTAATCCCAGTACAGTTAACATACAGTGCTATATTCATTTCAGGTGTGCAATATAGTGATTCAACAATTTCATGTATTACTAAGAGCTCATCAAGAAAGGTGTACTCTTAATCACCTTCACCTATTTCACCCTATTTCAAGAGTCTGTTTTATAGTTTGTCTCTTTTGTTTGTTTGTTTTGTTTCTTAATTTATACACGTGAGTGAAATCAGATGGTGTTTTTCTTTTTCTGGCTGGCTTACTTCACGTAGCATTATACTCTGTAGCTCTATTCATGTTGTTGCAAAGAGAAAAATTTCATTCTTTTTTGTGGTTGGATAATATTCCTTTGTATGTGTATAACACATCTTCTTTATCCATTCATCTATCCATGACACTTGGACACTTGGGCCACTTTCATAATTTGGTATTGTAAATAATCCTCTTATAAACATAGGGGTCTATGTATCCCTTTGAATTTGTATTTGTATTTTTTGGATGTATACCCAGTAGTGTGATTATTGAATCACAAAGTAGTTCTACTTTTTTTTGAGGAACCTTCATACTGTTTTCAACAGTGGCTGCATTACTTTGCATTCCCACCAATAGTACTTGAGAGTTCCTTTTTCTCCACATCCTCATCAACATTTGTTGTTTCTGGTGTTTCTGATTTTAGCTGTTCTGACACGTGTGAGGTGATAATTCACTGTAGTTTTGATTTGCATTCCCTGATGCTAAGTGATGTTGAGCATCTTTTCATGTGTCTGTTGGACATCTGTTTATCTTTGGAGAAATGTCTGTTCATAGCTTCTGCTCATTTTGATTGAATCATTTGGGTTTTGGGGGTGTTGACTTATATAAGTTCTTTATATATTTCAGTTATATCATAAGAGAAAGAATTAAAAATATAATTTCAAGAGATGCAGAAAAAGCATATTTATACTTTCAAAAACTACCATATCTATTCATGATAAAAACCATCAAGAAAATAAGTTTAAAGGGAATGTATCTCAACATAATAAAGACAATATATGAAAAACCCACAGCTAACATCATATTCACTGGTGAAATACAAGAGTGTTTCCCCTAAGATGGGGAACAAGACAAAGATGTCCACTGTCACCGCTTTTATTCAACATAGTACTGGAAGTCCTAGCCACAACAGACAACAAAAAGAAATAAAAGCCATCCAAATTGGTAAGGAAGACATAAAATTTCAAATATTTGCAGATAACATGATACCTTATATACAAAAACCCGAAGACTCTACCAAAAAACAATTAGAACTGATCAGTGGTTTAAGCTCTCTTTTATTTTTCCCTGAGTTCATCTGTTTTGCTCCTTAAATTCCACATATGAGTGAAATCATGTGGTATTTGTCTTTTTCTGACTGACTTATTTTGCTTTGCAGAATATAGTCTAGCTTCATCCATAGAGTTGCAATGGCAGGATTTCATTCTTTTTGATGGCTTGGAGGAGAGGTGGGCAGGGGAATACGTTAAATGGGTGTTGGGTATTAAGGAGGGCACTTGTGATGAGCACTGGGTGTTGTATGGAAGTGATGAATCACTAAATTCTACTCCTAAAACAGTAACTAATGTTAACTAACTTGAACTCAAATAAAAAAAATTTCCAATGGCCTTCTTTTCCTTTTTCTGCATCTCTCTCTCTCTCTCTCTCTCCCTCTTTTAAAAATTCTTACTAACATATAATGTATTATTAGCCCCAGGGATACAGGTCTGTGAATCGTCAGGCTTAGACACTTCACAGCACTCACCATAGCACATATACTCCCCAATGTCCATAACCCAACCACCCTCTCCCTGCCCCCCTCCCCCCAGACAATCCTCAGTTTGTTTTGTGAGATTAATAGTCTCTTAGGGTTTGTCTCCCTCACAATCCCATCTTGTTTCATTTTTCCTTCCCTACCCTGCAAACCCCGCACTTTGGCTCTCAAATTCCTGATATCAGGGAGATCATATGATAATTGTCTTTCTCTGATTGACTTATTTCGCTCAGCATAATACCCTCTAGTTCCAGCCACGTTGTCACAAATGGCAAGATTTCATTTCTTTTGATGGCTGCATAGTATTCCAGTGTGTGTGTGTGTGTGTGTGTGTGTGTGTGTGTGTGCCACATCTTTATCCATTCATCTGTTGATGGACATCTAGGTTCTTTCCATAGTTTGGCTATTGTGGACATTGCTGCTGTAAACATTTGGGTGCACATGCCCCTTCAGATCACTACATTTGTATACTGGTAAATAACCAGTAGTGCGATTGCTGGGTCATAGGGTAGCTCTATTTTCAACTTTTTGAGGAACCTCCATGCTGTTTTCCAGAGTGGCTGCATCAGCTTGCATTCTAACCAGCAGTGTGGGAAAGGGTTCCCCTTTCTCTGCATCCTCGCCAGCATCTGTCATTTCCTGACTTGTTAATTTTAGCCATTTTGACTGGTGTGAGCTGGTATCTCATTGTGGTTTTGATTTGTATTTCCCTGATGCTGAGTGATGTGGAACATTTTTTCTTGTGTCTATTGACCATCTGGATGTCTTCTCTACAGAAATGTCTGTTCACGTCCTCTGCCCATTTCTTGACTAGGTTATTTGTTCTTTGAGTTTTGAGTTTGAAAAGTTCTTTATAGATTTTGGATACTAGCCCTTTATCTGATATGTCATTTGTGAATATCTTCTCCCATTCTATTAGTTGTCTTTTGGTTTTGTTGTCTGTTTCCTTTGCTGTGCAAAAGATTTTCATCTTGATGAAGTCCCAATAGTTCATTTTTGCCCTTGCTTCCCCTATCTTGGGTGATGTTTCTAAGAAGAGATTGCTGTGGCTGAGGTTGAGGAGGTTGTTGCCTGTGTTCTCCTCAAGGATTTTGATGGATTCCTTTTTGACATTGAGATCTTTCATCCATTTTGAGTCTATTTTTGTGTGTGGTATAAGGAAATGGTCCAGTTTCATTTTTCTGCATGTGGCTGTCCAATTTTCCCAACACAATTTGTTGAAGAGACTGTCTTTTTTCCATTGTACATTCTTTCCTGTTTTGCAAAGATTGGTTGACCATAGAGCTGAGGGTCTACTTCTGGGCTCTCTATTCTGTTCCATTGATCTATGTGTCTGTTTTTGTGCCAGTACCATGCTGTCTTGATGATGACAGCTATTTAATAGAGCTTGAAATCTGGAATTGGGAAGCCACCAACTTTCGCTTTCTTTTTCAACATTCCTCTGGCTATTCTGGGTCTTTTCTGGTTCCATATAAATTTTAGGATTATTTGTTCCATTTCTTGGGGGAAAAAAATTGATGGTATTTTGAAAGGCATTGCATTAAATGTGTAGATTGCTTTAGGTCATGTAGACATTTTCACAGTATTTGTTTTTCCAATCCATGAACATGGAACTTTTTTCCATTTCTTTGTGTCTAATGCAGTTTCTTTCATAAGTACTTTCTAGTTTTCTGAGTACAGATTGTTTGCCTCTTTGGTTAGGTTTAGTCCTGGGTATCTTATGGTTTTGGGTGCAATTTTAAATGGGACTGACTCCTTAATTTCTCTTTCTTCTGTGTTGTTGGTGTATAGAAATGCAACTGATTTCTGTGCATTGATTTTATATGCTGACACTTTATTGAATTCCTGTATGAGTTTTGGAGTGGACTTTTGGAGTGGAGTCTTTGGGTTTTCCACACAAAGCATCATATCATCTGCAAAGAGTGAGAGTTTGACTCCTTCTTTGCTGATTCAGATGCCTTTAATTTCTTTTTGTTGTCTGATTGCTGAGGCTAGTACTTCTAGTACTATGGTGAATAGCAGTGGTGATAATGTACATCCCTTCCATGTTCCTGACCTTAGCAGAAAAGCTTTCAGTTTTTCTCCATTGAGAATGATATAGGCTGTGGGTTTTTATAGATGACATTGATGATATTGTGGTATGCATCCTCTATCCCTACACTTTGAAGAGTTTTGATCAGGAAAGGATGCTGTACTTTGATAAATGCTTTTTAAGCATCTATTGAGAGTATCATATGGTTCTTGTTCTTCCTTTTACTAATGTATTGTGTCACATTGATTGATTTGTGGATGTTGAACCAACCTTGTAGCCCAGGAATACATCCCACTTGGTAGTGGTGAATAATCCTTTTAATGTACTGTTGGATCCTATTGGCTAGTATTTTGGTGAGAATTTTTGCATCTGTGTTCATCAAAGATATTGGTGTGTAATTCTCTTTTTGGATGGGGGCCTTGTCTGGTTTTGGAATCAAGGTAATGCTGGCTTCATAAAATGAGTTTGGAAGTTTTTCTTCCATTTGTATTTTTTGGAACAGTTTCAGGAGAGCAGGAATTAATTCTTTAAATGTTTGGTAGAGTATTATGCCTCCATCAGAAAGGACGAATACCCAACTTTTGTAGCAACATGGACGGGACTGGAAGAGATTATGCTGAGTGAAAAAAGTCAAGCAGTCAATTATCATATGGTTTCACTTATTTGTGGAGCATAACAAAAAGCATAGAGGACATGGGGAGTTGGAGAGAAGGGGGTTGGGAAGAGGAGGTGAATCACGAGACTATGGACTCTGAAAAACAATCTGAGGGGTTTGAAGTAGCGGGGGGGTGGGAGGTCGGGGTACCAGGTGGTGGGTTTATAGAGAGCACGGATTGCATGGAGCACTGGGTGTGGTGAAAAAATAATGATACCGTTATGCTGAAAATAAATAAATGAAAAAAATTTAAAAAAATACAATAAATAAATAAATTAATTTAAAAAAATGTTTGGTATAATTTCCCTGGGAAGCCACCTGGCCCTGGGCTCTTGTATTTTGGGAAATTTTTGATGACTGCTTCAATCTCCTTACTGGTTATGGGTCTATTCAGATTTTCTATTTCTTCCTGGTTCAGTTTTGGTAGCTTATATGTCTCTAGGAATGCATCCATTTCTTCCAGATTGTCAAATTTGCTGGCGTATAGTTGCTTACTTAAAGTTTGTATTTCTTTGGTGTTGGCTGTGATCTCTCCTCTTTCGTTCATGATTTTATTTATTTGGGTCCTTTCTATTTTCTTTTTGATAAGTCTGGCCAGGGGTCTATCAATCTTATTCACTCTTTCAAAGAACCAGCTCCTACTTTTGTTGATCTGTTCTACTGTTCCTTTGGTTTCTATTTCGTTGATTTCTGCTCTGATCTTTATGATTTCTCTTCTCCTGCTGGGTTTAGGCTTTCTTTTTCTGTTCTTTCTCCAGTTCCTTTATGTGTAGGATAAGGTTGTGTATTTGAGACCTTTTTTGTTTCTTGAGAAAGGCTTGTATCGCTGTATATTTTCCTCTCAGGACTGCCTTTGCTGAGTCCCACAGATTTTGAACAGTTGTGTTTTCATTATCATTTCTTTCCATGAAATTTTTCAATTCTTCTTTAATTTCTTGGTTGACCCATTCATTCTTTAGTAGGATGCTCTTTAGCCTCCATGTATTTCAGTTCTTTCCAACTTTCCTCATGTGCTTGAGTTCTAGTTTCAAAGCACTATGGTCTGAAAATATGCAGAAAATGAATCTAATATTTTGGTACCAGCTGAGACCTGATTTGTGACCCAGGATCTTTTCTAATCTGGAAAATGTTTCATGTGTGCTAGAGAAGAACGTATATTCTGTTGCTTTGGGATGGAATGTTCTGACTATATCTGTTATGTCCATTTGGTCCAGTATGTCATTTATGGCCTTCATTTCCTTGTTGATCTTTACTTAGATGATCTGTCCTTTTCAGTGGGGATGGGGGTGTGAAAGTCCCCTACTATTATTGTATTATTGCGGATATGCTTCTTTGATTTTGTTATTAATTGGTTATGTAGTTGGCTGCTTCCATGTTAGGGGCATCGGTATTTAAAATTGTTAGATCTTCTTGTTGGACAGACCCTTTAAGTATGTTATAGTGTCCTTCCTCATCTCTTATTAAAGTCTTGCTTAAAATCTAATTGATCTGATATAAGGACTACCACCCCAGCTTTCTTTTGATGTCCATTAGCATGGTAAATTGTTTTCCACCCCCTCACTTTAAATCTGGAGGTGTTTTCGGTTCTAAAATGAGTTTCTTTTCGACAGCATAGTGATGGGTTTCGTTTTGTTTTGTTTTATTTTGTTTTTATCCATTCTAATACCCTGTGTCTTTTTTTTTTTTTTCCAGCATAACAGTATTCATTATTTTTGCACCACACCCCGTGCTCCATGCAATCCGTGCCCTCTATAATACCCACCACCTGGTACCCCAGCCTCCCACCCCCCGTCCCTTCAAAACCCTCAGATTGTTTTTCAGAGTCCATAGTCTCTCATGGTTCACCTCCCCTTCGAATTTCCCCCAACTCCCTTCTCCACTCTAAGTCCCCATGTCCTCCATGCTATTTGTTATGCTCCACAAATAAGTGAAACCATATGATAATTGACTCTCTCTGCTTGACTTATTTCACTCAGCATAATCTCTTCCAGTCCTGTCCATGTTGCTACAAAAGTTGGGTATTCATCCTTTCTGATGGAGGCATAATACCCTATAGTGTATATGGACCACATCTTCCTTATCCATTTGTCCGTTGAAGGGCATCTTGGGTCTTTCCACAGTTTGGCGACCGTGGCCACTGCTGCTATAAGCATTGGGGTACAGATGGCCCTTCTTTATTTTTTTTTAATTAATTTTTTATTTTTTATAAACATATATATTTATCCCCAGGGGTACAGGTCTGTGAATCACCAGGTTTACACACTTCACAGCACTCACCAAAGCACATACCCTCCCCAATGTCCATAATCCCACCCCCTTCTCCCAAACCCCCTCCCCCCAGCAACCCTCAGTTTGTTTTGTGAGATTAAAAGTCACTTATGGTTTGTCTCCCTCCCAATCCCATCTTGTTTCATTGATTCTTCTCCTACCCACTTAAGCCCCCATGTTGCATCACCACTTCCTCATATCAGGGAGATCATATGATAGTTGTCTTTCTCTGCTTGACTTATTTCGCTAAGCATGATACGCTCTAGTTCCATCCATGTTGTCGCAAATGGCAAGATTTCATTTCTTTTGATGGCTGCATAGTATTCCATTGTGTATATATACCACATCTTCTTGATCCATTCATCTGTTGATGGACATCTAGGTTCTTTCCATAGTTTGGCTATTGTGGACATTGCTGCTATAAACATTCGGGTGCATGTGCCCCTTTGGATCACTACGTTTGTATCCTTAGGGTAAATACCCAATAGTGCAATTGCTGGGTCATAGGGCAGTTCTATTTTCAACATTTTGAGGAACCTCCATGCTGTTTTCCAGAGTGGCTGCACCAGCTTGCATTCCCACCAACAGTCCTCGCCAGCATCTGTCATTTCCTGACTTGTTGATTTTAGCCATTCTGACTGGTGTGAGGTGATATCTCATTGTGGTTTTGATTTGTATTTCCCTGATGCCGAGTGATATGGAGCACTTTTTCATGTGTCTGTTGGCCATCTGGATGTCTTCTTTGCAGAAATGTCTGTTCATGTCCTCTGCCCATTTCTTGATTGGATTATTTGTTCTTTGGGTGTTGAGTTTGCTAAGTTCTTTATAGATTCTGGACACTAGTCCTTTATCTGATATGTCGTTTGCAAATATCTTCTCCCATTCTGTCAGTTGTCTTTTGATTTTGTTAACTGTTTCCTTTGCTGTGCAAAAGCTTTTGATCTTGATGAAATCCCAATAGTTCATTTTTGCCCTTGCTTCCCTTGCCTTTTGCGTTGTTCCTAGGAAGATGTTGCTGCGGTTGAGGTCAAAGAGGTTGCTGCCCGTGTTCTCCTTAGGATTTTGATGGATTCCTTTCGCACATTGAGGTCCTTCATCCATTTTGAGTCTATTTTTGTGTGTGGTGTAAGGAAATGGTCCAATTTCATTTTTCTGCATGTGGCTGTCCAATTTTCCCAGCACCATTTATTGAAGAGGCTGTCTTTTTTCCATTGGACATTCTTTCCTGCTTTGTCGAAGATTAGTTGACCATACTGTTGAGGGTCTATTTCTGGGCTCTCTATTCTGTTCCATTGATCTATGTGTCTGTTTTTGTGCCAGTACCATGCTGTCTTGATGACGACAGCTTTGTAATAGAGCTTGAAGTCCGGAATTGTGATGCCACCAACGTTGGCTTTCTTTTTCAATATCCCTTTGGCTATTCGAGGTCTTTTCTGGTTCCATATAAATTTTAGCATTATTTGTTCCATTTCTTTGAAAAAGATGGATGGTACTTTGATAGGAATTGCATTAAATGTGTAGATTGCTAATTTAGGTAGCATAGACATTTTCACAATATTTATTCTTCCAATCCAGGAGCATGGAACATTTTTCCATTTCTTTGTGTCTTCCTCAATTTCTTTCATGAGTACTTTTTAGTTTTCTGAGTATAGATTCTGTGTCTCTTTGGTTAGGTTTATTCCTAGGTATCTTATGGTTTTGGGTGCAATTGTAAATGGGATTGACTCCTTAATTTCTCTTTCTTCTGTCTTGTTGTTGGTGTAGAGAAATGCAACTGATTTCTGTGCATTGATTTTATATCCTGACACTTTACTGAATTCCTGTATAAGTTCTAGCAGTTTTGGAGTGGAGTCTTTTGGGTTTTCCACATATAGTATCATATCATCTGCGAAGAGTGATAATTTGACTTCTTCTTTGCCGATTTGGATGCCTTTAATTTCCTTTTGTTGTCTGATTGCTGAGGCTAGGACCTCTAGTACTATGTTGAATAGCAGTGGTGATAATGGACATCCCTGCCGTGTTCCTGACCTTAGCGGAAAAGCTTTCAGTTTTTCTCCATTGAGAATGATATTTGCGGTGGGTTTTTCATAGATGGCTTTGATGATATTGAGGTATGTGCCCTCTATCCCTACACTTTGAAGAGTTTTGATCAGGAAGGGATGCTGTATTTTGTCAAATGCTTTTTCAGCATCTATTGAGAGTATCATATGGTTCTTGTTCTTTCTTTTATTGATGTGTTGTATCACATTGACTGATTTGCGGATGTTGAACCAACCTTGCAGCCCTGGAATAAATCCTACTTGGTCGTGGTGAATAATCTTTTTAATGTACTGTTGAATCCTATTGGCTAGTATTTTGTTGAGTATTTTCGCATCTGTGTTCATCAAGGATATCGGTCTATAGCTCTCTTTTTTGGTGGGATCCTTGTCTGGATTTAGGATCAAGGTGATGCTGGCCTCATAAAATGAGTTTGGAAGTTTTCCTTCCATTTCTATTTTTTGGAACAGTTTCAGGAGAATAGGAATTAGTTCTTCTTTAAATGTTTGGTAGAATTCCCCCGGGAAGCTGTCTGGCCCTGGGCTTTTGTTTGTTTGGAGATTTTTAATGACTGTTTCAATCTCCTTACTGGTTATGGGTCTGTTCAGGCTTTCTATTTCTTCCTGGTTCAGTTGTGGTAGTTTATATGTTTCTAGGAATGCATCCATTTCTTCCAGATTGTCAAATTTATTGGCGTAGAGTTGCTCATAGTATGTTCTTATAATAGTTTGTATTTCTTTGGTGTTAGTTGTGATCTCTCCTCTTTCATTCATGATTTTATTTATTTGGGTCCTTTCTCTTTTCTTTTTGATAAGTCAGGCCAGGGGTTTATCAATTTTATTAATTCTTTCAAAGAACCAGCTCCTAGTTTCGTTGATTTGTTCTATTGTTTTTTTGGTTTCTATTTCATTGATTTCTGCTCTGATCTTTATGATTTCTCTTCTCCTGCTGGGCTTAGGGTTTCTTTCTTGTTCTTTCTCCAGTTCCTTTAGGTGTAGGGTTAGGTTGTGTACCTGAGACCTTTCTTGTTTCTTGAGAAAGGCTTGTACCGCTATATATTTTCCTCTCAGGACTGCCTTTCTTGTGTCCCACAGATTTTGAACCGTTGTATTTTCATTATCATTTGTTTCCATGATTTTTTTCAATTCTTCTTTAATTTCCCGGTTGACCCATTCATTCTTTAGAAGGATGCTGTTTAGTCTCCATGTATTTGGGTTCTTTCCAAACTTCTTTTTGTGGTTGAGTTCTAGCTTTAGAGCATTGTGGTCTGAAAATATGCAGGGAATGATCCCAATCTTTTGATACCGGTTGAGTCCTGATTTAGGACCGAGGATGTGATCTATTCTGGAGAATGTTCCATGTGCACTAGAGAAGAATGTGTATTCTGTTGCTTTGGGATGAAATGTTCTGAATATATCTATGATCTCCATCTGGTCTAGTGTATCATTTAACTCCTTTATTTCCTTGTTTATCTTTTGCTTGGATGATCTGTCCATTTCAGTGAGGGGAGTGTTAAAGTCCCCTACTATTATTGTATTATTGTTGATGTGTTTCTTTGATTTTGTTATTAATTGGTTTATATAGTTGGCTGCTCCCACGTTGGGGGCATAGATATTTAAAATTGTTAAATCTTCTTGTTGGACAGACCCTTTGAGTATGATATAGTGTCCTTCCTCATCTCTTATTATAGTCTTTGGCTTAAAATCTAATTGATATGATATAAGGATTGCCACTCCTGCTTTCTTCTGATGTCCATTAGCATGGTTAATTCTTTTCCACCCCTTCACTTTAAATCTGGAGGTGTCTTCGGGCTTAAAATGAGTTTCTTGGAGGCAACATATAGCTGGGTTTTGTTTTTTTATCCATTCTGATACCCTGTGTCTTTTGACAGGGGCATTTAGCCCATTAACATTCAGGGTAACTATTGAGAGATATGAATTTAGTGCCATTGTATTGCCTGTAAGGTGACTGTTACTGTATATGGTCTCTGTTCCTTTCTGATCTACCACTTGTAGGCTCTCTCTTTGCTTAGAGGACCCCTTTCAATATTTCCTGTAGAGCTGGTTTGGTATTTGCAAATTCTTTCAGTTTTTGTTTGTCCTGGAAGCTTTTAATCTCTCCTTCTATTTTCAATGATAGCCTAGCTGGATATAGTATTCTTGGCTGCATGTTTTTCTTGTTTAGTGCTCTGAAAATATCATGCCAGCTCTTTCTGGCCTGCCAGGTCTCTGTGGATAAGTCAGCTGCCAATCTAATATTTTTACCATTGTATGTTACAGACTTCTTTTCCCGGGCTGCTTTCAGGATTTTCTCTTTGTCACTGAGACTTGTAAATTTTACTATTAGGTGACGGGGTGTGGGCCTATTCTTATTGATTTTGAGGGGCGTTCTCTGAACCTCCTGAATTTTGATGCTCGTTCCCTTTGCCATATTGGGGAAATTCTCCCCAATAATTCTCTCCAGTATACCTTCTGCTCCCCTCTCTCTTTCTTCTTTTTCTGGAATCCCAATTATTCTAATGTTGTTTCGTCTTATGGTGTCACTTATCTCTCGAATTCTCCCCTCGTGGTCCAGTAGCTGTTTGTCCCTCTTTTGCTCAGCTTCTTTATTCTCTGTCATTTGGTCTTCTATATCACTAATTCTTTCTTCTGCCTCATTTATCCTAGCAGTGAGAGCCTCCATTTTTGATTGCACTTCATTAATAGCTTTTTTGATTTCAACTTGGTTAGATTTTAGTTCTTTTATTTCTCCAGAAAGGGCTTTTATATCTCTCGAGAGGGTTTCTCTAATATCTTCCATGCCTTTTTCGAGCCCGGCTAGAACCTTGAGAATTGTCATTCTGAACTCTAGATCTGACATATTACCAATGTCTGTATTGATTAGGTCCCTAGCCTTCGGTACTGCCTCTTGTTCTTTTTTTTGTGTTGAATTTTTCCGTCTTGTCATTTTGTCCAGATAAGAGTATATGAAGGGGCAAGTAAAATACTAAAAGGGTGGCAACAACCCCAGGAAAATATGCTTTAACCAAATTAGAAGAGATCCAAAATCGTGAGGGGGGAGAAAGGGGATAAAAAGAGCTTCAAAAAGGAAGAAAGAAAAAAAAAGAAAAAAGGAAAAAAAAAGAAAAGAAAAGAATTTTAAAAAAAAGGAAAACACCTAAGAAAAATGTAAAAAAGAAAAAATATATATATTAGATAAACTAGTAAAAAATCGTTAAAAAAGAAAAAGGTAACAGTTAAAAAAAAAAAAATTTTACCCGAAGGCGAGAAAAAAAAAAACAAAAAATGAAAAAGAAAAAAATTAAATTAACTGCAAGACTAAAAAAAAATCACAGGGAAAAAGCCATGAGTTCCGTGCTTGGCTTTCTCCTCCTCTGGAATTCTGCTGCTCTCCTTGGTATTGAAACCGCACTCCTTGGTAGGTGAACTTGGTCTCGGCTGGATTTCTTGTTGATCTTCTTGGGGAGGGGCCTGTTGTAGTGATTCTCAAGTGTCTTTGCCCCAGGCGGAATTACACCGCCCTTACCCGGGGCCGGGGTGAGTAATCCGCTCGGGTTTGCTTTCCGGAGCTTTTGTTCCCTGAGCGCTTTCCGTAGAGTTCCGGGGCACGGGAATACAAATGGCGGCCTCCTGGTCTCCGGCCCGGAGGAGCCGAGAGCCCAGGGCCGCACTCCTCAGTGCGCCCTCACAGAACAGCGCCCAGTTACTCCTGTCTGCCTGACCTCCGGCCGCGCTCCGAGCTCACCGAGCCTGCGACCAGTTCAAGGTAACACCGAGCTGTGAGCTTACTGTTGGCTCTGTCTCTGTAGCTGGCTTTCCCGTTCCAATACCCGTAAGGTCTGCGACACTCAGACACCCCTGATCCTTCTGTGACCCTGCGGGACCTGAGGCCACGCTGAACCCACGTGGGCTTCGCCCCGGTTTAGCCTCTGGAGCGATGTCCCTCAGCGGAACAGACTTTTAAAAGTCCTGATTTTGTGCACCGTTGCTCTGCTGCTTGCCAGGAGCCGGCCCCTCCCCCCGGGGTCTATCTTCCCGTCGCTTTGGATTCACTTCTCCGCAGGTCCTACCTTTCAGAAAGTGGTTGTTTTTCTGTTTCCAGAATTGCTGTTCTTCTTCTCTTCGATCTGCCGATGGATTTTCAGGTGTTTGCAATCTTTAGATAAGCTATCTAGCTGATCTCCGGCTAGCTGAAGCAGTCTCAGCCTGCTACTTCTCCGCCATCTTGACTCCTCCCTACCCTGTGTCTTTTGATTGGGGCATTTAGCCCACTTTCATTCAGGGTAACCACTGAAAGATATGAATTTAGTGCCATTGTATTGCCTGTAAGGTGACTGTTACTGTATATTGTCTCTGTTCCTTTCTGGCCTATTGCTTTTATGCTCTCTCTTTGCTTAGGGGACCCCTTTCAATATTTCCTGTAGGGCTTGTTTGGTGTTTACAAATTCTTTTGGTTTTTGTTTGTCCTGGAAGCTTTTTATCTCTCCTTCTATTTTCAATAATGGCGTAGCTGGATTTAGTATTCCTGGCTGCATATTTTTCTCATTCAGTGCTCTGAATAGGCGAGTTCTTTCTGGCCTGCCAGGTCTCTGTGGCGAAGTCTGCTGCCAATCCAATATTTTTACCATTGTGTGTTACAGGCTTCTTGTCCCGGGCTGCTTTCAGGACTTTCTCTTTGTCACTAAGATGTGTAAGTTTTACTATTAGATGATGGGGTGTGGACCTATTTTTATTGATTTTGAGGGGGTTCTCTGTGCCTCCTGGATTTTGAAGCTTGTTCCCTTTGCCATATTAGGGAAATTCTCTATAATAATTTGCTCCAGTATACCTTTTGCGTCCCTCTCTCTTTCTTCCTCTTCTGGAATCCCAATTATTCTAATATTGTTTCATCTTAAGGTATCAGTTATCGCTTGAGTTTTCCCCTCATGGTCCAGTAGTTGTTTGTCTCTCTTTTTCTCAGCTTCTTTATTCTCCATCATTTGGTCTTCTATATCACTAATTCTCTCCTCTGCCTCATTTATCCTAGCAGTAAGAGCTTCCATTTTTTATTGCACCTCATTAATAGCTTTTTTTATTTCAACTTGGTTAGATTTTAGTTCTTTTATTTCTGCCAAAAGGGCTTTTATTTCTCCAGACAGCGTTTCTCTAATATCTTCCATGCCTTTTTTGATCACAGCTAGCACCTTGAGAATTGTCATTCTGAACTCTAGATCTGACATATTACCAATGTCCACACTGATTAAGTCCCTAGCCTTCAGTACTGCCTTTTTTTCTTTTTTTGTGGTGAGTTTTTCTGCCTTGTTATTTTATCCAGATAAGAATATATGAATGAGAGAATGAAATACTAAAAGAGTGGGGAAGACCCCAGGAATATGTATGCATACCAAATCAGACGAGACCCCACATTGGAGGGAGAAGAAAGGGCATAGAAAGAAGTTTAAAAAAAAACTTTTTAAATTAAAAAATATATATATATATAAAAATTTTTAATTTAACATATTGTTCATATACTAACTTTTTTAAAAAAGATACTTAGATCTTTGGTTTTAGCCTCTCTCTTCTCTAACATGTTGTTCTAAACTTGATTAGTTACATTCTGCAAGTTTGATCTTATCATCGTTTTGTTCAAAGTATTTTCTTTTATTATGATATTTAAATTCTTTTTTCTTATAAATTCCATTTGACTTAAAATTTTATTTTATTTTATTACCATAGATGCATCAACTGTATTTTGTTTGGTGTTTGCTGGATATACCTATTTTTCTTCCTTTAACTCCAGCCTTTCTGTGTATACCTTATATAAGCACTTCTTTGTATTTTAGTAGAAGAACTGATCCATGTACATTTAATGCAATTGCTAATATACTTGAATTTATATTTATCGTAATACTAAGTGCTACTTTATTATATGTTTATGTATCACTTTGACCCAGGGAAATCTACTAAGTTCCACATATTTGGGATTCTTCTTTATCATCTTTTTTTTTCCACTTTCTAATGACATGTTTGTTGGAAACTATACCCAGCATGCTTCCAGTCCTTTCAGATATCATGAAAATTATTCATAGTATAGTATTTGGTAAATATTCCATATAATTCTGTTTTTGTAATTTCATTATCTGGGTTACACGTGTATGTGTTTTAATATTTTCATCCTGTTTCTTGGTACTTGCTATGCTTAATTTATATTTATATATGAATGTCATTCAGGTGTATGAAAATTTGTAGATGATGTTATTTTCCTCCAGAAAGTATGCATCCAACCTACAGATAGACAGCTAGAATTGTGGGATCACCACAACTCGATAAGGGACTGAGTTGACTTGATGTGCAGCATAAGCCTTTATAAGGCTTATTCTACTTCTGGTTTACCATTACTGCTAGAGTGAGACTTCCAGGGTCTTTACCAGGGACTCTCCTTTTTGGAAACTCCTGAACTGCAAATTTTTTTTTTAAAGATTTTATTTATTTACTTGACAGGAATCACAAGCAGGCAGAGAGGCAGGCAGAGAGAAAGAGAGAGAGGAGGAAGCAGGCTCCCCTCTGAGCAGAGAGCCCAATGTGGGGCTCAATCCCAGGACCCTGAGATCATGACCCGAGCTGAAGGCAGAGGCTTTAACCCACTGAGCCACCCAGGCGCCCCTGAACTGCAAATTTTTATCCTTGGCATTATAAGAGAAAACTCTGATCTGTGTTTCACATTCTTTCTGCTTAGATTCTTAGTTTACTGTTTTATGTAAGGAATTTGAAGATTATCTGAAGGATAAAAGTGCTAACTTTTGTGGATTTTTTAAAAACGATTTTATTTATTTATGTGAGAGAGAATGAGAGAGAGAGAGAACATGAGAGAGGAGAAGGTCAGAGGGAGAAGCAGACTCCCTGCTTCAGTCCTATGACTCTAGGATTATGACCTGAGCCAAAGGCAGTCACTTAACCAACTGAGCCATCCAGGCACCCTATTTTCTCATTTTCTTTATTTTACTCCTTTTGGATTTGTTTGTTTCTCAAATTTTGGCTTTTTTGGAAGGTGTACTCAAATGTTTGATTCCCCAGTGTTGTATGATTTTTAGAAAGTTCTTTTAGATTCTGTGCCTCTTAATAGATTGACAGGTTGCAGTTGTTAGCTGAGGGATGATGACACATTGGACCAATTGGTGTTAGAGGAGATAAAGTGATATAGAAACAAGAGGACTTGGTTATGAATTGGGGTGAGAGTTTTTGAAAAAATGATGGGTGAAAAGAAACAATGTAGAATGAAATATGAATTTTGTTATAGCAAGTAGGAAGACATAAGTGGCATTTTGAAATATGTGGAAGAGATGGATTATTTAAGAAATGCACTGGCACATTTCATTAAAATTTTGCAAATATATTTTAGATCACTTTCTCATATCATGAGGCCAAAAAAAGTTCAGGAGAGATTACAGCATTGAGTGAAAAAACTGAGAACCAAATTTAGCAGAATAAAATATAGATATTTATCTTATATTTACTTGGGAAATGTCTTTCTAATTTCAAACAAAGTAAAGAAACTAATCAATGGATAAAATGCAAATACTTGACCATGAATGTTTGAAAACTTCTCAACACTAAAAATGTAATTAGCTTAAAAATACAAATGACAAGAGAGAAAGTTGGCAGGCAAAGAGAGAAGCAGGCTCCCCGCTGAGCAAGGAGCCTAATGTGGGACTCAATCACAGGAGTCCAGGATCATGACCTGAGCTGAAGGCAGACACTCAACCAACTGAGCCACCCAGGCATCCCAGAAATATTCTTGAAAAGAGTAAATTGGATGGGTAAATTAGAGATGTTTTAATAAAGCTAAAGAGTAAATCTACAGGAAGAAGGACCTAACACAAAGCCTTTGTATAATAAACTCCAAATGAACATTAGAGGTTTGAAACTTTTAAGGCAGAAACACCTTAATATGTGTGAGTTTTGTACAGAGGGTAGTGGAAAGATGGTCAAAGACCATCATATCACTAAGAAAGATGATCCTGGCTACAATGTAGGTAGTGGTCCAGTGTGATCCAAAAAGAAGAATGCTGGTTAGAATCATGCAGGAACCATATTATTTTAAAGGGTTATTATAAAAACACAAGACTTACTCTCTTGGTGGAGTAAGGAATGTCATTACAAATGACTTATAGGAAGTTGTGACATCCCTGAGGTTTCATTTATACTTCATTTACACCTAGAAAGCAGTCTTATTCTCACCATACATAGACATCTACATAAAAAGCTTCTCTTTTATTATATAGTTTTCAAGATATCTATATCTATTTATATAGATATCTCACATATTTTCTCTCTATTCCATTCCTCTCTACTTCAGCCAAATGTCTCTCTAATTAAAGTGTTTTAGATTTTATGCTTCATTTTATGATTATAAAATGCTGCTGGCTTTTATGGAGATTGTGCATGTATTTGATTTTGGTTGTTAAAAAACTGTGGCCAAATCTTTGACCTAGTAAGCCTCTTTCTTGGGTCTTTATCATACTTAAATAATCCAAAAGCAGATAAAGAGGAATATCTGGAACAAAAGAATTATAAATGATTGAGTAACATAACATATTTGTTCTGTATCACAATAAGAAAATATATAGCCATTAAAAATGATTATTATAGACTGTAGCAACCAGAGTATCCTTATGAAACATTTAACCAGATTATAAATGCATATCTACGCTCTAGTTAAAACATTGTAAAAATGACATATATTTGGAAAAGATATATACCTGGAAAGATCAGTGAAAATGAAAATAGTTTGATTCACAGAGGTGACCAAACAGTGGTTTTCAAACTATAGTGTTCAAGTGAATCATCTGAAATGCTTCTTTAAAATTTACATTCCCAGACGCACCCTAAGAGATTTATATTCAATTACTCTGAAGAGGGACTTCAGATCTTACCCATCTAAGAAAGCATTCTCAAGTGACTCTGAGGCAGGACATAAGTAGTTTACTGTTGGTGACACTGTGATGGGATCAGAGGTGATTTAAAAAATTATAACCAGTTTATCATCCACTAATGTGGTTATGTTGTTTGTTCCACAAATATGGAAAATATGGGGGAAATTGTGAATATATAGCAGTTAATTTGTCTAGCCTCTATTCAAAATGTGATAGACTAAATTTTACACAGTTGATGTATAATATTATGATGTATGCATATTTCTGGCCCACATTAATAATTTTGTTGTTGCATATGTCTTTGGAACTCTTTTTTTCTTATCTACTCCTTGGGGAGAGACTGAATCCATTTGGTAACTTACTGCTATTCAGTTCTTGGTATTGAGCAAGAAAAACAACAAATTTACAATAGTTTATTCACTGAAGAAGACTTTAAATGATAGTTCTCTAATGGAGAACACTGGAGTTAAGCTTGCTGTCATGGTTTCAGCATCCATCTTTCTGGGTGAATCTACATTTGCTGTATGTTAGCTATTCTGCCTCCTCAAACCTGTTTTTCCTTTTTCCTGTTGAAACACATCCCATCTATAACCCAGCACACATCATACCCTGCTGTAGTTTTGCTAGCATTCTCCCTAAGGTATGGAATTGCCTCTCTTTGGTCAACTCCCTATTTAGTTTCCTGCTTTGAAAGGATTTATCAGTAGGAAGCATAGTGTAGCTGTAACCTTCTGTAATTTACTTAATGATTCTTACCTAAATGGCTACTATACTGAGAACTGTGACTGGCACATACTTAGCAAGTGTACAACAAAGGTCAGTGAATATTCATTATATATGCTGGTCTGAATACTTTTAGATATCAACATTAGCCCTAACCCTAACCAACTCTGCATCTATTAGATATTTGGAATGGACTTCAAAATAAATTAAGCATCATGGTTTCATGAATGTTCCACACCTCTAGCTCTATTCTGGCCCCTGTTTCATTTCTCTTTTCATCCATTCATGAGGTCAAAATTCCACACAAGTATGTACCCAATACTTACTTTTAACATTAGATTAGAACTAATATGTAATTTCTAATGTAGACAGGACAAGCACATTAATAGTTACCTTCCCAAAGCATACTGTACAAACTAACTTGGCATTGGGAAGGAAAAAGGAGGCAGTACTTACATATTTGGCATACATAATTACATTTATTCTCACAATGATAATATATTACATGAGAAAACTGAAGTTTGACAATAAAAGAGTTTCAAGCAAGGTGACAGAGGCAAAATTTCAACTCATATCTAACGGGCTCTAATGCATTTTTATTTTTTGGCCACTATGACAGTCAACTTACCTTTTTTTTTTTTTCTTGGAGAGTAGAAACAAACCACTTAGAAGGAAAAGTTTATTGTTAGCAACATTCAGTCATTGACTGAAGGTTTTTAGTTCATGTGATACTGTTTTTCTAGAACTGGTTATCTCAAATATTTGACTATTGTATAAGTTTAGGTTTTCATTATACCAAAAATAATGAAAGAGAGGAGAAAGATGAGGTTTTAAGTGATACTATGGACAAATTCTCAATATAAAATTAATATGCAGAGCAAATGGAGAACTGAGCAAAAAAGATTAATTGCTCATTAAAATTTACCTTGATATTAAAGTGTGTCAAGGGCATATAGTTCTGTAAGGCTATCGGATAAGACCAAGAGTGTGAGAAAAATAAGAAATGGCTGTGAGGTCATTCTTTTGTTCTATTCTGTGAACTTAATAGCATAGAAACCATTGCATAATGACTGACATGATGATACAGATCAAAAATGAACAAAACGGCAATGCAAATTAAGAGGCTGGTTGTTGGCCTGACTAAGGATAGGAATAATGAATAAGCAAGGTCAGGCCATGTGAGAATTCTTCTTTAATTGAGAGCTTTAATAAGAGTTTTAAATAGAATTTAAATTGTAGTTGTATTTTAAATATATCAGTATCTTTTCCATTTAAATACTCATAGCAACAGCTAAAGATAACTCCTAAAAGTCATTCTGAGATCTAAGTGTATGTGTTAACCATCGGAAAATACACAGAAGAGTTTCCATGAACCATAAAAAGTAGATAAAACTGGATTGAGAAATACAATTATAATCTATGTATTAAACCCTAATGGGAAGAAGTTGGATTGATAAGAAATCAGTATAAAATGTAGGGGTTTTTTTCCAAGTTAACTTGAAGACTTTCTATTAAAACAACCTGAACAACTACAAATTTAACCTGTGGGTATGCTTTCTTTACAGAGAGAGCCAGGGCCACAGCCACCTTTTCATCCATTTTCATCCATTCAAAGAAACAAACTCAGAATACAATATAGCAAGGAGGTAGAAGGAGACAACTAATGGGATAATGTATTTCTTGGTGTACTTTTTCACGTATATGAAGTAATGTATGTAACAGAGAGAGGCAAGAATAATATTAAAGTGAATAATGCTGAAGATTGACGATTTTATGTACTCTATGTAATGCAAAAAGAGTCAGAGATACTGTTACCTCATATTTGCTTGTTGATGTACTGAAACTAAGACAATCTTAATTTAGTCAAGATCAACTTTTGTCAGCTTAGTGTGCTTTTAATTCTTTTATTCTTCACTCTCCCTGATATCTATAATCTTGATTATTATTTCCATTATTTTGTTTGTAATTTATTTTATTTATTCCTTTTCAATTCACTTTTTCATTTTGCTGACTGGTGATTTTTGCTCTGGCAGCACATATTTAAGGTTATGTATTTACAATGTTTTGAAACATTGTGGTAGTGTATATATCACTTACTTGTCTTTCAAAAATGTTGACTTGTCTATCTAGGTCTGCTTTTCCTTTCAGAATTGTTTTAACAATTCTCAAATGTGTGTCTTTGCAAATTTGGATATTGATATTGTGATGAAACCAAAAATTATTTATGGGAGAATTGTGACTTTTATGAAATTCATTCTTCACATACAGGGATTCCCTGAAATACCTTATAACTTTGATGAGAATTGTGACATTTATTAGGTAAAGTTTCTGTGCATTTCTTGGTTATTTTTAATTGTATATAAAATATTTTATTCCTTTGTATTATTAAGCCAGTATAACTGTTATGAAGAAAATGTATTAGCATTTAAATTAGAAGACTATAATGAGAATTTGGAATAGAATAGTGCATGGATTAATAGACTAGAAGATTCCATCAAATAATGCTTTTACCTGAGTAGGAGCTAAAGTTCTAATACCTTGAAAATCAGGTAATGATATGACTCAAATCTAGAGACAAAAACTCCATGACTACCTACTATAAGTTGCAAGATTCCTATTATGGATTTTAAGTTTCAGTTGGTATAACCCATCATTGTCATAGAAAAGAATCTGGTCATGTCATCCCCAATATTCCCTTTTATTAGGAATCCTCAGCAAAATCTTGGAAGGCAAACTTAAAATTACTTGCAAAGTTTATCCCCAAATTTGGATGACACAAGTATTTCCTAAGTGAGTATACATGTGATCATCCAAGGAATCTAGAAGTGAGAATATGATAGTTGAGGAAATCAAGATTATAATTTTAAGTTAAGAAATAAACTGGGGGTTCCTGGGTGGCTCAGTGGGTTAAAGCCTCTGCCTTTGACTTGGGTCATGATCCCAGGGTACTGGGAGTGAGCCCCATGTCGGGCTCCCTGCTCAGCGGGGAGCCTGCTTCCTCCTCTCTCTCTCTGCCTGCCTCTCTGCCTACTTGTGATCTCTGTCTGTCAAATAAATAAATTTTAGAATAAAAAAGAAATAAACTGGATTTCTAGGTAGCTATAGACAATGAAGTCAGTGTATTAAATAACCTTCCAAGATCTCTTCCATAAAACACATAAAGTAACCTCAAATCATGCAAAGTCACATGCTAAACATTACTTAAAGACAAAGAAAGCTGAATTTTAAAATAACTGTGGTGAAATGAGAAAAATCAACAGATATTAGTACCTTAGTCACTGGTGCTAATAGTCACTGGTCAAGGGCAGGAAACGTACTCAAAGAAATAATAAATAAATAAAATAAATAACTTTCCAAATCTGGCCAAAACTTATAAACTACAGGTTCAAGAACTGAATGAAGTCCAAACAGAATAAACCCAAAGTAATTCACACTAAATGCATCATAGTCGATCATCTGGAAACTAAAGAAAGAAAAGGCTTGAAAGAAGTCAGAAAGAAAAGACACCAAGTGGAAAGGAAAGAACTATCAACCCACTATATTAAATCCAAAGAACACATCTTTCAGAAATGAAGGAGAAATCAAGACATTTTCAGATGAAGGAAAATTAAGAATTTGTCACCAACATATCTACCTTAAAGAATGGCAAAGAAAGTTTTCTGAACAAAAGAAATGATAAGAGAAGAGACCTTGAAACATTAGGAAGAGAAAAAGAAAAAAAATGAGCAAAAATATCGGTTGATACAATAGACTTTCCTTCTCCTCTTAGGTTTTATAAATTATGTTTGACAGTAGAAGCAAACATTACAGTCTTATGTGATTCTCAATGTATCTAGATGAAATATTTAAGACAATTATACTATAAGTAGAGGAGGGTAAAGGGACATGAGGGGAAGTAAGGTTTTTAATATATCACTTGAATGGTAATATGGTGATATAAGTAGACTGTGATAAGTTGTGCATATGTATTGTAATAGCTAGAATAACCAAAATAGCTATACAAAGTGATACACTAAAAAACACTACAGATAAATCAAAATAGAAGTGTTCAAGTCAAATATTTTTCAGTTACCCTACAGAAAGACAAAACAAAGGAACAGGGAAACTTAATATAAACAAAAATAAAATGACAGACTTAAGCCTCAATGTGTCCGTAGTTACACTAAATGAAAATGGTCTAAATACAGCAATGAAAAGACAGAGAGTGTCAGAGTGAATTAAGTAACATGTACTGTATGCACTCTACAAGACACTACAAATATAACAATATGGTTCAAAAAGAAAAGGATGGAAAAAAGATGTATAATGCAAACATTAATCAAAAGAAAGTAGGAGTGGCTATATTAACTTCAGAACAAACATTACCAGAGGTAGAGAGATATATTATATAATAAAACAGTTAATCCACTAAGAAGGTTTAGTGATACCAAATGCACGAAACAACAGAGCAACAAAATATGTCAAGAAAAAGTTGATAGAACTGAAAGAAAAAATAGACGAATCCACAACTAAAGATGAAGGTTTCAAAATCCCTCTATCAACAATTGATAGAATATATAGACAGAAAATCAAGAAGGATACAGAATAACCAAATAACGCATTAACCAACAGTATGTAATTAACACTTATGGGACACTCCACTCAACAAAGCTGAATACATATTCAAGTGTCCATGGAACTTATACAAAGTACATCATAACCTGGCCATAAAAGAAAGAAAACAAATGTCACCAAATTTGAAAGAATTAAAAATACAAAGTGGATTCACTGACTATATAGACACAAACTAGAAATCTATTATAGAAAGATAACAGGAGGGGTACTTGGGTGGTTCAGTTGGGTGAGTGTTGGACTCTTGGTTTCAGCTTGGGTTGTGGTCTCAGGTTGTGGGATCAAGCCCCATGTTGGGCTCTGTACTCAGCAGGGAATATGCTTGTCTCCCTCTCCCTCTGCTCCTTCCCCCCACTCACACTCTCTTACTCTCTCTAAAATAAGTAAGTAAATCCTTTAAAAAAAAAAAAGAAGAAAGATAACAGGAGAATCTCCAAACAGTTGGAAACTAAAAATAGATTTCTGAATAACACATGGGTTAAAGAGGAAATCTCGAGGCAAATAAAAAATTAAATAAAACAAAAGTAAAATGGAAAATATGATAGATTAAAATTTGTGGAATAAACTCAACAACAATAATAACAACAACACACACACAGACAGACACACCAAAAAATCCATTTAAAAGTGGGCAAATAACTCAAATAAACCATTTTCAAAGAAGATACACAAATGGCTAATCAGTACATGAGAAGATGGTCAACATCATTAATCATTAGGGAAATGAAAACCAAAACCACAATGTGATACTGCTTTGCACCCAGTAAGACAACTATTATCAAACAGAAGATAACAAACAAATGCTGGAGAGAATGTGAAGAAATTGGAACCTTGTGCATTGTAGTGGGGAGGGGGAATGTAAAATGTAGAGCTTCTATGGAAAGTGGTATGGCTGTTCCTCAAGAAATGATATAGAATTACTGTATGAAACAGCAGTCCTACTTTGGGTATATACCCAAAAGAAGTGAAAGCAAGCACAGCAACAGATTTTTTAAAAAATTATTTTTATTAACATATAACGTATTATTGGCCCCAGAGGTACAGGTCTGTGAATCATCATGCGTACACATTTCACAGCACTCACCATGGCATATACCCTCCCCAATGTCCATAACCCAACCACCCTATCCCTACTCACCACCCCCCCCCAGCAACCCTCAGTTTTTTGGTGCAATTAAGAGTCTCTTATGGTTAGTCTCCCTCCCAATCCCATCTTGTTTCACTTTTTTCTTCCCTACCCCCTACAACCCCCCACCCAGCCTCTCAAATTCCTCATATCAGAGAAATCATATGATAATTGTCTTTCACTGATGGATTAATTTCACTCAGCTTAATAACCTCTAGTTCCATCCATGTTGTTGCAAATGGCAAGATTTCATTTCTTTTGATGGCTACATAGTATTCCTGTGTGTGTGTGTGTTTGTGTGTACCACATCTTTTTTATCCACTCATCTGTTGATGGACACCTAGGTTCTTTCCATAGTTTGGCTATTGTGGACATTGCTGCTATAAACATTTGGGTGCACAGGCCCCGTCGATCACTACATTTGTATCTTTAGAGTAAATACTGAGTAGTGCAGTGGTGGCTCATAGGGTACCTCTATTTTCAACTTTTTGAGGAACCTCCATGCTGTTTTCCAGAGTGGCTGCATCAGCTTGCATTCTAACCAGCAGTGTAGGAGGGTTCCCCTTTCTCTGCATCCTCGCCAGCATCTGTCATTTCCTGACTTGTTCATGTTAGCCATTCTGACTGGTGTGAGGTGGTATCTCATTGTGGTTTTGATTTGTATTTCCCTGATGCTGAGTGATGTGGAACATTTTTTCATGTGTCTATTGACCACCTGGATGTCTTCTCTACAGAAATGTCTGTTCACGTCCTCTGCCCATTTCTTGACTAGGTTATTTGTACTTTGGGTGTTGAGTTTGATAAGTTCTTTATAGATTTTGGATACTAGCCCTTTATCTGATATGTCATTTGTGAATATCTTCTTCCATTCTATTAGTTGTCTTTTGGTTTTGTTGTCTGTTTCCTTTGCTGTGCAAAAGATTTTCATCTTGATGAAGTCCCAATAGTTCATTTTTGCCCTTGCTTCCCTTGCCTTGGGTGATGTTTCTAAGAAGAGATTGCTGCAGCTGAGGTTGAGGAGGTTGCTGCCTGTGTTCTCCTCAAGGATTTTGATGGATTCCTTTTTGACATTGAGATCTTTCATCCATTTTGAGTCTATTTTCATGTGTGGTATAAGGAAACAGTCCAGTTTCATTTTCTGCATGTGGCTGTCCAATTTTCCCAACACCATTTGTTGAAGAGACTGTCTTTTTCCCCTTGGATATTCTTTCCTGTTTCATAAAGATTAGTTGACCATAGAGCTGAAGGTCTACTTCTGGGCTCTCTATTCTGTTCCATTGATCTATGTGTCTGTTTTTGTGCCAGTACCATACTGTCTTGATGATGACAGCTATGTAATAGAGCTTGAAGTCTGGAATTGGGAAGCCACCAACTTTGGCTTTCTTTTTCAACATTCCTCTGGCTATTCCGGGTCTTTTCTGGTTCCATATAAATTTTAGGATTATTTGTTCCATTTCTTGGGTAAAAAAATTGATGGTATTTTGAAAGGGATTGCATTAAATGTGTAGATTGCTTTAGGTCGTGTAGACATTTTCACAGTATTTGTTCTTCCAATCCATAAACATGGAACGTTTTTCCGTTTCTTTGTGTCTAATGCAATTTCTTTCATGAGTACTTTCTAGTTTTCTGAGTACAGATTATTTGCCTCTTTGATTAGGTTTAGTCCTGGGTATCTTATGGTTTTGGGTGCAATTTTAAATGGGATTGACTCCTTAATTTCTCTTTCTTCTGTGTTGTTGGTGTATAGAAATGCAACTGATTTCTGTGCATTGATTTTATATGCTGACACTTTATTGAATTCCTGTATGAGTTTTGGAGTGGAGTCTTTGGGTTTTCCACACAAAGCATCATATCATCTGCAAAGAGTGAGAGTTTGACTCCTTCTTTGCTGATTCAAATGCCTTTAATTTCTTTTTGTTGTCTGATTGCTGAGGCTAGGACTTCTAGTACTATGGTGAATGGCAGTGGTGATAATGTACATCCCTTCCATGTTCCTGACCTTAGCAGAAAAGCTTTCAGTTTTTCTCCATTGAGAATGATATTGGCTATGGGTTTTTCATAGATGACATTGATGATATTGTGGTATGTACCCTCTATCCCTACACTTTGAAGAGTTTTGATCAGGAAAGGATGCTGTACTTTGTTAAATGCTTTTTCAGCATCTATTGGAATTATCATATTGTTCTTGTTCTTCCTTTTACTAATGTATTGTGTCACACTGATTGATTTGTGGATGTTGAACCAACCTTGTAGCCCAGGAATACATCCCACTTGGTAGTGGTGAATAATCCTTTTAATGTACTGTTGGATCCTATTGGTTAGTATTTTGGTGAGAATTTTTGCATCTGTGTTCATCAAGGATATTGGTGTGTAATTTTTTTTTTGATGGGGTCTTTGTCTGGTTTGGGGATCCAGGTAATGCTGGCCTCATGAGTTTGGAAGTTTTCCTTCCATTTGTATTTTTTGGAACAGTTTCAGGAGAGCAGGAATTCATTCTTCTTTAAATGTTTGGTAAAATTTCCCTGGGAAGCTGTCTGGCCCTGGGCTCTTGTTTGTTGGGGGATTTTTGATGACTGCTTCGATCTTCTTACTGCTTATGGGTCTGTTCAAGTTTTCTATTTCTTCCTGGTTTGGTTTTGGTAGCTTTTATGTATCCAGGAATGCATCCATTTCTTCCAGATTGTCAAATTTGCTGGCATATAGTTGCTTACTTATAAATGTACTTATAATTGTTTGTATTTCTTTGGTGTTGGTTGTGATCTCTCCTCTTTCATTCATGATTTTATTTATTTGGGTCCTTTCTCTTTTCTTTTTGATCAGTCTGGCCAGGGGTTTATCAATCTTATTCATTCTTCCAAAGAGCCAGCTCCTTGTTTCATTGATCTGTTCTACTGTTCTTTTGGTTTCTACTTCATTGATTTCTGTTCTGATCTTTATTATTTCTAAACTCCTGCTGAGTTTAGGCTTTCTTTTCTGTTCTTTCTCCAGCTCCTTTATGTGTAGGGTTAGGTTGGTACTTGAGACCTTTCTTGTTTCTTGAGAAAGGCTTGCATTGCTATATACTTTCCTCTCAGGATTGTCTTTGCTGAGTCCCAAAGATTTTGAACTGTTGTGTTTTCATTTTTATTTGTTTCCATGAATTTTTTAAATTCTTTTTAATTTACTGGTTGACCCATTCATTCTTTAGTAGGGTACTCTTTAGTCTCCATGTATTTAAGTTCTTTCCAACTATCATCTTTTGATTGAGTTCTAGCTTCAAAGCATTGTGGTCTGAAAATATGCAGAAAATGTATCCAATCTTTTGGTAACAGCTGAGACCTGATTTGTGACCCAGGATCTTTTCTATTCTGGAGAATGTTTCATGTGCACTAGAGAAGAATGTATATTCTGTTGCTTTGAGATGGAAAGTTCTGAATATATCTGTGATGTCCATCTGGTCCAGTGTTTCATTTAAGGCCTTCATTTCCTTGTTGATCTTTGCTTAGATGATCTGTCCATTTCAGCGGGGATGGGGGTGTTAAAGTCCCCTACTATTATTGTATTATTTGATACAATTTGATCTTTGATGTTGTTATTAATTGATTTATGTAGTTGGCTGCTTCCATGTTAGGGGCATAGTTTTTTAAAATTGTTAGATCTTCTTGTTGGACAGACCCTTTGAGTATGCTATAGTGTCCTTCCTCATGTCTTAAAATCTAATTGATCTGATATAAGGACTGCCACCCCAGCTTTCTTTTGATGTCCATTAGCATGGTAAATTGTTTTCCACCCCCTCACTTTAAATCTGGAGATGTTTTTGGTTCTAAAATGAGTTTCTTGTCAACAGCATAGTGATGGGTTTTGTTTTGTTTGTTTTTATCCATTCTGATACCCTGTGTCTTTTGACAGGGGCATTTGCCCATTAACATTCAGGGTGACTATTGAGAGATATGAATTTAGTGCCATTGTATTGCCTGTAAGGTGACTGTTACTGTATATGGTCTCTGTTCCTTTCTGATCTGCCACTTGTAGGCTCTCTCTTTGCTTAGGGGACCCCTTTCAATATTTCCTGTAGGGCTGGTTTGGTGTTTGCAAATTCTTTTAGTTTTTGTTTGTCCTGGAAGCTTTCTATCTTGCCTTCTATTTTCAATAATGGCGTAGCTGGATATAGTATTCCTGGCTGCATATTTTTCTCATTCAGTGCTCTGAATAGATCATGCCAGTTCTTTCTGGCCTGCCAGGTCTCTGTGGAGAAGTCTGCTGTCAATCTAATATTTTTACCATTGTGTGTTACAGACTTCTTGTCCCAGGCTGCTTTCAGGATTTTCTCTTTGTCATTAAGACTTGTAAGTTTTACTATTAGATGATGGGTGTGGACCTATTTTTATTGATTTTGAGGGAGTTCTCTCTGCCTCCTGGATTTTGATGCTTGTTCCCTTTGCTATATATTAGGGAAATTCTCTACAATAATTTGCTCCAGTATACCTTTTGCCTCCCTCTCTCTTTCTTCCTCTTCTGGAATCCCAATTATTCTAATATTGTTTCATCTTACGGTATCACTTATCATTTAAAATTTCCCCTCATGGTCCAGTAGTTGTTTGTCTCTCTTTTGCTCAGCTTCTTTATTTTCCATCATTTGGTCTTCTATATCACTAATTCACTCCTCTGCCTCATTTATTCTAGCAGTAAGAGCTTTTATTTTTGATTGCACCTCATAATAGCTTTTTTGATTTCAACTTGGTTAGAATTTAGTTCTTTTATTTCTCCTGAGAGGGTTTCTCTAATATATTCCATGACTTTTTCAAGCCCAGCTAGCACCTTGAGAATCTTCATTCTGGACTCTAGTTCTGACATATTACCAGTGTCTGTGTTGATTGGGTCCCTAGCCATCAGTACTTCCTCTTGTTCTTTTTTTTTTTTTTTTGTGATGAGTTTTTCTGCCTTGTCCTTTTATCCAGATAAGAATATATGAATGAGAAAATAAAATACTAAAAGGGTAGCATAGACCCCAGAAAAATATATGCTAACCAAATCAGAAGAGACCCCAAACCATGGGGAGAAGAAAAGGGAAAAAATGGATAGATAGATAGATAGATAGATAGATGATAGATAGATAGATAGATAATAGATTGGTGAATAGAATGGAGCCACTCAATTGATTTTTGGTATATTCTGGTCTCGTAGGAGAAACTACCTCCCAAAATTTTAAAGAAAGAAAAACTTATATATATTTAAAAGTAAGGTTAAACATGATGAAGGGATGGAATATGTCTTTAAAGATGAAAATTTAAAAATATTCAAAAAAAGTAATTGATATGTTGGTTGGAAAAAGAAAAAAAAGAGGAGAGAATGTGATCAGGGTGGAGACTAGAATAAAGCCATGCATTAGATTTAGGGTATATTTTGATCTATTAGGAGAAATTGTATTCCAAAATTTTAAGGAAATAAAACCTATGTATATATAAAAAAAATAGGCTTAAATACAATGAAGGGATAAAATATGACTATAACAATGAAAATTTAAAAATATTTTAAAAAAGGTATTGATAAGATAAAATTGTTTAAAAACATTAAGAGAGGAAGGAGGAAAAGTTTAAAAAAAATAGAATATGAAAAAAATTCAAAATTTAACTTTGAAAGACTAAAGGATCATGGGAGAAAAGCCATGAATTCTATGTGTTGCTCTGCCATAGCTCTGGAGTTGCACAGTTCTCGCTGATTGGTGAACTTGGTCTTGGCTGGATGTTCTTGGTGATCTTCTGGGGGAGGGGTCTGTTGCAGTGATTCTCAAATGTCTTTGCCTGAGGCAGAATGGTACCACCCTTGCCAGGGCCTGGCTAAGAAATCTGCTTGGGTTTGCTCTAGGTAGCTTTTAGTCCATGAATGCTTTCTCTAGAGCTTTGGAGGACAGGAATGAAAATGTCAGCCTCCCAATCTCTGGCCCAGAGGAGCTGAGAGCCAGGGACCCCACTCCTCAGTGCGCCCTCAGAGAAAAACAGTCAATTCCTCCCATTGCCCTGGTCTCTGGCTGTACTCTGCGCTCACCAGCCTGTGATTGAGCTTTTCTAGCTCTAGTGCATAGCCCCATTTGGAGTCTCCAAACCCAGCAGATTCCTGGTACACATTCCTGTGCTGCTCATCCCAGACTAGGAAGGAGGGGTCTCTCCAGATCTGCCACTTGTGGTGTCCCTGCTCGAAGAGCAGTGGCCCAACTGTGCCATGGATCATGGTTTAAGGTAACTCCTAGCTGAGAGCTCACTCCTCGGCTCTGTCTCTGTAGCCAGCTTTCCCACTCCGATATCTGGCAGCTCTGCCACATTCAGACACCTCTGGTCTTTCTGTGACCCTGCAGGTCCTGAGACCACACAGTCCCTATGAGGGCTCCACCGCTGCTTAGCCTTAGGAGCAACATTCCTCAGTAGGGCAGACTTCTAAAAGTTCTGAATTTGTGCTCTACTGCTCCATCGTTTGCTGGGAGCCAGCCCCTCCCCCTGAGGTCTATTTTCCCATTGCTTCAGATTCACATCTCCGCAAGTCTTACCTTCCAGAAAGTGGTCGATTTTCTGTTCCTAGAATTGCTGCTCTTCTTCTCTTCTATCTCCTGCTGAGTTTGCAGGTGTTCAGAATGGTTTGATACCTATCTAGCGGAACTCCTGGGACCTAATGATATTTCAGTCTCCAAGTCCTCCATGATCTTCTGCAACAGATATATGTATACCCACGTTCATAGCAGCATTATCCACAATAGCTGAAAGGTGGAAGCAGTTCAAGTGTCCTTGGACAGATGAATACATATACAGAACATAGTAATTATATACAGTGGAGTATTATTCAACCTTAAAAGGAAGGAAATTCTGACATTGGTAATGTCAATATTTGCTACAACATAGATGAACCTTGAAGATATTATGCTAAGGTAAATAAACCGGTCATAATAAGGCAAATATTATCTGATTCTACTTACATTAGGTACCTAGAAAGGTCAAATTTATAGATACAGAAGGTATAGTGGTGCTTTTGAGGGAGTGTGGAAAGGAAGGGGTGGGGAGTTATTGATTAATGGGTACAGAATTTCAGTTTGGGAGAATGAAAATTTCTGAAGATGGATAGAAATGCTGGTTGCAGTACAATATGAATAATGCCATGGAACTGTACTCCTAAAAAGTGGTAAATTTTATGATAGGTATATTTTATTACAATAAAAAAACCCTGTGAGACATAGTTAAAGCAGAGCTGAGGGGGCATTTTATTTATTTATTTTTATTAACCTATAATGTATTATTTGCTTGAGGGAGGATTTTATAGCACTAAATGAACACAATAGAAAAGAGGAAATGTCTGAAATCAATAATGTAGGATCTCACCTCAACAATCTAGAAAAAGAAAAGCAAAATAAACCTGGAGTAAACAGAATGGAGGAAGTAATAAAGAGAATGGCAGAAATCAATGAAATTGAGAAATGAAAAACAAGAGATACTTAACAAAACAAAGAGCTGGTTCTCTGAAGAGTTCAATACTGTTGTCAAACCTCTACCAAGACTGAAAAAGGAAAGAGAATGACTCACATCACCAGTATGAGGAATGAAGCATGGCATATCAATGCCAACTCTCTAGAATGTATATCACATGTTCTGTTTGAGATATATTAAGTTTGATATATATCATGAAACTTTCAAACCATAAAGTAGTCACTGGGGTTTAGGTGCCTTGATGTACAAGAACTGTTTTTGAAACCTGTGTCAGCAGGTCAAAAACATTTTGTTGTCATTTGCCATGTGATAATGCATCCTTCTTCTGAAAACAAACAAACTTGATTAAACTATCATGTGTAGTGCATTGCACAGCAAGCCTTAGTTTGTTTTAAGCCATGCAGATAATTTATATAAATCATAAGAAATGAATGAGACCATGTAAGTTTCCTTATATATTTTTCATTATGTCATGAACGTTTTTGCATGATTGCTCCATTAGAGAAAAAAATCAGCATCCCAAATGATGTCATTGTTGTCATTGAGTACAATGAAGGAAGGTCACGTCATAGAAGAAAGGAATGACAGGGTTGTGTCTGTGTGACTTAAATGCCAATGAGCCTTGTTTATCTACCTCCTCACGAGATAGCTAGAGGCTGGGGGATTAATCAGGAAGCATGTTCTTCAGTTCTGCTCAGGTTATTGATGCTTGAAGTGGAAAATCTTCATCAGAATGCAGAGAAATCAGAGTGGGTGATAGCTGATTGTTACTTAATATTGAATAGAAAATGGAGACTTTGTTGAGAAACCACTCAGACTGATGTCTGTACCCAACTTCTGAACCTTTTATCCACTGATTATAAAAAGAATCTATTATATAATTAGACCTCTGAAAGGGAGAAAGTAGTCTCTACTGATTTTTGACCACAACTTCTACTAAAATGCCAGGGAAACACGATCCTGTATGCCATTTAATGTCACAAGAATTTCTGCAATTACACAAAGCAGTGTTTCTCAAGCTTTTGGCAACTTTAGGTTGCCAATTTCAGGTACAATTTTAAAAGAGTCATCAACTCTGTGAAAAATGCTGATGGTATTTTGATGGGGATTGCATTGAATGTGTATATTGCTTTGGGTAGCTTAGACATTTTAATAATATTTGAATCCCTTTTTCTATTAAATAGAACATTCCAACAAATTTTAGTCACCAGGAGTGGACAGTAGTGTTTAGTATTACCTGTTTAATGGTTCTGGAAATTCATATTCAAAATAGACCTAAAATTTAAAAACAGATTTTTTATTTACTACTTTGGGCATACAAAGGTATACTTACTCCGTTACTATGTTACGTATATGTGACATTCTGTAGTATCATCTCAAAAACTGAAAAGTCAAATGTCTCCATACGAAAGATAATGGTGAATGAGTCTTTATCCATGCTTTGTTTCATTCATCTCCATAAAGCGTTCTTTCAGGTTTTGATTAAATATGCCCGATAATGTATATCAACAACTTCATTCTCCACAGGTAAAAAAGCCATCAGGTATTGTGAAAGAGTGAAACTCAACAATCAATCTGCAACATGGCTTAGTTTTCTTTTTGAAACTTTAATATTTTATCCTTAACGGAAGAACTGTGATGTTTTAGTATGGTATCATAGATTCAGACTGTTTGAGATTCTTCCATTTCAATGAGAAACACAGTTTAAGTAAATTACTTAAAATCTTGGAAATGATCTCCAGTATTAGAAATGTTTCATCTAATGGTTCATTTCACTCATTTGCATACCTTTATAACAGTCTGCATTCTTATGTGCATAAAAGCATTTCTTTGCACAGCATATTGAGAAAAATGCACGATTTGATGATATTCCCAATTATGCTCTTTTCTTTTGACTCTGAATTGAGATCAGGAATGGGACTCTGGAGCTGGACTGCCTGGCTTTGAATCCCAGCTCCACTACTTACTAAGCTGTGTGACTGTGGACAATTTACTTAACCTCTCAGTTTCTACATTGATACACTAAGGTTCATATTAGATAATAAAAATTTCATAGGTCATTGTAGTAATTAAATGAGTTAATTCTTGTAAAGGTTTTAGAACAGTGATTGATACATAGTAAGTCTCAGTACATGCTATCTAATATATATGAGTAGCACTAACTTAAAAACTTACTCTGATAGCAGTCATTTTATTTAATTGTAGTATACATAGTGCATGTGGCTTTAATTGCTTTTCTAAATAATTGCTCTTTAGTAGTTGGGACTCTTTCTGACATGGATTGAAAGGAAAAAACCTTGAACCTAGCTTAAATGAAAAAAGGAATGCATTAGCTCATATAAACTGGGAAATCCTAAAGGATATTTCACATTAAACCTGGCTGAATTAAGAATTCAGACAATACTATCAATAATAAATCAACCTCATATTCTCTCGCTCTTCAGTCTCTTGCTTCTGCTTTCCTGAATTGGGCTTTATTCTCAGAGGGGAAAAAAAAAGGCTATCAACCACTCTGTGCTTAAACTTTTTGACAATTAGGACTTCAAAAAGGAGAGACTGTCCCTTTCATGGCATCATTATGAATCCCCATGTAAAATAAACACATGATAATAGCTTAAAGGAAAAGCTGTCTCTGTAGTTAATTGCCCCCTCAATCTTCTTTCTAGAAACAATTCTCCTTATCTCCAGATGAAATATCAGGCATGTTCCACATCTTTTAGCTAAGAATAAATAGTTTAATTTCTTAGTATTAAAAAATTCAGGCTAATATTAATGCTTCAATATTTCATCCACTTTAAAGCTTCTTCCACTCTCCAGCTTGACCCTTCTATAGGCTGTGAGTTCTGTGATGGGAACATACAGGAGAAGTCAGTTTCCTCACCATTTTCTGTCCCTGTTTTTCTGCTGCTTCTCTCCCATTTGCTATGCTGCTGCTTCTTTAAATTTTTTTTCCAATACCAAAATGAAGTGGAATTTATTATTTTTCATTTTATTTAATTTTACTTCTTTTCAGTGTTCCAGAATTCATTGTTTATGCACAACACCTATGCTCCATGCAATATGTGCCCTCCTTAATACCCACCACCAGGCTCACCGAACCCCCTACCCCCATCCCCTACAAAACCCTCAGTTTGTTTCTCAGAGTCCACAGCCTCTCATGGTTTGTCTCTCCGCCTCCAATTTCCCCCAACTCACTTCTCCTTTTGAATCCTATAGTGTTGGAATAGAGGAACAAAATCAGGTTAAGGACAGGAAAGGTTTGCCCATGTGATACATCTGTCATGTGGCCTTGGTACCCTCTGAAGAGTGGCTAATATATAGATGCTCAGTCTTCTAGTTGAGCCCCTTTTGTGGGTTTCTGAGAGACTTGTGGGGAACCTCTTTCCTGTAATTCCCTGAAGCTAACAGAGGTCTCTCCTGGCTAAACACTCATTTATTTCCTGTTCAGTTCCTGGGATCTGACGGGTGTCCCAAGACTTGATCTGAAGAGTCTACTCTCCACTTCTTTTTTTTAAGATTTTATTTATTTATTTGACAGGCAGAGATCACAAGTAGGCAGGAGGCAGACAGAGAGAGAAAGGAGGAAACAGGCTCCCTGTTGAGTAGAGAGCCCGAGGCGGGGCTCGATCCCAGGACCCTGGGATCATGACCTGAGCTGAAGGCAGAGGCTTTAACCCACTGAGCCACCCAGGCGCCCCTACTGTCCACTTGATTGAGAATCCTTTAATATATGTAAGTCCAGCTTATCTTCTTCAGGGTTGACATCTTGCCTCCAAGTTCTGGAAGTATGGGCTGCTTCCAGCACAGCTCTGTTTGTTGGGATTAGAAATGAGCTTGCCTGATGGCAGTGGGAGTTGTCCTTTTACTCTGACCTCATCTGGTCAGGCTTCCCTGCTGCTCTAGACAAGCTTTGCCTGGGATTAGGTAGATCAGTTTCTCTAGTTTGGGACTTGTCTTGGTAAGTGTGTTTGGTTCTTCTACAAACTGCATTCTTTAAGCTGCATCGATAAAATAGGTAATATTTTGGCCCCCAGTTTGATTATTTGTTTTTTTCTCACATTGTTCAGAATCTAGATAGGGAAAAGAGTTCTCTTTATTTAGATGGACGGAGAATCTCAGTGGTACAGATCACCATGCTGACAAACACCAATCCACTGGAGAAAATATAGAATGAAATGGGAGAGCCTAGGGCATAGCCTCTGACTTCAAAGTTTTAGTCTAATTTAGGGAGCTAGGCAAATCAGTCAACATGTATAAGTCAATGTACTAAAGACAATAATGGCTATGTATAAGTCAATGTACTAAAGACAATAATGGCTGTATTTATTTAACATTAACTCTGTGCCGGGCTTTACATGTATTTTCTTATTTAATTCTACAGCCACATTGATTTAGGGACTAGTATAATCTTCATTTTACAGATTGAGGCTCAGAGAATTCAAATAACTTGCCCCAAGTTAGGAAGAGTCAAAGCTCAAATTTGAGCCCAGGTCTGTCTGATTTCAACTTTTTCTTTTCTTTTTTTTTTTTTTTAAGATTTATTTATTTATTTTTGAGAGAGACACAGAGAGCACAAGTCAGAGGGGCAGAGGGAGAGCAAGAGAGAGAGAATCCCAAGCAGATTCCACAGTGGGCATGGAGCCTGAGTGGGGCTCAACAGAGGAGGGGCTCGATCCCACAACTCTGAGATCATGACCTGAGCAGAAACCGAGAGTTGAAGGCTTAGCTGATTGCAACAGCCAGGATTTTAATCAGCACCCTTGAAGGCCTTATTTTGACTTTTAGAAGCTTAGAGTCTAACAGAGAGCCAGACATGCAAATTTTCAATTTCAGGAAAACATAAGAAAAGCTTCCTTCTAAAAAAATGAAACAAGATGGGATCGGGAGGGAGACAAATCATAAGTGACTCTTAATCTCACAAAGCAAAGCGAGGGTTGCTGGGGGGTGGGGGAGTAGGGAGAGGGTGGGGTTATGGACATTGGGGAGGGTATGTGCTATGGCGACTGCTGTGAAATGTGTAAGCCTGATGATTCACAGATCTGTAGCCCTGGGGGCACATAATGAATTATATGTTAATAAAAATAATTTTAAAAAACAAAGAAAAGCATCCTTCTATCAAGTGCTTTGATGTAGTAAGTTATATGATATAAGGTCTTTCTTAAAATGCTAATGGCATTATTTGGCAAAAACAAAGGGTCTTAGTTTAGGCTGCTGTCACAAAAGTACCATACATTGGGTACTTAAAAGCAACAGAAATTTACATCTCTCAGTTTTGGAGGCTGGAAATCTAAGATCAGGGTATCAGAATGATGAGGTTCTGGTGAGGAATCTCTTCCGGGTTACCGATGGCTGATGTCTGGTTGTATTCTCATATGGTAGACAGTGAACTAACTCTCTGGCCTCTTCTTATAAAAGGTTTTATCTCATTCATGAGTGCTCTACCCTCATGACTAGTCACCTCCCAAAGTCCTTCCCTCTGAATATACCTCATTGGGGATTAGATTTCGAATTTTGGTGGGCAAAACTTTTAGTCCATAATAGTCCTAGATATAAATGCATGAATCCGCAGGAATCGTAAAGCTCATCTCTAGCACCCAGTAGTTCATGCGCTCCACTTGTGTAAACCGACCATTGGTGTGTGCTCACCAATGCCTTTTAATATATTCTGAAATAAAAACAAATTCTATTCAGGATCAGAAAATCACACGATTTTTGAGAGCTCCAAAGATTTATTTTTACTGTACTTGATTACATAAAGAAATATAACATGAAATTTCACAAAAATAACAGTATTCTGATTTTATTTTAAAAGTGATTTTTTTATGTATATACTTATTTGATACCATAGCATATAGTAATGATGGTAGAGAATAGATCATCATCATCATTATTATTATTATCAATTCAATTTTTATTATATTATAAGGAGCCTGAGGCTCAGAGTTATAAAGTGGCTTTCCAAGTCCCACAGTTAGCAGCTGCCTGGACTCTCTTCTGACTGTAAATCTTTCTACTCTACTTCAGCGCTACAGATACAGCCAGCAATCACTCTAGCTTTTCCTTGGCTAGTTCCTCCAGAATGATGGATATCTTCAAAAAGTTGCCAAAGTGACTGCAGGAGCTGACTGTTGGCTGGCTAGAAATAAAACATATATCAGACACTGTGGTAAAGCACAAGTGCATTTACAGAGGCATTGTTTTTAATCATGAAAAGCTGGTATGACAGGTAATTTTTTGAAATATTAAATTGTGTTTTGCTTTTCCAGCTCTAAAAAATAAATAAATAAAAAAGAACGAGCAGTATTTATGTTTTATACTTTGTATTTTCCTCCCCTCACTCCAGAAAGGCAACCAGGACTTTGCATTCTTTTCCCCTGGGTGTAATTTGTAAGCAAAACAAAATTCCTGATGGAAAATCACTTTTAATGGTCTTTTTGGAAGCTTAAATTCACGAGAAGGCAGGAAGAGAATCCAGTCTCTTCTAGGCTGCGAAGTAAACAAAAGCAGTGAAAAAGTTGGAGTACGCCACAACATTCAAAAGGGGATGGCGATCTGCTAATTTGTGGCGTATTTGAGATGCAAAGTATAATGCATTGAAATATTCTTGGAAGCAGTAAGGAACCTCATGGTGGGATGACGACTTGATAAATCTCAGGAGCCTGGACCCCAGATACTAGAGCTGGAACATAGGCAAACATTCAGGCACCTGACAAAGGTTCCAGAGCCACAGGACTTCAAAGTTCAGTATAAGAGAGATGATAGGTTTATCAGTTCTCAGAATGCCTCAAAGGCCCGAGAGGTCTCTGTGAACATATGTATTTACCGGAGCTCCCGTCATCGTCTTTGTACAAAGGCACAGTCAGAAAGGGGATTCTCAAAAACATTGCTTTTATATCACAGAAATAAAGGATACAGCAAGCGAATATAGTCAAAGATATCGTAGTAGTATTGCATGATGACAGAGGTCAGGTGCACTTCTGGTGACCACAGTGTAAGGTATAGAGAAGTTGAATCACTGTTGTACACCTGAAACTAATGTAACACTGTGTGTCAACTATGCTCAAGTAAAAAATACATATTTTAAAGGGATGCTTTTCTAGATAGCTACTAGCTGGAAACTTAAAGATTTATTTATACTTGAAGATTTAATTTAATTATATTTAAAAACAACAGAATGTATTTGTATATGTGAATGAGGCAGAGTTGGATAGTTGAAATAAGTTTGGCAAATGTGAATAATTTTGACATTGAGTGATAGGTACATGGAGGCTTATAATACTATTCTCTTTTTGTGTATGTTAAAAATTTTTCATGATAAAACATTTTAAAACATTTTAGACATAATAAAAAACATAATGAAAACATGTTAACCTTCAGTAAGATAACAATTCTTGCACCCCTATTTTGTAGAGTAAGGTTCATCCCGGCCACGTTGGGAAGAGCCTAAGCAGTACAGCCAAAGGGAGTAGTTCAGTAGCAGGACCCGCCATGGGCTTAGAATGAAATGGCAATGTACGTGACATGCATTTTCCATCCTTGATCAAGGTTCTCTCTTTTTTATTTTTTATATAAACAAAGATATCAGAAGTCAATATATTCCATTTTAGTCATTTCTATGTGGAAATAGAACAAATATGTCATGCTTTTATGGGGCTAGATTAATCATTTGAATCAATATTCATATCTTTTATTATAAATATGGTTATTGTTCGGTATTTGATTCTATGCACTCCCCCCCCTTTTTTTTTAACTGAAACCTGAACAAATGTTTCTGCTTGTTTTAGTTCCAGGACAAGCTCTACTAAAAACAGAGGTGGGATTTAACTAGAGCCCCCTATCCACAAAAGCTGCTAGATCCAGATAATCTTGCTGGCTTTGATCCTCCAGACTAGAAATAAAAACTGGCCTGGATCCTTACCAGAATTTGGGGATTAGATCTCATTTCCAGATTCAGATAAAAGCCCTGGTGTCCAGTTCTTGTCCTACTACCAGCTGCGATGCCCCAAACTTTCCCCCCCAAGCCCTGCGGGTGCTCTGGGATGGGGTAATCAGCCAGCCAGGGTTTCAGGGCTCTCAGGTTGCCCTGATCTCCTGAGTTGCCAGCCTCTTAGAATACTGCCTTAGGACCCGCAGCTTAGCAGGCCCAAAGCCTGCACCAGCAGAGCTCCTTCTTTTGGCCTAGATGTCTACCACCAGGATACCCCAGATGAGGAGATTCCAGCTGAGGGAAGTCTAAGCATCCCCCTAGAAAGGCCTGGAGCCCAATCCTGAGGACTGCGTGTTCTCTGAGTGGTGATGCTCTCAGGAGGGGCCGAATTCCCCTGAACCAATTGTAAATTAAATATCTAGTAGCTCAAGAAGATTTGAAACTAGCTTCCAAGGAGTACAAACTACCAGACAGTGATTCACAGACACATCTAGGTCTTTGGGGGATGTCCAGGCATACTTAAGACTGGCCCAAGTGCAGCTACTTCCCCAGAGGAAGAAAACTTCTACTTTGGAACTGCCCTCAACATTCAGACCCCTGAATGCTTTGTCCTTCAGGGCTGAGGATGGAGTATCAAAACCTGAAAAGGTTCAAAAGACCCTAAAGGTCTTTGAAGTGATGTGCAGGAAGAAAATGTTGCAACTTCTGTTTACATTCATTTGTATCTAAAAGACTAAAATGGAATATACTTTAATAAAATAGAATATATGATTGGCAGTGTTATCCCCACTTGGTCCATGTGCCACTGGAGATATAAGTTGTACCCTGAGGAGAGAATATACATTCCACAACTTAAGGGGTCAACAGCTGCACGCCTACACACCCCTTCAAGCACAGTGTGGTTCAAATATGTTTGGTTATGTGTGTTTATGAATTTGGTATCATAAAGAGTAGACTCTTTATAGTGTCTAAATTTGTAATGACATTAGGTGTGACCGTATAAATCTATTTTATGTATTGTTTTTTGTTGTTTTTTTTTTATGCAACATAGTTGTCTTGTTATCTTTTGGCAAAGGATCTAAAAGAGTAACAGTTCTCTTTCACTAAATGACAAGTACTCCAAATTTGGTGACCTTTTCTTTGATGACAAGTAGCTGTCAATAGATGGCACCTAACAGAGATCCTCAAAAAAGATAAAGACATTTATTGTCTCCTTTCAAGTTAAAGGTGACATTCTAACAATGAGTGAGAAAGTAACTGTTTTTTGTTTTGTCTTGTTTTCTTTTTAATCCTGCTATGGGAAAAGAATTTTGGAAAATGGATGTTTGTATGTGTTTACATCATTGTCAAAAATGATATGTCTCAGATATAAACTCATATCTTACACTAAAAAAATTAAACAGAATTCCTTAAGCTATTTTAAGATCTTCCAAATGAAGAGTTTCAGTGGTTTTTTGAAACCATTTGATAAAAATTTTAAGAAAGAAAATCCCTTCTGACTAGTTACCAAAAAAAAAAAAAAAATCAATTTTGACATCAGGGAAAGGGAGAATTTATGAATTTTAACAATACAATCAAACAGGAAATGTTGTGAATAGGACTGAGAAATTAATATGATTTAGAAAGTTCAGCCAATGATGCACTTCCTCTGTTGGATCCACAGACCTTTTGAGAAATATTTTGCAGCTGTGATAGTCATCAAAACCAAGCATCAAAATAAAATGAACACACTAGAGCTTTAATTTCTGCAACATAAAGCACTGTCAAGATTTTATTTAAATGATGAAACGTATTCTATCTCATCACATTGCTAAAACTATTATTAATAATAATTTAGTGAGCCCTTTAATATAGATTTTTGTTTAATTAATAAATATATTCTAAATGTTTAAGTATTTGTAATTCATTTTTATTGTATATGTACAGTGTCTAGTTTGGTAGTTTGTAGTGTACATAGTACCCAGTACTATACTATATACATGTATAGGTTGCTTATGTGTACATATATATGTAGAGAGAAAGAACCAAAAAAAAAAAATTATGTAGGAATGTCCCTGGGTCACACTCATGAGATCCAGAATAGATGGACATAGCTTTTGTGTCTTTTTTATTTATTTGACAGAGAGAGAGCACAAGCAGGTGGAGTAGCAGGTAGGGGGAGAGGGAGAAGCAGGCTCCCTGCTGAGCAAGGAGCCTATGTGGGGCTCAATTCCAGAACCCTGGGATCATGACCTGAGCCTAAGGCAGTCGCTTAACCAACTGAGCCATTCAGGTGCCCTGGATATAGCTTTTGAACCTCAACTTGAAACAGGGGCTCTGAGGCTGGCTTATCTCTTTATCTGTAGTGTTAAGCCCAAGTCCTGGCTATACTGAATAATAAATGAATGAAAATTTCAGTATGGCTAGAGGTTTGAATTGTTCTCATTTAAAAATAAGCATTCATTAATTCTTTCAAAAACTGTTTTAATCCAACCACATATACACAGAGTACTGAAAGAAAATTGCAAAATATTTACGCATTTGTTTTTTTTTTAATTTTTTATTTTTTATAAACATATATTTTTATCCCCAGGGGTACAGGTCTGTGAATCACCAGGTTTACACACTTCACAGCACTCACCAAAGCTATTTACGCATTTGTAAAAAAAAAAAAAAAAAAAAAAAAAAAAATTCTATTCCAGTTAGACCTGAAAAAAGAAACCTGATGTTTCTGTTATTAACCACTAGATGGCAATAGCTCTACATTACTCTCCATCTCACTTCCTAGGGATCCTTCCCTAGTGGTCTTGGAGTTAGCCCAGAATGTTATCTCTGCAGATACTTGCCAAGAAAAGGCATATCTGTTTTAGCAACTCTGATACTGATATTACTGATGCAAATGTATTTCTGTGCTTGTTTCTTCTTGCATACATCTATGACTTTTACAACAGTTATCCACCAATTTGATTATCTTGGAGCTGTAAATTATTATAACAAAATCAATAAAGAATTTATTTTTAAGCTGTAGAAGTCCATAAAGGTCTACATATGGAAAATTTAAGATAATTGCTGTGCTTTTATATAGCATTCTGATATATTCTTTCTCCTTCGCCCTAACCTCATGGCCTTGGAATTACAGAATGAAGACATGAATGCAGCTATAAATACAGATAAGGATGGCAGAAGTAAGAGATCTGCCCTTGCTTCTCTCCCTGGCTATTGCTTTGTATTCACAAACAAGTCACCTAACTGTGACTGAGACCTGTCCAGTTTCTCTTTCCTGGAGCAGATCTACAAAGACCACCTGCAAAATGCATGAGATTCTGGACGGAAAATGATGGAGTGGGAGGCAAGATAATGGCTGGGCAGTATGAAATGCTCTTCAGCTCAATACCTTAGGAAAATGGTACAGTGAAATTTTCTTTTGAAATAGGAACAAAATTTAAATCAATGCTTTCATGAAGCTGTTCTGTTTGAACTTACTCATACAGCAATATCAGGGTAGTAGAAAGAAACCATACCCAAAGTTCAGGAGTTGAACTAACTAGTTTGGTCTAAAACCCTCATAGATAAGGTGACTTTTTCTATGTATTTATCAACTATTGGCTCTAGTGTGACTAAAAATTAGGAAATGAAGCTAGTTTAATTAAAAAAAAAAAAACACTTGTGTGGGGAGCCATGCAGCAGGAGCTGGGAGTCACGTAGATGGATATGCCTGAGGAGGAGGGGCTGTGAATGTTTAACCCAAAGATAATGGGTGCGCTCATGGACGACGAACGTTCAATGCCTGGAGTCACAAGGAGGGTATAGGATTAACTTGTAGTTTTGGGAAGGGCACAAGATCTGTAGGACAATAGAAACCTATGGAGTCACGTAGGTGCTCACGAGCATCTCACATGCTCATGGATAAGGTCACTAGTAATCCTTCTGATTGGTGTTTAGGTGAATCGCGTGATATGGTGATTGGGCATTTGTAACTACTGATACTATAATAAGGGGCTTAATTTGAGGAGCGGGGTTCCCGGATCAAGATATGTAGAAGACTGACAATAAAGAAGTTTGCCACTCAACCTCGTCTGCGGGTCGTTCTTGCGGGTCGAGAACGACACACTTGACCTTTGAATTTGTATCCGTTTTTTCCTTAAAGATTTATTTATTTGAGAGAGAGACCATGAGTGGGAGGGAGAGAGGGAGAGGCACTCTCCAGCAGACTCTTTGCTAAGCATGGAGTCCAATGTGGGGCTCAGTCTCACAACCCTGAGATTACGGCCTGAGCTGAAACCAAGAGTCATATGTTTAACTAGCTGGGCCACCCAGGTGCTCCTGAATTTGTATCTTTTTATTTCTCAAATACTTTTAGCTCTGATGGGTTCAGAAATGAAGTTTTATTTTAGCATCCCCATATGCCCTGACAACTGCCTCCTGTCCTCCTCTCCCACTTTTCAGATCGTTCTGAGGACAATATATATGAGATATTATTTATTATTTATTTACTTGAGAGAGTGAGAGCATGCGCAGAGGAGAGAGGCAGAGGGAGAGGGAGAAGCAGGCTCACTGCTGAGCAGGGATCAGGAGGCTGGGCTATATCCCAGGACCCTGAGATACTGACCTGAGATGTTAACGCAGTAAACCACCCAGCCACCCCCTAAGGGCAATATTTGAAAAGAAAGGGCAAGAGAGAGCTAAAATGCAGGCACCCTGAGTATTTCTAAAATTAAATAAATATTAATGATGAAGAAGCAAAAAGCAAAAAAAAAAAAAAAAAGTCACAGATTACTGTGATTTATCTGAGGCCACATTTCGCTTTTTATGTTGGAAAATAACAGTTGTTCTAACCACCCTCATGCTTTCTGCATTAATTTAACTTAAATTCCATCTAAATCTTGTTATAATTGGTTTCTTCTAGAGAGAATGCTAAGGGATTATTTTCGGATTGAATCTTCTCTTAACTATCTACAACGAATTGTTGTTGAAAATTATTTTAGGGCGCCTGGGTGGCTCAGTTGTTAAGCGTCTGCCTTCAGCTCAGGTCATGATCTTGGAGTCCAGGGATCGAGTCCCGCATCAGGCTCCCTGCTCCGAAGAGAGTCTGTTTTTCCCTCTCCCACTCCCTCTGCTTCTGTTCTCTCTCTTGTGGTCTCTCTCTCTTTCAAATAAATAAACAAAATCTTTTTAAAAAATTATACTTAAAAACTGACCAAATGAACTGGAATCAATGTGGTATCTCCAAAAGAACATTTATTCAATCATTCAACAAGCTCACATAGAATGTCCGGCACTGTGTTCTCATGTGACAGAGTCCAGAGCTGGGAGCAAGAAAAAGGCAAAGCAGTCTTGTTCTTATGCACCTCTTTGTTTTTCAGGTGTTAACTTTTTGAGTATCTCCTGGCTCACTCTTCTCACGTCTCTTTGGCCAGAACTAGGCTTCATACCTGCTCTAGGCCAACCCCTCCAAAGTGTATGGGGATTCTGTGTCTCTCCTAGGTCAATCATGAGCCATCCCTAGACAAGTCTGGCTTCACTGTCACCTGAACAGGGATGGCGGATAAATGTTAGTGGTAGGAGACAGTACATGGGCAGCACAGGATATAACTTTTTAGGAGAGAGGCTGGTGAGTTTGAAGAACTAACAGGTCAAGGACCAAAGTTTCTATAGCCCTGAATGAGGTAGTATTGGAATGAATGGAAAGATTCAAATCTATGAGAAATGGGCTAGGGCACAGTACATCTCAAAAACTAGATTGTGGAGGAGACTGGGAGTCTGCAGCTTGGGATGACCAAGACCACAGCTTTTGAAGGTGGGAGTCTATCTCCCTGCGTCATTGTTAGGAATGAGACTGGTGTGGATAGAAGAGAAACTCTTCTGATTCATGGTCTCAGGCACTGGATGCAGAGTTTGTATTTGTAGCCTTTTGCTGAGACGATTCAGGCTGTCCTTGAGCAGTGTTTGCATCGCTGTGAGAGGGTGTGTCAGCAGCCAGTGTGCTCAAAGAATTAATCTGGGGAGTGTCATTTGTGCCTCCACCACTAGGTGGAGATCTGTGTACCCACGCCAGTGGACCAAGAAGGGCTAGTATGTCTGGCTCACTTGGACCCTTGGGAGACTCCTGGGCACTGATTAGAGGGGAGTCAGAGCCCTGGGTTTTGAAAGATTCTTGGTATCTTCCAATTTTGCAGACAAGAGTGGGAAATTGGAAAATTGAAGTACTAATGGGACAAGGATTACATGTGGCTGCACCAATGACTATGCAAACAACTGAAGCCCTGGATGACAGGGTACCTGTGTGTCTGGGGAAAAAAAAAAAACAGTGAATAAAAAAAACCTGTAGGTTCAATATGGGGGTGTAAGGGATAGATGTTATAAAGCAAAGGATAAATTATAAATTATATTCTGTTTATTGTATTTGTTTCGTGTGACTGACTTGAACTATCCTTTATCAAGTATCCATCACTGGTGCCCCCTTTAAATGTGTCCTCTTCTAATGACAGCAGAAGATAAGAAGAAAATTATTTTGCTAGAATGCTTTTGCCCATATGATTCAAATTTAAAGTGTGCCAGTGAAAACCACTGGTATGTTATTTGGTAAGTGGACGAGAAAAAGTTACGTTATTCCCTAAACACTGTCACAGGCACACACCTAGAGAGACATAAAGTCACAATAGCTTCTTAGGGAGTAATGGGAACCTTACAACTCAGCACTTCAAACTGAACGCTTTGTAAAAGTGTGTGTGTGTATGTGTGTGTGTTTGTGTCATTGGGTCTTGAAAAAACACATAATATATGCAAAGAATAAATAAACATATCCATGATTTTTTTTTTTCTCAATGAGTAATTTATGACCCTCAGAACACATTGTACAACTCCCTTTCATGCGACTAGGCTCCTCTGATGAATTTAGAGCTAGAGAAAGAAAGCGAGTTATTTCATCTGAGAAACCACCCCACTGGGCCAAAGCTGTATAAAATACAGTTTGATGTTATAAAGGAAGATAGGAGTGCAAGAAAACAGGAATCAAGCAGAAACTGAAAATTTTGGAAAATCAACTGGAGTTAAAAGAAGATCAAAAGAGGAAACATAGTAGTGATAGCTTTGAAGATTAGCCATTGACAACTTAATCCTTGCTGTTCCTAATGGGTCCTTATAGACACACCAAGGGAGGGTGGTAGAGATGGGTGGTAAAGGGTGCTTAAACTCTAATAAGTTTCATCTTACCACAAAGGAACATAATTTCCATTTGAATGAGAATTAGAAAAGGCATTTATTCCATAAATAAGCATCTAGGATGTTATCTAGTACTAACTAGGCAAATAAACCTAAAGAACATTTCAAGTAATTTTGGAAAGTTCTTGACTACATACATGCATATGGGCTTTCCCCCCAGACAAATATGAAATCAATTCCAAACTCTGTGACTTAATACCTGAGAGACCTTAAGTCAGTTATTTTTCTGAGCCTCAGTGTCACGAGTTGTAAAATGACACCAGTATTAGTATTCTGCAACAAAGGGTGGCTGGGAAGATTAAATGAGATGAGGATGAAGCACCCAGGCCAGGGTCTAGAGAACAAGAGATGGCCAGTAAATGCTATTTCCATCCTCTCTCTGGAATAGTGCCTAGCTTACACCAACCTGGCTGTACCAGTTAAGGTCCAATCAGGATATGGAAACCATGTAGCGATTTTAATAAGTTTAATAGAAAGGATATTAACAGTAACAGGGAATCGGAGTAACAAGGAAATAGATGATAAGAAATATAATTCTTTAGAATATAGGAATGGTAACAGAAAGGGTAGTCACTATCCCTGGGGTATAACAGAGCAGTCAAGAAAGGGCACACACCATCCCTCGCCCCTGTGGCTGAGATTCAGATATTGTTGAAGAGATTGAAGCTGTTGGTCACCAGTGCTGTTTGCCAACTGTGCACGGCAGGAGGAACAAGGTGTTGAAGGTGTCTGGACTGCAGAATCCCTGGCTGGGGAAAGCACAGTGCTGGAGAAGCTACACACGCTCCAGGAGCCTACAGAGGCTCCTCCCTTGTTGACTGTCTCTCCAGAACTCTCTGTTCACAAAACTTAGCATTGTCCCCTGTGGCAAAAAAAAAAAATAATCAAAGAGCCCATCTCCGTCTCACAGATGATGCAATGGCCAGTAGATTTGTAGCTGAAAGCCAACAGAATGCTAATTGGCACACTGGTTAATCTAGTTTCCTTTTTGGGTGCATTAGTGTGGAATCATTTCCTGTGAATTTATCCATGGGACCAGGACATGTGAATGGCCAGAGACAGGCTGGCTAACTCCTGGGAAGCCAGGAGGAGATTTTTGTTTCTTTTATTCCATATGTATCTTACCTCCCTCACTTTCCCATGAAAACATTGCTAATCTTATCAAATTCTGGACCTCAGATTCATCCACATTTGCTAATGGGCAGGAACACTGTGCCATAAATATCACAAACCAAAGCTATACTTTTTAATCTTCCGCTCTTCCTCTTTATAGTGCTCTTGGGAGGAACTGTCACTTTTTTTTTTTCCTTCCCATATACCACTTGAATATCCTTGTCACCATGTCAGATCCCTCATACCTCATGGCTGGTCAGTAGGTGGTGATATTCCAAGATCTGAAATAGGGAACAGTGCAAACAAAGAGCTCCAGTCCTCCAGCTCCGCTTTCCCACAGTTTACATGAGCAGTAATTAGGTACTCACCCAAATAATAATAAAGTGTTATTTGTTTCCCATTGGCTTTGTTTCTTTCATCTGTTTCCCTATGGAATTTTCAGAGATGAGCCGTGATTTGCAGAACAGGAGTCAGGCATTCCTGCATTTTTACAAACACTTTCAAAAGTCCACCTTAATTTCTAACAACTGTCATCTTGTTTTACAACCAAATGCCTAAAGTGGTTGGCATTTTAAAAAATACTTCTTTTATAGCAATCATAAAACAAAAGTATCTAAATGGCAATTTATATTTTTCAACAGAAATATGTATAGCCACTTTACAAACAACTTGCACATGTTAAATCATCCTCACAATTTCTATGTGAGATCATAATTCTCACCCCTATTATACACCTAAGAAAACTGATGGTGAGAGGTTAAATACATTTTCCAGAATCACGTAATTTTTTAAAGGCAGGGTTGGGATCTCCATCCATATAGGTGTTCTGATTCTTAATCCTATGTTCTTTCAAATAAATAAATAGAGTTTTAAAATTCCTAGCACATAATAGGTATTCCACAAACGTTGATTTTCCAGGTACCTGCCTTCTACACGTACTAGCTGCTTTCTTTCTGCAGGAAGTGGATCTGTTAATGCAGCTTATTTTCACTTCCCATTGCTGTGATGGTGCTAATTATTTAACGTCTTGTTCTAAGGGCCAAGATCCCAACAGAGATCGTACGTGGGGTTCCTGCTGCAATGAACACAGCTTCTCTTTGTGGAAAGGATAAATTTTGATCCTTTTCTATAGTATTTCATAGTTGATTTGCCATTTGTAATTTTTATTTATTGGGAAACAAGATAAATTCACCACAGTGGAGCTCAAACCTCCACATTTGTCTTTAAAGTTCTTCAGAAATGTTTTACCTCTAAAATTGGCCTTTAGAACAGTGGGGTCAATTGTTACAGATAGATTAAGGTAGTGAAAAACGGAGAGCTTCCAATGCTTTTAAAGGGAGAGATCCCTAATATACTTACTGTTGGGGATTAAGAGCTTTTGAACAATTAAGTTCACCTCCTAATGTTGCCAGACCACATTTAAGTCCTCTTTTTTATTATATTTTTATTTGGTTCACTGAGATGCACTTCACTGGCAGTGTGGGAAACTTGCAGTAGTGTTCCATAGAGAAATGGAAATGAGGGAGTAAGGTGCTTTTTTTTTTATCTTTTGTGTTTCTAGGTTATCTCTACCAGAGTTTTTAGCACTTGCTGTACAATATCCCCAGAAGTGAATGTGCTCTTGGATTCTGGGGACAACACTTCTTCTCTTTGGTGTTCCAACCACGAGGAAGGCATCTGCTTTCTGTACATTAATGTCTGGGCAACATTCCCTCTTCCAGGACCCTTCCTCATTTTTGCCCTTCTAGCTTTCCAATATTTGTGTCACCAATTCTTTCTGTTAAAAGTCTGAAAAGGATTTCTGTTTTCCTGATTGAAACTCATTGATAGAGGGAACAAATCAATATGTTGATTTTTAAATGTGTCAAGTGCTTTAAAGGAGATAAAAGGGTAAAATGGGGATCTTTAGATATTGTTATCAAAGCCTTCTTAAAAGGGACGTTGTTTGAGCTACTGTCTGAAGTATGAGAAGGAGGTAATAGCAAGGAGATCAGAAGGAAGTGTGTTTCAGCCAGAGGGGAACTTCTTTGGATGATAATTAGTGGTAGTTTGGATTAAAGGGATGGCAGTGGAGATGAAGTGCATGAATTTAAGACATGTTTTTTTAGACAAAATGCCAAGATGCAGGAATTCATCCCAAATTAAAGAACAAGGTAAGGTCATGGCCAGAGATCTAGGCAAAACAGGTGTAAGTGACACGCCTGATGGAGAACCTAAAGCAACAATCGTAAAGATACTCAAAGTAAATCAACAAGAATTATTTATGAAAAATACATCTTGGCGTAAGAGAGGAGCAATAAAAGATGATGGAGTATGCGGAGTCACAGTCCCCCCTCTCCCCAACACATGCAGGTTCTAATCCTTGGAACCTGTGAATGTTACCTTATTTGGCAAAAAAGAATTTGCAGATGTGATTAAGTTAAGGATCTTGAGATGGGGAGAATTATCCAGGTTATCTGGGTGGGCCCGAAGTGGAATCACATGTGTCCCTATCAGAGGGATATCTGACACAGAAGAGAAGGAAACCATGTGACCAAAGCAGGGAGGAGCAGAATCAGTGGGAGATGTTATATACACTGGCTTTGAAGATGGAGGACAGGGTCACAAGACAAAGAATAACAACAACTACGAGAAGCTAGAAAAGGCAAGGAAACATTCTCTGGAGGAAGTAGAACCTTGCTGACACCTTGATTGTGGCCCAATGAAATCCATTTTAGACTTCTGGCTCTAGAACTATAAGAAAGTTAATTTGTGTTCTTTTAAGCCAGCAAGTTTGTGGTAATTTGTTATAGCCGCTATAGAAAACCAATACAGATGACTTCCAGAATTTCATTCTGAGCAACAGGTGTGATATCATTTACTAAAGTGAGAAATAGAGGGAAATCAGCCAGCAGGCTTGAGGGGTAGGAAGTATTAAGAGATCATTTTGAACTTGGTAATCTTAAGATCTAGGAGTAACACAAATTGAAATGATTGGTTGGCTGTGGATATATCCTGCTTGGAATTGCCTGAACTTTTTAGATCTACTGACTGTTGTTATTTAGGTAATATTGTTTTAGGTAATATTGATTTTAGGTAATATTCCCCCATATCTCTTCAAATATTTATTCTGCTCCATTATCTGTGTTCTAATATTCTTGATATTATTCCACAAGTTAATGAGGCTCTATGTTGTTGTTTTTTATTTTCTTACCTGTATATGAATTTGGAAATTTCTATATATCTATCTTTAATGTCACTGATAGTTCTGAAATCCCTTCCAATTTTATTTTATTTTTTAATTTAATTTTTTTCAGTGTTCCAAAATTCATTGTTTACACACCATACCCATTTCAGATCTTTTTCAGTTCTGGGATATCCATTTAGTTCATTTTCAGTTTCCATATATTTTCTGAAATTTCCTATATCTCCTGAAATTCCCCATGAACATATCTGTTTTTCCTATCAACTCTAAACTTCGTGTTTGCTAATTCCAGTATTGGATATGTCGGTGCCTACTTTTATTGACTGATTTTTCTTTGAATATAGATCATAATGTCCTGCCTTTTCACATGTCTAGTAATTTTATTATACACTGAATAATTTGTAGAGACTTTGGATTCTATAACCTTTCCCTGAAAAATGTTAATTTTGTTCACAAGCTAATAAATCTCTGGTTGACCCACTTAATGCTGCAGAGGCTTTGCTTTTAGTTTTCTTAGAATTGCTGTTAAATCTTTCTCTCACTTAATGATGCATAGACTTTAGTCCCGAGAAATGTCCCTTCTAGAAATGTCCCACTAGAAGATGTGGCCCTTCTGGAGTATCAGTGACAAACCCTAGATTTAAGTCCTTTAATGAGGCAGGACTTGAAAGTCCAAACTGTGTCTCCCCAACACCAGGCAGCTACAAAATGTCTGTTCAGTATTTTAGCCTTCTGTTTTCTGCTAAATTCTTTAGAGTCTATCTCTACATATGTTCAGCCAAGCTTTGGAGAGTTCACATGCAGATTTGGGGGCAGCTCCTTCACTGGTTTCATCCTTTCACGTACTTCTGCATTCTCATCAATTTCTAGCAGCTCTGACCTCAGACTTCTGTTTTCTACTTGAACTCTATCTCCTACGCGTGGAACAAACCAGGAAGCGCCAGTTAAATGTGTATCTCACCCAGTGTGCTTCGATTCTTGAAAGTATAAAAAGCAGGTCTGATGTTTGCTTACTTTTAGTTGATATGTAGAGACCTAGATATATTTGTTTGTCCAGACTTTATCATCGTTTTTGGGCAAGAGCCTTAGTTCAATATAAACTATTCTTCCATCACCACATTTCTGGCAACTGAATGCGTAAATTTTGATTTCAGGAAATATTTGAGGAGCAAAAATATAAAAATTGATATTTATCAGTAAGAACTATGCAAAATAACCTGCAAATGCTTTTCATTATTGGTTTCACATTAGAATTACCTGATGATTCTTAATGTATTTGCTCGGACAACCCCAAATCAACTAAATCAGAATCTCTGGGAATTGGATGCAGCTACCAGTCATTGTTAAGGCTCCGCAGGTGACTAAGATATACACTCAAAGTTAAGAACCACTGATCTTGAAAGAGGTTGAAGGATAAGAGAAGTAGATTCAGATTTGAGTTCCAGGATTATTCAGCAAAGGAAATTGAGAAGGAACAACCACAGGAAGGACTGTGACAGCCAAAAACAGAGAGTAATTCTCTGAGCAGGAAAAAGTTATCAAATTTTTATATGCTGTCAGAGTTTAAGTAATTTGAGGACCGGAAATAGTATTTTTGCAACATGGTATTTGTTAGTGATTAACACACCAAAGTAAATGCAAGAATTTTCAATATTGTGATCAACAGATGCATAGAGGTCATCTACATACTATGTTTCAGATGTGGATGAAAGAAGACTTTCTGTAACTGTTCTCATCCAGCTCTTGTCATCTATTCTTGCATTGTTATAAAAGAAAAAATTAAATTACCCATTATAACTCCATCTGTTCCAGTTTGAAAGGCGAAGTCAGCCTCTTTGAGATGCTTAGTGATGACTGTAAGTTGAATCAATTGTCTTTTTCTATGTGTATGTGGTGGGAGCTGGGGAGACCTAAGTTCCTGGGTAGCATGCATACTATCTGGGATATTATGGTTAAAGAATGATGGATGCCCTGTGAATCCTCACTAGTTTCCTTACATGTGTTCTATCACCCACTAAGTCCCTGGCTAAGATACTATGCTTGTCAGGTTCCTTGTTCTTGCATCTGCTATTGAAATCTGGGCTCATAGCTAGAGCCCTTGAGCTTGAGGCCCTCTAAATCTATATTTCCTCAACCCCAAGCTCCAAGTCTGTATTGCTTTACCATTTCCTCCTTATTAATTCCTCATTTTACATCTAAAACCAAGCTCATATTTTAAAATAAGGACTTGTTAAAGTAAAATTTTAGTAATGATAAAATGGATTATAACAAGTAATATGTAAGTAGTTCCAAGAAAAAAATATTAAGGTATATTTACATATAAAGTCCAAATTCAAGAGATGAAGTCTTAGATATCCAATAGAAGTTATGCCTCTTACCTAAGTTCTGTCTTGATAATTCAGCATTTCCCATTATCTTCCTTGTCCCTTATCTTAGAAGCTGACTGTTCCAAAAATAACTGACTCTGATATTATCTTAGCCTTTTAGGGAGATCATTCCTTCATACAATCTATCAGAATATGGTAATTCCAATACCCACAGAAAAAGATAAACACAAATTATCAAGTGGCTTATTTTTTAAGTTTCAAAGAGCAAAATATAAAAATGTATAAAATGTTAAATTAAAAATGAGTGAAAACGAAATGATAGACATGAACATTTTAAATGTGCCAATATGCTTAAAGTACAACATTTTGGTCGGAAATGCAATTGAAATGAGAGACACATAAATAATTTGTATAGTATAATTAGTAATTTGAAAACACAATGAACATTTATTCAAGAATTTAGAGAATGTTTGTAAAAATTAGATGTCTTGCTTCAGAAGGAAGCACAAAGAGAAACGGAGACTCAAACTAATGGATTTTTCTGAGTTTTCACTGGGACTGTCTACTTTGTGAGGACCTTATTTGCTGGTGACTCTATAAGGCTTATAGCTGTGGGACCTCCAAGTGCTAACCAGGGGGCCGAAACAAGCAGAATACAAGCTGTATTTCAGTAGGTGGCCCAAAGTCTACACCTCAGATATATTCCTATCCCCTAGAATAATGGGAAAAGTAAATGGCTGTAATAAGAGGATTAAAAAAAATCAAGGACTGCAGAAGAGCAAGTTTAAACAATTGTAATGAATTGAAATGATCTACGAAACTTAATATTAAGTGTGATCTCTAGACTAGTATCATCAACGTTATCTAGCAGAATGTTAGAAATGCTTTCTCAGACCGTATCACAGACCTACTGAATTAGAATCTGCATTTTAATAAGACCTCCTGATGATTTGAAAGCATTTTAGAATTCAAGAACTGATATAAGATATTGCTGAACACAAAGCAAAGCTTTCCAAGTGACATAGTCTAAGGTTATAATTAAATTCTTCATTATTACAAAGCTAACTTGGATAGTATATGATGTCAAGGACTGGAAAGTAAAGCAGTAGAGAAATATTCCACTTGCCCATATTTTGAATATGAAAAGACTAATGTAATCATTTGGCCTCAGTATTTCAAGTTGTGGTGGAAAGTCAGAGGCAGTGGGTAGTAAATGTTTATTTGGGGATGCAAGTCCTATAGTCATATACTAATTTATATTAGCATTAATTCCAGTTATGAAATATTTGATCTGAAATACCTCTCCTTTGTTGAGAGTCAATGCTTCTCCTTTGGTTAAGCTGGAGAGAAACTGAAACTCATCTCTAATTGAGTTGCAAAGGCCCAGGAAGAGCAATGATAGCTCAAAGTAAACATTAAATGCTAGTTCAAATATTTGTAGGTAACAGACTGAAATTGAAAGCACACTTGGTTAATTAGCAGGATTTTAAATCCTGACTTTTATCACACCTAATAAATGAGATTTGATGAATTGAAAGTCTGGGATGACTGCTCCTAAAATCATACTTTGAAACAATAGTCAATGTTCACACCAGGGAAGTTAAATTGAGGCTTAGAGTTACTCTTTCCCACATGGCTTTTCTGACAGATTTCTTCCACTAAATTGGCCTTGGTAAAAATGTATTTACTCATAATTATGGTTTCTTGATTTTATTTGTTATTTTATTAAATATTTATTAGACACCTTTTATGTACCAGATTATCTAGGTTCTGACCATATGGAACCTCCTAAAAAGTCCTGCTCCTGATCTTTGGGAAATCAGGAGGTGGGGAAGCATCTATACCAATATTGAAAAAAAAAATGCTTAATGGTAACATAAACAGGGAGTTATAGAGAAGAGGAGGGACTGGTGGAGGAAAGTGCTCTTGTTACCCATTATCTCCATTTTTTCCACATGAGAGAAATGAGGCTTTTTCAGAGGCTCAATAGTGTGTCCAAGGTCAGTGGTGAACCCCAAATTTCTGACTCCAGATTCCATGTTCTGACCACTAGATTATATAGCCCTCCTACAATAAAGCTAAGCAACTTCTGAGGGCTATTTTCTAAAAGTTAAATTTGCAAGATATTTGGGGTTGATCTATATAATATTTGAGTAAATGATTCTTTGTCCAGTGAAGAAAAGAGTGACTAAAGATGAAAAAATTAGCTCCAAATAAATTAACGTCCTCTGTATGATCTTCTTTGAAATTAGAAAAGTGTTTTAATGTAGACCTATTGATTAAAAAATATGCCTAAGCAGTCCTGAGGACAGTCTGGCCCATTGCTATTGGAAGGGAGGGCCTCTGCAGCAGATCCCAAGGCAAATACATAGGAAAGCATCTGGTGCCAGCAGAGGGGGCAGCATCGTGTAGAGGCTGGAGCGGATATATTTAGTAGGGTTGCAGAACATCAGAAAAGTATGACCTTAGTTGCAGAGCCATGCAGATCTTCAGGTTTCATATCCTGAAGAATTATGAGTGTATAAATATAGTCTTTTTACTTAATGTTTGCCTCACCTGAAGCACTATCCGTTACTGTATATACATATCACAGAGCCTGAGTGGGGTTCATATCTTGGCTCTAAAATAGAGTGATAATACTCATCTTACAGGGTTATTTATGAGAATTATAAGTTATATTGTATGATATTGCGATTTATAATGAAAAATATATGTATTTGGTCTTCATCCTCATTTCTGCCATAGAGCTTCTAAACTCCTTGAAATTTTCTAACTGATGAGAACAATAAAGGTGTGTTTTGTTATGTTAGTGAAGTGACTGTTTAGAACTAACCTAAAGGATGGGGACTGGTTGTCAGGGTAACTAGGCTTGTGATTTGAGGGTTGAAACTTTTTATCTTAGCCCCCTGACTTCCTAGGAGGGGAGAAAGGCTATAGATTGAGTTCAGTTATCAGTGGCCAATGATTTAATCAGTCATGCCTAAGTAATGAAGCCTCCGTGAAAACCAAAAAGGAGGGGGATGGCTGAGCTTCCAAGTTGATGTACATGTGGAGATTTGGGGAGAATTGTGTACTGAGAGAGGGCGTGAATCACCAGACCCTTTACCCATACTTTGTTCAATGCATCTCTTCCATCTGGTGTTCCTGAATTATATCCTTTTGTAATAAACAATAAACAAGTAATCTAGTAAATAAAATGTTTGCTGAGTTCCATGAGCCATTCTAACAAATCCTTCAAATGCAGGGAGGGGAACGTCTGTAGTCAGTCTGTGGGAAGTACACGTAATAAGCTGGATGGGAACTGGCTTCTGAAGTCGGGGGAGAGGGACAGTCTTATAGGGCTGAGCTCTTTACCCATGGGATCTGATGCTATCTCCAGGTAGGTAGTGTCAGAATTGAATTGAATTGTAGGATGCTCAGCTGGTGTCCAAAAATTACTTTTTCATGTAGAGAAAACCATCCCCAAGGTGGAATTGGATGCAGAACACTTTTTATATCTGCATATTTTATAATATATAAGAATATAACAACATATTCTTAGATATTAGAATATTAGGCCTAGGATATCATAAATCTCAATATACCTTGGCTGTTATTATTTCTATTATTCAATTAAATGAGAAATCAACATTAATAATGACAGAATAATTTCCTTTATTTTAGTTAAACCCAGAATTTCTGGGGAGGAAATGTATCACCTTACCATTTTATTTAAAAAATATCAGAAAATTTAGGCAAAATTGTGTAGGTGTAGATATTACAACTAGATATAATTAGTGTGAAGGAGCAGAGCTTAGTGGTTAGAGGATAGTGCTGGAATCACATGGCCTGCCAAATGATTAGCTTTGTGACCTTGAACAATTACTTGATGTCTCTGAACTTCAATTCCACTGTCTTCAGATTAGGAATGATGATAGCATTAAATAATTTAGGATTAAATGTGTTAATATTTGTAAAACTCTTAGAACAGTGTCTTATGTATAGTAAGTGGGATATAAGAGTGTACTGAATAAAATAAATATGATTTAGAGATACAAGGTTGTCAATATGCTTCAAGGAAAGCATTAATTTTGATTAATTATGCATGAGAGATTCAGGGAACTTTTCTTTATTGAAGTATGTTTTAGGTGGTCTTGTACACTATTACTAGAAGGCTTTTTCCTTATACTCTAATATTTGGTGAAATGGGATGATGTCTTTGGATGATTCCTATTGTCTATACCAGATATAAGTCTAAAGAACCTCCAGTATAAATGGTAAGGATCTTGTCTCTATGATAAAGAAAGACTAGTCCAGGGTTAAATACATGATGGAGATCGATATAAGCCAACTAGAAGTCATCAGCCATAATTACTGGAGAGAAGAGTGTCGACCTTCCACTGTCGACCATGCCTATGTCACTAACTCAGGCTCTCTCAGGATAGGACGACTTGGCATTCTTACTCCTTTAACTTTCTGGAAGGAAAGGAGATACCACAAAGATTCAGAATCTCACGGCTTTAGCATAATGGTCCAATGTATATCCTTGAACCTAACTCATTCTTGCGGATCCAGTAACAATGAGACATGGAGGGGAAACCAAGAGGTTTTCAGAGGACTTTTTTAAAATCTTTTTTTAATTAATTTTATGACTTCTTTTTTAAGCTAATAAATTCAGTGGTCTGCTGGAAACATTGTTGAACCACTTAGGAAACGTTACTAGTGGATTATCAGAAAACATCTTCTTACATCTTAATGTAGCTCCATTACTGATTTTTAACAAATATGTAGTCACCTCATTTGATTGTCTGGGTACCTCATTTAGGCAATGAGAATGCAGTGATGAGGGCAAAACCAGTGTGGGTTCTGGTGTCAGGGTGCAACTGAGTAAATTAGACTTTATACTGGGCTAGGTCAAATCAGTCAGCGAAGACGTGGGGAAAAAAATAATGCTGTAGAAAACCAAAACTGTCTCAGTCTAAAAAGAGATTTCCCCACAGAATAAATAATAATGAATTAATGAAAACAAGATTAGCAAGATCATTTACCAAGTGAGAGGAAATTCAAATTTTAATACAAATATATAATTTAAGTGAACAAATATAACTTTGTATCAGACATGCTTGACAAAAATGTTTGAACTCTTACATTTGGAAGATGTGTAGTCAGGCATTCATCCTTCTCAGAAAGTCTTATATTGTTGTACTAATTACTGATAAATATAGAAAAAGGTCTCTTAATCAACATTGACAAGAAACAAAGCATGCACAATTTCATCTTTCAAAAAGCCATTTTCCATCTGACTAACATCTTTATTTATATTCCTGTGGTTACAAGATGGATATATTCTTGTTCCTTCATTTTTTTGTCTTGCTGAGAAGGAAAATTTCAACAGAGCATTTGCATTTTTCAAGTACACTATGTCCATAAATATAATTTAACCCACATTTTTATAACTAAAATATATCAACATAATTAAAACTTCCTAATTTTTATTTCCACAGAGCTTATAGTGTAGTGGGGACCAATTAAATCGGCAGACCATCCCTTTAGGCCATCTTGAAAATCTTTTTTGATACTGTCCTCAAAAGCCTTAAAAATGGGTCAGTACAGAAATTAATTGAGTGACCCCAAGGGCATACTATACATTAGGATAAATTATCCGAGTTCCTATTTTTCCTTCTCTTACCTATTCACCAGGCAAGCTTATGCAAGAATGTGTCCATTAACAGCAGAGCCCAAATAACACAAGGCCAGCAATTTTAAGTGCCCCAAATTTTCAACGAAGCCTGTACATTTTAACAGTATTAACCATTCATGTTATCATATAAACCTCTTTTTACCACAGGGAAATTTAATAGCTGAAATGAAATCATGTCTCCTTTTTGTAGATAAAGTCCTGGATTATGTCTAAAATAGCTTTCCTGCATTTTTTTTCTTATTTCACTGAGTCTCAGTCAAAAAAGAGCTCACTTATGTGTCTTTGTAGAGAAGTGGAGGTTACCTCTTCATGAATAGTGCCCCAATAAAGGGCTACATCATTCCATCGGACATAGTAGAACTTTTTAGCATGGCCATGGACTTCTAACTAGAAGACTCTCCCATGTTCTTGTAAAGTTCCAGAGGGACCATAAGGCACATAAGATCACAGCACCAGCCCCATACTTTATCTACAAATACTCAGGATTCATGTGACATTGGCAATTCTAAAATCTAACCATATCCCCATAAACAAAAGCATTTTCCAAGTAAAAATGATGTCCCTAAAATACAAAAGATGTTGCAAGATAAATTCTACAAAAATAGATAACTTTATAGACCTTATAATAACTGGTAGAACTGAGGAGGAAAAATGAGTTTAAGAGAAAATTTTTTCTTGGTTTATTTAGTTTTTTCGGAATGTCTATCAGTTTCCTGAGTCTAGTGCCTCTGAATTTAACTCTCATATGTGAGAAACCTCTCACTCAGAGGTAATTGTGACACTCTTGTTTCTTGTATTGTGAGGGGACAATAAAACAAAAATGAAAAAAAACATAAAAAGCACTGCCCTACACACATAAATTAGGAGAGGTTTATTAAAATATCCTTATATTCTTAATATATATAAGGCAGAGGTCAAACATTCCCCTTTATTAATGCCACCTCTTCTCCTTTACATCCCAATTCATCAACTGATGTTAATTAGAACCAAGTTCTAGAAATCCCAGTTTTTGAGTGTGGTCTCTGACTGGGACTAGAATTTCCACACTGAGCTAGAGTCACAGACTTACAAGGACTATAGTTTATGGCCTTCTAGTTCCTATTCTCCCAAATTCTCTCTCTGAAGTTTTCCATCTCCAAAAGAACCACCACATTCCTTAGCCATTTGCTGACATTTCTGTCCCATCCTAACCATAGCTGAAGCACCGGCCTCCAGCTCCTGAATTTCTTACACTTTGGATTCTTCCTACCAGAAAAAAATGTCTTCCTGAGTTCACATTTGTCCCTGCTGGAGAATAGACTTATGAACTGGAGATGGAATTTGTTTTACTTTCCAAACCTGTACTTTTGGGTCCATTGCAAGCATGTGCATATATTTCTCTCTCAAACATATTTTTCCTTATATTCCCTTACCTCAAGAAAACTTCTCTCCTCCTGTTGCAGCAAAAGTATTCTTTGCATCATTAACTTATTATCTATAGAATGAAATCTGGCTATATTGACTCCAGAAATTTTTTTTTAACACTTTGGTGTATCTCAATAGCCTTTTGAAAAAGCCAGTTGAGATTTTAATACTTCATTGTTCTTAATTTGATCCATTTCTCCTTGATTGTGAATAAAACTAATATATGCTGAGTTTGAATGTCTCCCTTCCTTTCCTTTACTGTTTCCCACAGCTCCCGTTTTAACTTCTAGATCAAAAACTTTTGTAACTGGATTTCTTTATTCCTGAATTGCTGATAGTTTTCCTATGAAATGCAAACAGCACTTTTCTGCTGTCAGCTTTCTTACCTGTTGATAGTTGTTACCCTTTTGCTTATGAACAATTCTGATTCTAGAGTTGCTACATTGTTTCCTTCAACTGATAAACTGGATTTTTGATGAATACATTTGATTTTTCTCACCTCAGTGCAAGGAGTTGGAACTCTGGGACCTAGGTTCTCCCCCAACCCACACTATTATCAAGATCTAGTAATAAAACATGTCCCTCAGAACTGGGCTGGGATAGAGGCAAAAAAGGATAAAAAGATCCTTATAGAAATATGTCATTTTGAAAGTCAAAAGCTTTGATACAGAAGTCCTGGCAATTTTAAAGTGATTTTTCCATGATTTTGGAAATGAATATGAACACCCGAGCCACAATAATCAGAATTGTGGTGAAGAGTGTGTGTTCACAAAAAACCATTTTTCCCCTCTTGGGCTTATAATTGGACTAATTTTCCAGCTTCCTGTTCAGCCACTGAAGTCTGACTCTGGGAATAGAAGTGAAAGTGATGTATGCCGTATTCAGGCCTGGCTAGTAAGAGTGTCAGTGTGATTCTCCATGTGTGTTTGTCTCTCTTCACTGTCTGCCAAGGTCTTAGGGAGCAGTGGGTCCACATGACAGGAGGACCTGGGTCCCTGAGAGACTCTGTGCGGGAAAACACTCATCCTCCTTCTTCATCCTATTGGATTTTGCATGAGTGAAAAAGTTTTAATTTATTACCACTGAGATTTTGAAATTGTCTCAGTAGATAGCCTGACCTAAATAATACAATAAAATACAGATTGACATATGAACTTTTTTTTCCTCTTTGTCAAGGATTTATTCAGGATTGGGAGAAATTTTTTGACTTACAAGTCAAGTAACAGTGTCCTAAAATCAAAGCCACTCTAAGATAAAGCAAGTTTCCACAATCCCACCCCCCAGCTTTTTTTTTTTTTTTTTTTTTCAAGAGAGCAAGAGAGTGTGAGTTGAGGGCGTGGTGAGTGGAAGAAGCAGAGGGAGAGGAGAGAGAGAATCTTAAGCACGTTCCACTGTCAGTGGGGAGCCTGACACGGGGCTTGATCTCCGGACCCTGAGATTGGGAACTCAGCCCAAATCAAGAGTTGAACACTTAACTGAGCCACCTAGGTGCCCCTCCACAATTCTTTTTAGTATCTCTTTAAAAAACTACCTAGTGATAGCTCACAATTCTTTTTTCTTGGACTATTTGTCTTTACCCTTTTCTTGGACTGTTTGTCCTTACCCTTTTCTTAGTTTACTGCGTATGATTTCTCTCATTTAATTTTTTTTTCTGTATTGATGCTGTATTGAGTGACTCAAGAAAGATTCAAGATATGATATTAAGTTTCATAAAATGTTGAGAGATCAAAAGCTGAAAATACAAATAAAACTCTCCAAGGAAACATCTCAAGAAGCTAATAGTTAAACTCAAAGTTCAAATTTACTTTTGTCTCTTGACATACTATATCTTTATCTATTCATCAGTTGATGGATATTTGAACTCTTTACAGAATTCGGCTATTGTAAATAGTGCTGCTGTAAACACTGGGGTGTTTGTAACTCTTTGAATTACTATTTTGTATTCTTTCAGTAAATACCTAGTAGTGCAATTTCTGGATCATAAGGTAGTTTTATTTTTAACTTTTTGAGGAACCTGCATACTGTTTTTCACAGTGGCTGTACCAGTTTGCATTCCCACCAAAAGTACAATTCTCCGCATCCTCGCCAACATCTGTTGTTTCCTGTGTTAATTTTAGCCATTCTGATAGGTGTGGGATGGTATCTCATTATAGTTTTGATTTGTATTTCCCTGATGATGAGCGATATTAAACATCTTCTTATGTGTCTGTTAGCCATCTGGATGTCTTATTTGGAAAAGTGTCTATTCATATCTTCTGTCCATTTCTTAACTGGGTTATTTTGGTAGGGGGATGTTGAGTTTGATAAGTTCTTTATATAATTTGGATACTGACCCTTTATTAGATATGTCTGTGCAAATATCTTCTCCCGTTCTGTAGATTGCCTTTAGTTTTGTTGTTTCCTTCACTGTGCAGAATCTTGACCATAGAGTTGAGGGTCCATATCTGGGTTCTTTCCTCTGTTCCACTGGTCTATGTATCTGTTTTTATGCCAGTATCATGCTGTCTTAGTGATCATAGCTTTGTAATAAAACTTGAAATCAGGTAACATGATGCCCCCAGTTTTATTTTTGTTTTTCAACATTTCCTTAGCGATTCGGGGTCTCTTCTGATTCCATACAAATTTTTGGATTCTTTGCTCCAGCTTTTTGAAGAATACCGGTGGAATTTTGATTGGAATGGCATTAAAAGTATAGATTGCTCTAGGCAGTATAGGCATTTTAACAATGTTTATTCTTCCAATCCAAGAGCACGGAATGGTCTTCCATCTTTTTGTGTCTTCTTCAATTTCTTTCACGAGTGTTCTGTGGTTCCTCAAGTACAGATCCTTTACCTCTTTGGTTAGGTTTATTCCCAGGTATCTTATGGTTCTTGGTGCTATAGTAAATGGAATCGATTCTCTAATTTCCCTTTCTGTATTTTCATTGTTAGTGTATAAGAAAGCCACTGATTTCTGCACATTGACTTTGTATCCTGCCACGTTGCTGAATTGCTGTATGAGTTCTAGGAATTTGGGGGTGGAGTCTTTTGGGTTTTCCATATAAAGAATCATGTCATCTGCGAAGAGAGAGAGTTTGACTTCTTCATTGCCAATTTGGATACCTTTTATTTCTCTTTGTTGTCTGATTGCTGTTGCTAGGACGTCTAATACTATGTTGAACAAGAGTGGTGAGAGTGGGCATCCTTGTCTTGTTCCTGATCTCAACGGGAAGGCTGCAAGCTTTTTCCCATTGAGGATGATATTTGCTGTGGGTCTTTCCTAGATAGATTTGATGAGGTTCAGGAATTTTAATCAGGAATGGATGCTGGATTTTGTCAAATGCTTTTTCTGCATCAATTGAGAGGACCATGTGGTTCTTCTCTCTTCTCATATTAATTTGTTGTATCACATTGATTGATTTGCGAATGTTGAACCATCCTTGTAGCCCAGGGATGAATCCCACCTGGTCATGGTGGATAATCGTTTTTTTTTTTTTTAATAATTTATTTATTTATTTTTATTTTTATTTTTTTTATTTCCAGCATAACAGTATTCATTATTTTTGCACCACACCCCGTGCTCCATGCAATCCGTGCCCTCTATAATACCCACCACCTGGTACCCCAACCTCCCACCCCCCGTCCCTTCAAAACCCTCAGATTGTTTTTCAGAGTCCATAGTCTCTCATGGTTCACCTCCCCTTCCAATTTCCCCCAACTCCCTTCTCCACTCTAAGTCCCCATCTTTTTAATGTGCTGTTGCATCCTGAATCTTTTTATCTTGATGAAGTCCCAATAGTTCATTTTTGTCTTTGTTTCCCTTGCTTCTGGAGATGAATCTAGTAAGAAGTCGCTACAGTGGATGTTTAAAGAGGTTGCTGCTCATGTTCTCCTCTAGAAATTTGATAGTTTCCCATCTCACTGTAGGAGTTTCATCCATTTTGAATTTATTCTCATATATGATGTAAGAAAGTCTGGTTTCATTCTTTTGCATGTTACTGTCCAGTTTCCCAACAACATTTGTTAAAGAAACTGTCTTTTTTTCTATTGGATATTCTTTCCCATTTTGTCAAAGATTAGTTGACCATAGAGTTGTGGGTCCATTTCTGGGTTTTCTATTCTGTTCTATTGACCTATGTGTCTGTTTTTATGTCAGTACCATATTGTTTTGATTACTACAACTTTGTACTATATCTTGAAATCTGGTATCATAATACCTCCAGCTTTGTTGTTCTTTCTGAAGATTGCTTTAGTTAAATCAGGGTCTTTAATGGTTCCATACAAATTTTAGGATTATCTGTTCTAGTTCTGTGAAAAATGTAGTTGGTATTCTGAAAGGGATTGCATTTAATGTGTTGATTGCTTTACATAGTATCAACATTTTAACAATATGTGTTCTTCTAATCCTTGAGTATGGAGTAGCTTTCCATTTGTTTGTGTTATCTTTGATTTCTTTCATTAATGTTTTATAGTTTTCAGAATATAGGTCTTTCACTTCCTTGCTTTAGTTTATTCCTAGGTATTTTATTCTTTTTTGGTGCAATTATAAATGAGATTATCTTCTTAATTTCTCTTTCTGCTGCTTCATTGTTAGTGTATACAATGCAATGAATTTCTGTATATAGGTTTTGTATCCGAAGCTTTACTTAATTCCTTTATCAATTCTAACAGTTTTTCAGTGGAGTCTTCCAGAGTTTCTATATATTGTCTGATGTCATCTACAAATAGTGAAATTTTACTTTTTACAATTTGGATGCCTTTTATTTCTTTTTTGTTGTCTGATTGCTGTGACTAGGACTTCTGGTACTGTGTTGAATAAAGATAGTAAGTGAACATCCTTTTTCTGTTTTTGATCTTAGAGGAAAAAGCTCTCAGTTTTTTATCTTTAAATGTGTTAGCTGTGGGGTTTTCATATATAGTCTTTATTCTGTTGAGGTATATTCCCTCTAAATCTACTTTGTTGAAGATTTTATCATGAATCGGTGTTGTACTTTGTCAAATATTTTTTTTCTGCATCTATTGAGATGATTATATGATTTTTATTCTTTCTCTTGGTACTGTGATATATCATGTTGATTTGTGAATATTGAGCCGCACTTGCATCCCTTGAATAAATCCCATTTGATCATGATGAATAATTTTTAATGTATTGTTGGATTAGGTTTGCCAATATTTTGTTGAGTATTTTTGCATTTATTTTCACCTGAGATAATGGCATATAGTTTTGGGTGTTTTGTTTGTTTGTTTGTTTGTTTGTTTTACTATCTTTATCTGGTTTTGGTATCAGAGTAATGTTGTCTTCATAGAATGAATTTGGAAGCTTTCTTCCCTTTTCTTTTTTTTGGAATAGTTGAGTAGAATAGGTATTAACCCATCTCTAAGTGTTTAAGAGAATTCACCTGTGAAGCCTTCTGGCTGTAGACTTTTGTTGGGAGTTTTTTGATATTGGCTCAATTTCATTGCTTGTAATTGGTCTGTCCAAATTTTCTATTTCTTCCTGATTCAGTTTTGGAAGAGTAGATGTTTTTAGGAATTTATCAATTTCTTTCAGGTGTTCCAATTTATTGGCATATAATTTTTCATAATATTGTCTTTTAAGTATTTGTATGTCTTTAGGATCAGTTGTTACTTCTCCTTCATTTCTCATTTTATTTATATGAGTCCTCTCTGTTCTTTCCTTGATTACTCTGGCTGAAGGTTTATCACTTTTGTTGATCTTTTGAAAGAACCAGCTTCAAGCTTCACTGATCTTTTAGATTGCCCCCTTTTTAGTCTGTATTTTATTTATTTCTACTCTAGTCTTTATTGTTTCCTTCATTCTACTGGCCTTGGATTTCATTTTTTCTTTGTTTCCCGTTTCTGTTAGGTGAAAGATTACATTGAGATTTTTCTTATTTCTTGAGATCGACCTATATTACTATAAACTTCCCTCTTAGAATGGCTTTTGCTGCATCCCAAAGATTTTGGACCATGTGTTTTCACTTTCATTTGTCTGTGTGTGTGTGTGTGTGTGTGTGTGTGTGTGTGTGTGTGTGTATGGAGTCTGCTATTGATTCCCTTTAGTGTATTTTTAATTGCAGTTGAGTTCCTTATTCTGACGAGTTCTATTTTATGTTTTCTGTGTCTTTTCTGAAGGTCTCACTGAGATTTTCCACTCTTTTCTCAAGTCCAGTGAGTCATCTTTGTGACCATTACTTTGAATTCTTTATCAGGCATAGTGCTTATCTCTGTTTCATTTAGCTCTTTTGCTGTGGCTTTGTCAGTTTTTTCATTTGGGATAGACTGCTCTGTCTCCTTATTTTGTCTGTCTACATTTGTTTCTATGAGTTGGGAAAGTCAGCTCTATCTCCTGATCTTGAAAGTAGTGGCCTTGAAGGAGAGGTCCTGTGGTGCCCTGTTGCATAATATCTTTGTTCACCAGGATCAGGTACTCCAGGGGTGTTTCCTATGTGGGCTGTGTGCACCCTACTGTGTAGTAAGGTTGTATTTGCCTTCAGTCCACTTTGCCTTTTGGGGCAGGATTTAGTCCCTGTAGTTAAGGGACCTATCTGGGGCTACCACAGGCTTATGGTTGGGTGGTGTCAGCAGTCAGACCAGATGCTTGCTTAGTTTGTCTGTTGGACTTAGCTGGACTGCAGTTGCACTAAACTTCAGGACATCTCTCTCTCTCTGAACTATAACGTTTGGCTGCAGGAACCACAGGCACACTGATTTATGTGGTTATCTTCGCCTTCCCCAGTGTAAGAGTCACGTTGGAATGTGCTGGTCCCTACCGAGCTTGCTTGTAGAGTGTGTCTGGGCAAGAATGGCTTTGGAAGGACACTTGCCAAGTGGAGCAAGTTGGAAGGAGAGGATTTGGAAGGGAACACAGTGGCAAGGGCAGGGTATGCTGTGCTAGCTAAATAGTGAATGGTTATTCTTTTTTTTTTTTATTTATTTTTTTTTTTATTTTTTTATTTTTTTTTAAAAGATTTTATTTATTTATTTGACAGAGAGAGATTACAAGTAGACAGAGAGGCAGGCAGAGAGAGAGAGGGAAGCAGGCTCCCTGCTGAGCAGAGAGCCCGATGCGGGACTCGATCCCGGGACCCTGAGATCATAACCTGAGCCGAAGGCAGAGGCTTAACCCACTGAGCCACCCAGGTGCCCCTGAATGGTTATTCTTAATAGGATTATTTCCCTCATGTTATTTTTTGAGGATCAAGCCTTCACATTAGTTAATTCTGACAGAAAGAAAAGTAGTAGCAAAAGTTATAATTCTTATTTCACTGAAGTCGGATAAAGATACAGATATTGTATCAAGGAGAATTTGTCCTATTGTCAAATGAGGCTTCACAGGGGCACCTGGGTGGCTCAGTGGGTTAAAGCCTCTTCCTTCAGCTCAGGTTATGATCTCAGGATCCTGGGATGGAGCCCCGCATCAGGCTCTCTGATCTGCAGGGGGCCTGCTTCCCCCTCTCTCTCTGCTTGCCTCTCTGCCTAATTGTGATCTTTGTCTGTCAAATAAATAAATAAAATCTTTTAAAAAAATGAGGTTTCACAATTTTCTTTGGTAAATCTGCTAAAAATTTCTGTGGTAAATCTCTCTTTATTGTTGTTCTTTGTTATCTTTAAAGATTTATTTAGTTTTAGAGAGAGAGAAAGTCAGGGGGAGGGGCAGAGGGAGAGAGAATCTTAAGCAGACTCCAGGCTGAGCATGGAGCCTAACATGGGGCTCAAGCTCATGACCCCGAGATGATAACCAGAACTGAAACCGAGAGTCAGACACTTAACTGACTGCAGCACCCATGTTCCCCAGTAAGTCTCTTTATTTCACACACACACACACACACACACACACACACACACACATATATACACACACATATATATTTTCCATATATATATGGAAGTTTATTATGAGGCATTGGCTCATGTGACTATGGAGACAGGCAAATCCCAAGATCTGCAAAGTGAGTCAACAAACTGAAGACCCAGAAAAGCCAATGGTTTAGTTCTAGTCCAAATCTGAAGGTCTGAGAACCAAAGAGCAAATGGTATAATTTCTATCCAAAGACTAACAGACTCCAGACCCCAAAATAGTCAAATTTTTGATTTGATGTCCCAGCTTGAAGGCAGTCAGGCGAGAATGCTCTCTTCTCAGTCAGAGGAAGGCCAGACTTTTTGTTTTGTTCAGGTCCTTCAAATGATGGGATGAGATTGATCCACATAAGGAGAGCAATCTGCTTTATTCAGTCTTCAAGTTTAAGCGTTAATCTCTTCCAAAATACGTCACTGAAACACTTAGAATAACGTTTGACTAAATATATAGGTACTCTTTGGTCCAGTTACGTTAACACTTAAGTTAGCCATCACAGCCATGGTACTTAATTTAATTATTTTCTCTGTACGTTAGGTATGCACTTGTCCCTGTCTTCAGCAGAGTCAGCATTTTACAAATGTTATAATAAAAAATGAATGTAGGTTTTAAATATGGCATAGAAAACATTCTTTTACCATATTAGCTGGATCATAAAGCCCACAAATATTTTGAAATTAATACTGGCAATAAATACTTTTTTACCATAGAATGTTATCAGATTTTTTGGCTAGTTTTATAATGCAAATAGATTTCAAGGCACAGATTGTTTGAGAGTTGATGTATCTTAAATATGGTAGAGACTCTGTACTGGACTGATTAATCACCTATGATAGTTGTGCTGTATCCCAGTATCACTTAGCTCAAGGAACACAGAAACAAAGAGTTGAGCATCTAACTACATGACACCAAGATTAAAAACAAGACACTTCATCCTATACCTGTGACTTTTACCTGATTAGATCTTGCCTTTTCTCTTTGCATTTTATTACTACACATTAAAAAGTCTTTCAATCAGTGGAGAATGGTGTATGTTGATTTGTTCCTTTTAATTATTCTGAATGTAGAATTACTAGAGGGTAGATTAGGCCCATACTAAATTTAAATTCAAGAATTACATATGTTTTTAAAATGTCAAGGCAGAGACAAGTAGGACTTATCAGAGATACAGGAAAAACAGTTTTCCTCTTTCCCCTATTACCTGTCCAAAGTCTTTCTGTGAAATTAATTCTGCCTTTGTCCCTTGATTAAATCCCAGGTTAGCCCCATAGGTTTTCTTATCTCTCATTTAGTAAAAAGAACATCCTCCAGTATCTGTTCAATAATGACATATCCAATCTGGGAAAATAATCAAGACTTTGAACTTTTAGATTATTAACTCACACCACACACACACACACACACAGAGGTAGACAGACACACACATACACATACACAGAGACACACACACGAATTTTAAGTGCATGAGTTCTAATTGTTAAGAAAATAAAACAAATGTGGTGAGACAGCCTCCTGAACACCACAGTCATGACCCTATTTCAGCTTAGATTTTTTGCCAAATTGAGGTAGTCAGCCAGGGATTACATTTCCCAGCCTTCCTTTCTTCAAGGTAATGCCATGGGAATGAATTCCGATCAATGAAATGTGTGCAAAACTTACACCTCTTCTTCCGGTATTAGCCCATAAAAGCTGCCAAGCTGTTCTCCCCTATCTTTTTCTCTGTCTGCTGACTGAATGTCCACCTTCAGGGCAACATTGGAAGCTACATGTTGAATCTAATTGTTGAGTATTTGAATGTTCATTGTAATATTATAAAAACTTTTTAATAAATTTTATTTTCTTTCACCTCTCCACCTAGGCCTAATTTGGGAAGATTATCTTCAGTGGGAAAGCAGGCATGCCCAGCTCCTTCTCAATTTCTCTAACTTGTTCTTATATCCCTTATCTCCCATATTTCTATCCCTCTATCTCCCGTACATCCCTTATTCCCATGGTTCAAGGTTCCAAGGTTCATGTGGAGAGGAAGAAGATGAACAAGAGATATAAGAGAACAAAATATTTCTCTCTTGACTAGTGTTGTTCTAAGCTGTTATTATCTAAATACTAGGAGAGTAAGGGCTTTTTCTTTTTTGAGGTGCTGTGTGTGGTCTTCGGTAAGCACATCAATATCTGACACCTTCCGTGTATAGTTTCCTCTCAGATGAAGTCTTATCTCCCCTCCAACTAGTTATTAGGAGCTCTTTCTAAGACAAATAAATGTCAGTGCTCTCTCTAATAATCTACGTCTGGTGAAATCGATGTCTGTCTGGTGAAATTGCCCTTGGATCTAGTGTCGGTAGGAATACACCTACTTCTTAACTGAATTCTCCCTTTCTGATGGTACGGGTTATTTCTGGCAGTGTCTCTATTTCCCAATTGGGAGTCATACACCAGTTCTCCAAATTGCAGGGGTCGTATCTAAATCTCCATTAGTGCTCACCTGAAGCTGCTATCACTAGACTTCAGTTGAAGTTTGCACACCCACGCACCCACCACTTCTTTATAAAAGTAAGGACTCACAGCACTTAACTGGACGTTAACTCTAATCAAATTAACTCTAATCAAAATTTTTGTCCAAATACAACTTATCTTTGCTTCTTCAACTCCTTTTCCTTTTTAACGCCTTGGCATATGTGAAGGGGAAATAAACCTATATATTCAACTTGTGTTAGATGTGCAGTGAAATACTGCCTGCTGAGAGTGGGAACCAAAGCTATCAATGTAAGAAAAAAAACAGTACAGTAGTTTGGTAATTAATGCTGGAAATGTGGCTATACATGCATTTTTAAAAATCTTTTCACAAAGTACAAATAATTTCCAGATGATAAAATATGTAAAATTAAATTTTAAAAACTTTTAGAAGGAAACATAGAAAATGTCTTCATGATGTTAGAGTAGAGAGGGGTTTCTGAAATCATTGAAAAGGATAAATAAATACATTTAAACATACCACTATTAAAAACTTCTATGTATAGTAACCCACAGCACTGGGAGAAGGCATCTACAATGCATGCAACGAGTAAAGGATGGAATGGACACATACATGAATATGTATCTTAGAAATTCAATAAGAAATATAGGACAAAACACTATTTTAAAAGAAGAAAACAATACTAAATCTGAGCAGAATGTAGAGAAAAGGGAGTTCTCACACATTATTGGTGAGAATATTAATTGAAACCATCTGTTTGGGAAATGAAGTTGGAGATATGCATATTCTATGACTCACCAATTCCCCATTTAGGCATATGTATGTATGTATATATATATATACACACACACAACTAAAATAACTATATATATACATACACATAACTATACATACACATAACATATCTTAATTATTCACTGGAGGTAGAATAATAAATTATTAGGAACTCACATGATGGAGTCCCACACAATAAAATGAATGAACTGAATATAAATTAATCAAGAAAGGATCATTTCCAAAAACTAAAAAAAAAAAAGATGTTTATGAAGAAAAACAATGCCAGACATTTCCTTCTGTTCAATCGATGCATGGCATTTGTCCTGGAGCTTCTCTGCCACATTACCCATATTCTCTCTCTTATTATAGGATTTAGATTTGTTTCAAAGAGTCTGTTTTCGGATTCAACCATACATGGACTGTCCTGTGAATACAGAGATCCTAAAAGTATTTGAATCTCTGAGATTCTCCATCTTTTAAAATAATGATTTTAATTTGTTCACCAAAGGCATCTGTCCATTGAGCTTTCTGGGCACATCACAGATTTTGTCTTACTAATTTTACTCTGTCAAATTATCTCTACTCTTTTCTTTAGGAATGGTGTCATTTCTCCCTCCTTAATTTGAGAGATAGCCTCTGCTTTTCCACCTTTTGTCCTACTGAACAGATTTGTTTTTATCAGCAAGTCTCTTATGATTTCTTTATTCCTTAATTTGAGCAGTAACTATTTCCTGAACTCTTTCTTATAATTATTGTAAGCCTCTTCTTTGGGAATTATTTTGAATCCTGTGCCCTGAAGGCTGAAAACAGAATAAACAAGAAACATCAGTTCTGTTGACTGAGTAATTTTAGTTGCTTCTAATATTTCCCACACTGGATTATCCCTGTCCTGAAGAGAAACAAGATTCTGTCATCTTTCACAAACATAAATCAGACATGTTGTCTCTCAGCTGGTAAACCAATCTGCATTCAGATGAGAAAAAATGGGAGCTATTTTATGTCATACAATTATTCAGAAGACATGCTTGGAAAAATGCATAATAAGCTATTTCTGAAGATCTTAAACATGCCTTTATAGTCACTGGAGAAATTTGTTCAGATTTTGCATTTCTGAATGTATCACCAAAGAGTAGAAGTTTCTTGATTTCTAAGAACCCATTTTGCAATTTGAGAAATTTTCTTCTAGATTGCTCTGATTTGAGCTAAAAACTTCCCCTGAGCCTCTAAGACCAGTTAAACCAGGTGAGAGGAGGCATTACGAGCTTGTCTGATGAACTTAATGAAACCAGACAATCTGACTTTAAAAGAAAAAAAAAATACTTAAAAATGCCCTTCTCTAATAAAGGAAACAAGATGGGATTGGGAGGGAGACAAACCATAAGTGACTTTTAATCTCACAAAACAAACTGAGGGTTGCTGGGGGGAGGGGGTTTGGGAGAAGGGGGTGGGATTATGGACATTGGGGAGGGTATGTGCTTTGGTGAGTGCTGTGAAGTGTGTAAACCTGGTGATTCACAGACCTGTACCCCTGGGGATAGAGTATTATGCCTCCATCAGAAAGGATGAATACCCAACTTTTGTAGCAACATGGACGGGACTGGAAGAGATTATGCTGAGTGAAATAAGTCAAGCAGAGAGAGTCAATTATCATATGGTTTCACTTATTTGTGGAGCATAACAAATAGCATGGAGGACATGGGGACTTAGAGTGGAGAAGGGAGTTGGGGGAAATTGGAAGGGGAGGTGAACCATGAGAGACTATGGACTCTGAAAAACAATCTGAGGGTTTTGAAGGGACGGGGGGTGGGAGGTTGGGGTACCAGGTGGTGGGTATTATAGAGGGCACGGATTGCATGGAGCACGGGGTGTGGTGCAAAAATAATGAATACTGTTATGCTGGAAATAAAAAAAAATAATAAATTAAATATTTTAAAAAAAATGCCCTTCTCTTAGAGGATATTTTCCTCTTGATTTTTGAATGGTATATTTTCCCAAATAAAATCTCAATGTTCAAAAAAATTGAAGAAGAGATCCAAATATTTGGCCTTCATAATTGCCAAACATCCAGAATTTGGGGAAACATCTTGACAGCTGTTTCAGGATATCCTCTACTACTATACTCCTAAATCAACATCTGTCCATTTATTAATATTTTTGTGAAAAAATTTTGTCTTACTGTTGTTTTTTCAGCGAATCCCTTCAATGGATGACTGACGGTGTTCATATTCATGCATCCTTTTTGAGAACATAGGGTACCACAATGGTTGTGCCAGTTTCTATCAGGAATCTGGGCAAATAAGCATAATGGCATGGGGTGTTAGACAATCACTCTTTTTCTTAGACATTATAAATGTAGGTTGTATAATATTAATCCTAAAAGCAGATATTCTAACCTGACTCTTTAAGAATACAGAACTTCCTATGGCATTTTAGTTTTTTAAAAAGCTTTGATAGATAACAATTATTTTGAATCTATCATGACTATTTAATATTAACAAATACAATAATTAGCAAAGAATATATTGCCTCTTACTAGTAACTGCCATGGAGTGGCTGGGAATAGGGTGAAGCATGAGAATATATTATTTACTTACATATATTCTGTCTTGTTCCTTAATTTATTGTGTTTTGAGATGAGAATGTTTATAAACATGCCAATATGAGAAATGATACCATATATTGAACAACCATTTTTGTTCAGGGCTTGCTAATAGAAGTGCCTTCTTGCAACCTACAGCTTCATTATTTTTTCATTTCATCTCTCCTAGTTAACAGAGTCAACTATCTATTTTACCCCTTAGTTTAGAAACCATCAGTGAATCCTCAGAGACTTCAGTATTAAATCTATCTCAAACACTGACATATGAAGCACTTTGTATCAATCAGCTTAAGTGGTATTATACAACAGAAACAAATGGGCCCCCAAATGTCAATGACTTACAGTAAGAAAGATTTATTTCTTTCTCATGATATATGTCTTTAAATGTTGACTGAAGTTCTCCAAGTTACTTTTATTCTGGAAGCCATCTGAAGGAGCAAATTCAATCTGGGAAGTCAATGAAGAAAAAAAATGTATATAGTAGACCGTACACAGATTGTTTTTTAGACTATGGTCTTTGTTCTTTTGCTCTTATTTTATTGGTCAAGAGAAATGGCATAGACAAGGATATCAATAGAGTGTGAAATCCTCCTGCAGGAAGGGACACTGAAGGGAGAAGCAAAAATCTAACCCATCACACTCTTCACAAGCTTATTTTTATGTCTGTCAACTAAAAGTACTATTATCTTTCACAACTTGCCATTTCCTTGTTGTATTTGCACATAGACCTGAACACTTAAATCTGCCAGAATCCCTTGGTTTGAGTTTCTTCCTGGCAATTTCCTACTTACTTTTAGGAACTGTAAGATCTGTAAAGGTCCTGTTAGCTTCAAGAATCTATGTGGCATATTTAGAATTACTTTTACTGGGAAATTGCTGTTATGTACATAACCCTTTTTCATTATAGCTTTCACTGTAGCCATGGCCGTGAATGTCATTCTGGTGCTCGTGCAGTCTGCTTCACAGCTTCCAAAGTTGAAGTCTCCTAATTTTGAAACAATATCATGTTTGTTTGATTATAAGGTGGTGTAGGCCAATTAAATAGAAGACTGATAGATACCTGACTTTGCTTCCACTTGAAGGCAAATATATTTATTTGTTGAGTTCCCTAATACGAGGGACAAACCCACCACTGGACCTCTTCAAGTAGAAGATTTTCTCACATGTCATGTGGGCTCAGTAACAAAAGATCACTATATAATTTATTTTTTGTATATTAACGTAGTATTTGGTATATTAATATAATATGTTGCTTTGTATATTATTAGGCACATTACTCTTTTTCTTATGTAGTTACTGTTGAGTGTTTTTGTCCTTCTTAAAGTAACAGCTGTCCCTTACGTCCAATCTTTGGTTCAGCAGTCTTTTTCTTCCATCAGAATAGTTTGATGATCTCCAAACCACCCTTCATTCCATGGAAGGGAGACCATTGTGATTGTAATCATTAAAGTTCTGCTCCTACAGAAGAACATAGAGGCCAAGAGTTGGAGACATAAAATAGAAATACTCACATCATAAGATCAGAACACTCTCGCTCTTCTCCCATACTTCTGGGAATTTCTCAGACTTTCCATCTCTTGGGTCTTTAATTGACTCTTGAATTTCATAAACCTGAGCATATCTGAGGTTTATGAGGTTTTCCTGGTCTTCTACATTTTAAGGAGAGATGAAAACTAGCAGAACTGCCAGCTGCTAGTAAAAGCCAGGACGTTTATTGAATACATGACAAATGTCTTAAAAGATGAAATTTGAAAGCCGAAAGAAACTCTAGAAATGATCGAGTCTAGAGGATCCTAAACATAGCTGCATATCTGCAACCCCTTGGAAGATTTAAAAATTACATATGCCGCAGTCATAACTGCAGAGATGCTGATTTTGCAGATCTGGAGTACAGGGCACAGAAGACTTAGTCATTGAATCCAAGACTCTATTTACACTCTACCAGTCTCTTATGTTATCTCTTATTCAGAAAGCTATAGAAAGCACGTGCATAATAAATGTGACTGAACGATATCTAGTATAAGTTTAGAATACATTTTTTTACTGACAGTATATCTCATGCTTGTCTTGTAAGAAGATAGACAACTAGGATATTATTTTAGTATTAACATTTTAGTCAGGTTCTTTCGTTTTGACAAGTATTCTGGTTCCTACCCAGTAGTTTCCACCTAGATTCCAGAGTTGGAGAATAACCTGAATACCACCCCCAAATCACCCCAAAAATAAAAAATCTGAGAGAAACTCCTATTTAACATACTCAACCAAAAGAGAATGTTTATAAATACCCTCGGGTATCTTTCAACACCCCATCCCAATAAAAAAATTCAACCTTCTAATTTAATATCATCAATAATTTTGAGCACTGCTATATGCCAGATACTCTGCTAGATGATGAATTTTATGACCTTAGTTACTCTGATGAAGAGCATGCAATATCAGAGCAGAAGACTGAATTAGTTATCATCCTATCAGCACATTTGCCCCTCACTCCAGCTTAAGTATGTGCCGATAATATGCTCAAGGATCCAATTCCAATGCCTAGATGTTCTTTACTACCAGTTCCTTTATCTTTTTCAAGGTTGCACTGAACAAATATCTGTTTTTTCTCTATACTCTGATTTATTCTCCTTTTCTTTCCCCAGGATCCAGCGTACTTTTTTCCTCCCTCAATTGTGCTTATGAAATCTCACATCCTTTATCTGGTTTCTGGATTTTTTACCTTTTGAAAGTACTCACATTTAATTCTTAAAGTTACTTAGGAGAGAACACTACCACCTACCTTTTAAAAGAATCTGAATTAAATTGAAGGTTTCTGCCACACACAGTCAAGTAGTCATGTTGCAGATATCACCAACTATCCAAAATTAGTCTAGTTAATTTTTAGGTGCCCTACGGACTGGTTCCAGGACAAAGTTGTTTTTGTTTCATGCTCTTGCCATTGTTTGTGTTTTGCCATCACTTGTTGGCCAAGAGGCATCAATACATAATTGTCATCACCTGATCTTAGGTGAATTTGGTGGGTGCTATTCACACTGTCGTCATTATCAACTGAATTTTGTTTGTAGTTGGTACCACTCATGTTGAATTTAATTGATTTTCACAATGTCTTTGAAGAGATTGTTATGACTTACCACTGAAATAAAAAGTGTATGTGTGTACATTGTCCTGGACACAGAATAATATATATGATAACATTCTAAGTGTAAACAAAAATCTAAAATTTTTCTTTCAATGATTATCAAGTAAGTGTTCTAAGTAGAAAGAAAATCATACCATAGCTTAATTAGCAGGAGATTTTCTTTCTTAGGGGTATATAAAATGATGTGTTTTATGATTCAGTTTTGCTGGAGGTGACTCTGTGCCCAGCAAAAACCATTCTCCAACTTTGTCTACTGATTAACATGGCCATGAAACTTTGTTGTACACAGAGGAATATAAACAGAAGATATTTAGTTGAGATTTTGGGGGAAAACAAAAAAAGAACTCCTTCAACTTGGCAAACTTAACTGGAAGATGCTGTCTTCCTTTCTCCTCGTTGAAATGGGGACTTGATACTGGACCTTGAGTATCCTTAAGACCATGTGACCCTGAATACATAAGAATGACTGAGAAAGGTAGAAGCAGTCTGAGCATTTTTATAACCCTTTGGGGCCAAGAAACCAGTCCTAGACTTATTACCTGTGAAGCCCTGGTGCATTAGAAAAATAAAAATCCTTAATTTTTACTATTTTTCAGGTATCTATAACACAGTTGATGACAAATCTTAACTCTACACATCGAATCAAATGCATAACGTGAAATTCATAAAACTTTTGTTAGCTCCCTAATGAGATTATTTCCAAATGACGCAGTAAGAATGGTTTTTAGAATATTTTACTTTTATAAAATTTATGTAAGTAATATATCACCATTGTATTACAATAAAAGGATAAGAACCATATGCTCTTTTCAGTACATGCAGAAAAAGCATTTAAGAAAATACTGCATCAATTCTTGATAGAAATAATAACAAAGTAAGGATGGAGGGAACATACCTCAACATCATGAAGGCTGTATATGAAAGACCCATAGCTAATATCCTCAATGAGGAAAAACTGACAACTTTTCCTCTTTAGTCAGGAGCAAGACAGGGATGTCTGCTCTCATTGCTGTTGTTCAACAGAGTACTGGAAGTCCTAGCTTCAGCTATCAGACAACAGAAAGAAATGAAAGGCATCCAAATTGGCAAGGAAGAAGTCGATCTTTCATCCTTCCTGCACGACATGATACTCTATGTAGAAAACTCAAAAGACTACCAAAAGATTACTAGAACTGATCCATGAATTCAGCAAAATTGTAGGGTATAAAATTGTACAGAAATATGTTGTATTCCTATATACTAATAATGAAGCAGCAGAAAGAGAAATCAAGGAATTGATCCCTCTTAAAATTGCACCAAAGTCTATAAGATACCTAGAAATAAACCTAATGAAAGAGGTAAAACTATGGAACACTTATGAGAGAAATTGAAAAATACCCAAAGAAATAGAAAAACATTCCACACTCAGGGACTGGAAGAACAAATTTTGTTCAAATGTCTGTACCAAAGCAATCTACACACTTAATGCAATCCCTGTCAAAATGCCAACAGCATTTTTCATAGAGCCAGAATAAATCCTAAAATTTGTGTGGAACCACAAAAGACCTCAAATAGTCAAATCAATCTTGAAAAAGCAAAACAAAGCTTGGAGGCATCACTTTTCTGGATTTCAAACTGTATTACAAAGCTGTAGTCATCAAGACAGTATGGTACCAGCATAAAAACAGACACATACATCAGTGGAACAGAGTAGAAAACCCTGAAATCAACCTACAACTATGTGGTCAACTAATCTTCAACAAAGCAGGAAAGAATGTCCAATGGAAAAAAGATAGTCTCTTCAACAAATGGTGTTAGGAAAACTAGACAGCCACATGCAGAAGAATGAAACTAGATCACTTTTTTATACCGTACACAAAAATAAATTCAAAATGGATGAAAGGCCTAAATATGAAACAGGAAGCCATCAAAATCCTAAAGGGGAACACAGGCAGCAACCACTTTGACCTCAGCCAGAGCACATCTTACTAGACATGTCACTAGAGGCAAGGGCAACAAAAGCAAAAATGAATTATTGGGACTTCATCGGGATAAAAAGCTGCTGAAAGTGAAGGACACAATCAACAAAACTCAAAGATAGCCTAGAGAATGGGAGAAGATATTTGTAAATGACATATCTTATAAAGGGTTAGTATCCAAAACCTATAAAGAACTTATCAAACGCAACACTCAAAAAACAAATAATCTAGTCAAGAAATGGGCAGAAGACATGAATAGACAACTTTCTAAAGAAGATATCTAGATGGCTAATAGGCACATGAAAAGATGTTCAACATCATTCATCAGGGAAATACAAATCAAAACCAGAATGAGAAGCAACCTCACACCTGTCAGAATGGCTAAAATTAACAATACAAGAAACAGTGGGTATTGGCAAGGATGTGGAGAAAGGGGAAACCTCCTTACACTTTTTCTGGGAATACAAGCTGGTGCAGCCACTCTGGAAAACAATGTGAAGATTCCTCAAAAAGTTGAAAATAGAACTACCCTCTATTGTTCCAGCAATTGCACTTGTTGTGCAATTGTTGCACAACAATTGTTGCAATTGTTGTGACCCAGCAATTGCACTACTGGGTATTTACCCTTAAGATACAAATGTAATGACCCACAGGGGCACCTGCACCACAGTGTTTATAGCAGCAATGTCCACAATGGCCAAAGTATGGAAAGAACCCAGATGTCTGTTGATGGGTGAATGGATAAAGAAGATGTGGTGTATGTGTGTGTAATGGAATACTACTCAGCCATCAAAGGGAATGAAATTTTGCCATTTGCAATGACATGGTTGGAACTAGAGGGTATTATGCCAGGCTAAGTGAGCCAATCAGAGAAAGACAGTTATCATACGATCTCACTCAGATGTGGAATTTAAGAAACAAAACAGAGGATCATAGGGGAAAAGAGGAAAAAAATAATATAAAATCAAAGAGGGAGATAAACCATAAGAGGCTCTTAATCATAGGAAGGAGTTAGGGGTGGAGGGATGGGGTAACTGGGTTATGGACATTAAGAAGGATACATGATGTAATCAGCACTGGATATTATGTAAGACTGATGAATCACTGATTTCTATCTCTGAAACCAATAATACACTATATGTTAATTAAATTTAAATAAAAATTTTAAAAAGTGATATATACATATACAATGGAATATTGCTCAGTCATCAAAAAGAATAAAATCTTGTCACTTGCAATGATGAGGATGGAGCTAGAGTGTATAATGCTAAGCAAAATAAGTTCATCAGAGAAAGGCAAATACACTCTGATTTCACTCATGTGTGGAATTTAAGAAACAAAGCAGATGATCGTAGGGAAGGGGAAAAATAAGAAAGGGAAAGTAGTGTCTCTTGTAAGACATGCTTAATGATCGAGAACAAACTGAGAGTTGATGGAGGGAGGTGGGTGGGGGATGGGCTCAAAGGGTGATAGGTAATATGGAGGGCACTTGTGATGAGCACTGGGTGTTATACGCAAATGATGAATTGCTAAATTCTATACCTGAAACTGATTTTATCATACGTTAACTGGAAATCAAATAAAAACTTGAAACCAAAAGAAAAAAATACATAGGTGAGTTAATTGAAAATAAATTAACACCATCTAAATTCCCTCTCAAAGATCACTAATTAACATTATCCCATGTAAATATTAAATATAATCATAAGTATTATATTTAAACTTGTATAAAATGGATCAATGTATGTTGTAATCAAAGTGAATGATTTAAGGGTGTTCATTGTACTACAGGTGTTTGTTCATTCTCCATTTTTCAGCAGGCTTAAAATTTTTCAAATTGGTAATTCAGATCTCTAATGTGTATACATATATGTGTGTACGTAACATTGTACATTTTCTAAAACACTTGATTGTCAAATATAACAGTTGGAGAAACTTTGGCACTTCCTTCAGTGCTGCTTTGGGCAAGTTCAGGGTTCCCACACTGAAAATCAAATATCTTTGTTTTTTTTTTTTTTTTTTGGTCTGCATTTCACTGAGCCTTTTCCCATAACTATCTCTACACAGAGACTTGAAGAAACTCATTTATTTATTCCTTTCCCCCATATTTGAAATAATATCCCTCAAACATGTACCCACTACCCATTTTAAAAACTGAAATGAAAATCCTGACAATGCAGAGGTGAGTTATACTATAGGACTAATTAGAATCCTTTGAATTTCAGTGAAAAAAGAGAAACTGCTATGCTGAGACAGAATTGTCAGAAAATGCCTGCTCTTAAGTATATTTAAATTTGATAAGTGAAGTGGCTTTCAATATGTTGTTTAGGGATCCTGTAGTAGAGCATTAATGAGCTAGTCCCTATAGCTGATTACAAGTCAGTTCTAGCAAGGGATGTAATTAAAGTCTCAGATGTTTCGATTTTCACAAATAGAAGTTTGTCCTCCCTTGGTGCCTTTTATCCATGCTCAGAGTTCTTTGCAATTATTAGCTCATTAGTCCTAGTGGATTTTCTAATTTAATTGTAAATTAGTAGACCCTACAGAGTTAAATATAAAACAAACAGAATGTTAATGGCCCATTTCATGAATATATATACCAATCGTTCAACTTTATTATCTCAACATATACATTAATAATACCACTAGTGACTCCACTTTTCCTCTAAAGCAACCACAATTTCATGTATCTCACATATCAGTAGTACACAAAATATGTTTCAGCCTCAAAACTACTTTCCTTTTTGGTATTTTTTTTACATGCCATTTCAAAGTTTAGCTTTTTGTAGAATTTCTACATATACTTGTCCTACTACTTTGGTATATGTATAGCAAAATTGTCTCCTACGTTATGGACAAATAATAGAATGTTGTCATCAAATACACTGATTCTGAGATAGCATTTGACTTACTAGGCATCCTACATTAATATTACTTCCATTAACACCTTCAATCCAGGAAGGAAATCATGGACATTTTCAGGGTTTCTAGGGCCCTGAGAAATACTTGGCCTTGTGCAGAAGTTGAGGGACTGAAAGAGGATAAAGGTTTGTCATACGGATAAATGGAGAAGTGAACCTCGATGCCCCTAAAATTGAGAGAAGATAAAGAACTATATTGTTGAAGGCTGACATTTTTTCTAACCAGGTTCTGTTCATCCTTTAATTCCAACTTAACTCCTGAAAATCGCCCCTTCCTTCAGTCGGTTCCAGTGCTGACATTCCATTCCATTCCTGGTAGGCCTGCACATGACTCAAACCTGGCCAGTGCTTTGTTTTCACTGGATTATGGTGATTGGTCCATCTATTAGTTTCCTGGTGGTACTTACATAGTACCACCAACTGGGTGGCTTAAACAACAGAAAGTTATTATCTTATAGTTCCAAAATCAAAGTGTCAACAGGGTTAGTTCCTTCTGGATGCTGTGACAGAGTCTGTTCCATGTCTTCCTTTTAGCTTCTGGTGATTTGTAAGCATTCTGTGGTATTTCTTGGGCTTTGCTGCATCACCCCAATCTCAAACTTCATTTTTAAATGATGTTCCCTGTGTGCCTCTTTTCTAAATTTTCCTTTTTTAAAAAATTTTTTATTTTATTTTTTATTTTTATGTTTTTTTATTTTCCCTTTTTGTAAGGACACCAGTCATATTGATTAAAGACTCACACTACTCCCATAAGATCTAACCTTAACTAATGACACCTGCCATGACCCTATTTTCAAATAAGGTAACGTTCACAGGTACCAGATGTTAGGACTTCAACATATAAGTTTGGAGGGGCACAATTCAATCCATAAAAATCCAATATAAATGAATAAGCCATTAAGATTCAATGAGGCTCAATAAAAATTTTGTTGTGAATCTTCAGATATGCTCCCAATTCTTTTTTTTTTTTTTTTAACCACATAAAAGCATGCAGGGATTGATGCTGCTACAGTCATCTTACAACCACTGGCTGGGAGTGGGGAGTTCTCTGAAAATGAATATAACATTGTGGAAGTAGAACCAAGAAATGAAGATAGAAATGTCTGTTTCCTTCTTACTGAACACTGAGTGAAACCATAACTGAGGTCAAATACTCCCTTAGTTGTCCAGTTATTTGAGCTAGAATGTCCCCTCCCCTAAGCCTTAGTATCACTTTCTGTTCATTGCCAAAGAAATAAATTCATAGGGGATATGATTTAACAGTGGATTAGGGATGGGGTATCCATGGGAACTGCAAAAAAAGGGGGGGTGGTAGAATGAATAATTCCTTTCTACTTTTGTATTATTTAGATCAGACTCAATTTGATGAGTTCATCCATGGGAATATGTAATACCTCAAAAGCATAAGGAATCTAATCATTCTGTTCTATGAAATACTGAATCCCTTCACGCAACAGGAATGCACAAAGGCACAGTTTCCTGTAGCAACAAATCTCCCAGCAAATGATCAAGCTATATGTTTCCCTATGCTGGGCCTGCATCTTCTTGGGAATAGACAAGGTAAGGGCAAGAGGAGTAGCACAGAGCTAACAGGATCAGAGGTCAAATGCAGACATTGTCAGTGACCACAAAAAGGAGGACTTTGATCAGAGACAGTGTCTAAACAGTGGAATTAGAAACAGGTTAAGGGGCGCCTGGGTGGCTCAGTCATTAGGCGTCTGCCTTCAGCTCAGGTCATGATCCCAGGATCCTGAGGTTGAGCTGCACATCGGGTTCCCCGCTCAGCAGGACCCTGTTTCTCCCTCTCCCCCTCCACCTGCTTGTGTTCCCTCTCTTGCTGTGTCTCTGTCAAATAAATAAAATATTTTAAAAAAATATATAGGTTAAGTCAAAAGGAAAACTATTCTTGGGAATGGGATGGTCTCTTGACTTTCAGAATGCATCCTGGTGATGATGGTATATAAGGCAAAGTAAGCTTATCTCTGAGAATTATTTGGGAGCAGTGATGAAGAGGAGCAAGGTCCATCTTCCAGAAACATGGCATAAAATAAGTTGTGTTGTGGCAGGTTTTCTACAAGTGTCGTTGACGATGAATCTTCAGAATAGTGTTGCCCCTCCATCACTTTACTTGTATGCCTTAGGGAAACCAAGGAGCCTGGTGTAGGAACAGACAGTATTATTATCTCTAATAGAGTTTGATAGTGAGGTGATATTAGTCAAAGTGGAGACTTATACCCAAATACATCATTGAGTTGCTTGGTACCCCCACTCTAATTTCCATATCTTGTTTATTTTCTAAATGTGTACCATAGATTTGGGGATGAGTTAGCTTCTCACTGGTCACAGGTGAAATAGAACACAATCGCTCAGTAGAAACAGAAGTGAAAAGCCTTGGATGGGGATAAGAAATTGACAGTAGGGGAGGAAGGGAGCTGCCATTATTGTACAGACTCCCAATGTACAGTCTGTAAGGAGCATAACTTCATGTTATTTTTGGTAATTCAGAGAGCTATGGGAATATTTCAATACATAAATCAGAGTATTCAGCCTTGAGAAACACACCTCTAAATGGCAGACTCATTGCAAAACAGCAGCCTCCAGGATACATACATGCATGATTATATTGGATGACTTTTGGTGCCTTGTCTCTGGTCTTCCTGGCCACCTTTTAATCTAGCTGTCATGTAACAAATATCTAATATTTGTTTCATAAAAATATGTAATCTGAGGGTTTCATACAAATATGTGGTGTGGGATGCTTGTGAGAATCAGCACTCACACATGGACACACTGGAACGCCAGAGAATAAACATCTGATGAGGCAATCCTTGACTAAATGGAAATGGGAGCTTGCGCATGAATGCTTTCATTTTCTCTCCTTCCAGCGAGCAATTTTGAGGCATATTCTACATTGCTTCTCAGAAGACCCAGCATAATCTAACTCCACTGCCAACACCAGTGACCAAAATGAGAACACATCCTTATACTAAATTTTCTTCCTTCCATGTCTCACTCTCTGATTTCTATTCCCTGGGATTACTTCCCCCCCAAAATTACCTGCACTCAAGCCCTCTCAAACTCTAATTTTCAAGGGGAACCTAGGCTATCAAAATAACCTTCTGGGTTCTTTTTTTTTTATAGCTAAAATCCCATTGTATTCAAGATACTTACTTACCGCTTATAAATCTCTACATCTTTTATAGCAGAGGACACGAAAAAGAGCTGCTGATGTGTGAGTAGCAACAAATCACAAATCAAAGCTGGCAATTGAGAACATCAAGCCTTGTGATTTGCGCTTATATTTAAAATTTTACTGTTTTCTCTATAATGTATGTCCTGATCAGAAGCCACACAATTCTGAACTGGTACCATGGCTGCAATAGCTATGAAAGATGAAAGATACTGTGTTTGGATTACCTAATAGGTGCTCCGGCATTTTATGTGTCCTTTGTGGACCAAATATTAAGTCAGAAAATTCAAAGTCTGAGTTTGATAACTGGCTTAATTTTTAGGTATTTATGTATTTTTATGTATTCAATTTTTAGAGCATGTGGAAGAATTAATGAGGATAGCAGGTGATGGTAAGAGATACTTATTAAAATCTATTCTCAAATTTGGTTATACATCAGTATCACCTGGAGAAAAAAAAATTTCATACAGACTTTTGGGGTGCCTGTGTGGCTCAGTCAGTTAAGTGTCCAACTCTTTATCTCAGCTCAGGTCTTGATCTCAGGGTTGTGAGCTCAAGCCACACATTGGACTCCATGCTGGACATGGAGCATACTTAAAACAAAAACAAACAAACAAACAAACAAACAAAAAACAGATTCTGGAATTTTATCCCCAAAGGTTCTGGCTCCAAGATCTAGGCAGAGATCCTGAGATATATATTCTTGTTATTATTATTTTTTTTTTTTTTAGTTTCAAGTTTTTATTTAAATTCCAGTTAGTTAACATATAGTGTAATATTAGTTTCATGAATAGAACTTAGTGGTTCATCACTTGTATATAACACCCAGTGCTCATCACAATAGATGCCCTCCTTAATCCCCATCCCCAATTTGGCCCATCCCCCCACCACTTCTCATTTGGTAACCCTTAGTTTGTTCTCTATAGTTTGGAGCCTATTTCTTGGCTTCTTTCTCTCTCTTTCCTCCTTTGCTGCTTTATTTTATTTATTATATTCCACATATGATGAAATCAAGCTATTTGTCTTTCTCTGACTGGCTTATTTCACTTAGCATTATATCCTTTAAGTCTACCCATGTTGTTGCAAATGGCAAGATTTTATTCTTTTTTATGGTTGAATAATATTCGTGTGTGTGTGTGTGTGTGTGTGTGTATCTTTACACATCTTTATCCATTCCTCAGCCGATGGATGGACTCTTGGGGTGCATACATAATTTACCTATTATAAATAATGCTGCAATAAACATAGGGGCACATATTTCCCTTTGAATTAGTGCTTTTGTATTCTTTGGGTAAATATCCCGTAGTTTGGTTACTGGATCACAGGGTAGCTCTATTTTTAATTTTTTTTTTTTAAGACTTATTTATTTATTTATTTGACAGAGAGAAATCACAAGTAGATGGAGAGGCAGGCAGAGAGAGAGAGAGAGAGAGAGAGAGAGAGAGAGAGAAGCAGGCTCCCTGCTGAGCAGAGAGCCCGATGCGGGCCTTGATCCCAGGACCCTGAGATCATGACCTGAGCCGAAGGCAGCGGCTTAACCCACTGAGCCACCCAGGCGCCCTATTTTTAATTTTTTGAGGAACCTCCATACTGTTTTCCACAGTGGCTACACCAGTTTGCATTCCTACCAACAGTGCAAGAAGGTTCCTTTTTTTCCACATCCTCGCCAACATTTATTTCTTAAATTTTTTATTTTAGCCATGACAGTTGGGAGTTAATATCTCATTGTGGTTTTGATTTGCATTTCCTTCATGATGAGTGGCAGTGAGCATCATTTCATGTGTCTGTTGGCCGTCTCTATGTCTTCTTAGAAGAAATGTCTGCCTATTTGGTGTTTTTTTTTTTTTTTAATTAACACATGAATTATTTGTTTCAGGGGCACAGGTCTGTGAATTGTGTAATACTGATGAGATATACATTCTTAAAAGCTTCCCAAGAGATTCTGATACACAGCCAAATTAGGGAAACAGTGATCTAAATAATTCATGAATTTTAAGAGAATTTGTTACCAAAAACTATACATTTTTCTACCATAGATTTGGAAGCTTGGGCATTTTTAAAATCACATTTTCTTATTTTCAAGTGAGAAAGTCTTTATTTCTTAACTTGGAAAGGGAAGTTTAGAATTAAATTTTCAAAACAAAAGGTCTAATTTCATATGTTTTGGTATTTCTGAAAAATTACCACTACAAATAATTTTTTTTACTTGTTTTCATTTATAGACATCTATAGGCAGACTTAGTTTAAAAGAAATCTCCAGGTGTAGTGGTATATAATAGCAAGTATGTGCAGTAAATTATAAATACTTCATTGACTGATTAACATTAATTAACTGTATAATTAAGTTATACAAAGGTAATTAAGTTGATTCTCCTTAAATATACATGTTCCAAGAGTGTTCATTAACTATTTTCAACCATAGTACATTTTCTAATAGACTACCAGATGTGGATATGGTATTTTTTCTTCTTTTTAGAAACTGCCTTAATAAATGAGTGTTCCTTTGTGTCCAGGTGATCTCACAGCTGCTTGAGATGGCTAGAAAAAAAACAGAGTTTAGGTGCTTCGTTAGCAAAAGAGTAGGAGACATTCCCTTTGTTTTTGTTTGTTTGTTTTGTTCTTTAATTTTTATTTAAATTCTAGTCACACACAATATTGGTTTCAGGAGAATTCAGTGATTCATCATTTACATATCATACCCAGTGCTCATCACAACTAATGCCCTCTTTAATACACAACAGCCGTCCACCCATCTAACTCATCCTCCGTCTCCCTCCTTCCATCAGCTCTCACTTTGTTCTATTTTTAAGAGCCTCATATGGTTTGTTTTCTTCTCTCTTTTTTTCCCCTTCCAATATGTTCATCCGTCTTGTTTCTTAAATTTCACATAAGAGTGAAGTCATATGTTATTTCTCTTTCTCTGGCTTACTTCACTTAGCAAAATACTTTAGCTTCATCTGCATCACTGTAAGTGGCAAGACTTCATTCTTTTTGGTGGCTGAGTAATATAGGTTATGTGTGTGTGTGTGTGTGTGTGTGTGTGTGTGTGTGTGTACCACTTTTTTATCCATTCATCAGTCAATGGATGTTTGGGCTCTTTCCATAGTTTGGCTATTGTTGATAATGCTGCTATAAATAGAGGGTGCATGTACCCCTTTAAATATGTATTTTTGTAGCCTTTGGGTAAATACCTAGTAGTACATTTGCTGGGTCATGGGGTAGTTCTATTTTTCTTTTTATTTTATGTTATTTTATTTCTTTCCAGTGTTCCAACATTCATTATTTATGCACCACACCAGTTCTCCATGCAATAGGTGTCCTCCGTAACACCCACCACCAGGCTCACCCAACCCCCACCCCCCGGCCAAACCCTCCGCACCAGTTTGTTTTCCACCTACTAACAGTGCAAGAGGGCTCCCATTTTTCCACATCCTCACCAACACGCATTGTTTCTTGTGTTGTTAATTTTAGCCATTCTGACCGGCGTGAGGTGGTATCTCACCAAGGTTTTGATTTGTATTTCCCTGATGAATTATGTTGCACTTCTTTTTATGTGTCTGTTAGCCATCTAGATGTCTTCTTTGGAAAAGTGTCTTTTCATGTCTTCTGCCATTTCTTAACTAGATTATTTGTTTTTTAAGTGTTGAGTTCAATAAGTTCTTTATAGATTTTGGATACTAGTCCTTTGAGTTTTGTTGATTGTTTCTTTCACTGTGCAGCAGCTTTTTATCTTGATGAAGCCCCAATAGTTCATTTTTATTTCTCTTGCCTCTGGTGACATGTCTAGTAAGAATTTCCTCTGGCTGAGGTCAAAGAGGTTGCTGCCTGTGTTCCCCTCTAGGATTTTGATGGCTCCCTGTCTCATTTAACAGAAAATCCGTTTTTAGTTGTTGGCATTTGTTTATTTTCATTGTGCTTTTGTGAATGGGGAAAATAAGTAATGGAAATAAATAACAATAAAAGATTTTAACAAGCAAGATTATAAATATAAATTGGACTCTTGTTATAATTTTTGTTGCATATATTCCTTAGCTAAGGGATTTTTGACATGATTAACAATTTAGATGAGGTTTTTATGAAAATAAAGTTAATTTGTAGAATTGTAAAACATGAATTGTGACTGGAGTTCCTTTACTTCTCTGTGGCAGACATATATAGTTACCATGGAAAATAAAAAGGAAACTATAACCATTGGCAGAGTCAATCAAACTGAATGAAAACTCTAAACCACCTGAAATTTGCATTCATTAACTCATTCGGTCCACAAGTATTTATTGAGTGCCCAGTCTCCCAAGTAACTTTATTAAACGGTAGAAATATCTGGTGTTCATGAATAAAATAGAACTAAATCCTTCCTGACTAGGGACTTACATTTTGTGTTTTCTGCTTCTGTGTTTTATTAGAAAAATCTCTGTGATATCACAAAGGGTAACTGAGAATTACTTATTGTTGCTTGTCTGAATTTAATGTCAAAGCAGAAATGCACCTGAAATATGGTGCAAACTGCAAATTACTGTACCTGTGTTTTACCTTCACCTTCTTTTTGTTGTGATTCATGGTGACACCAACAACACTTAGAAGTATACTGGACTTATGAAAATTATTCTTGTCTTGAGATTATAGAATATATGCTGTACCATTGATGTAATTTATGAAACCATCTCATCTGAACTGCCTGTATGAGAAATTTTGATATCTCATTTGGCTATATATTTGATATTCAGAAGGTCTCAATAGAGTATATTTTAAGTGATGTATTTGACTAGTATTAAACTAAGATGAACTAAAATAAGAGTCTTTGAGAAATTAGAGTCAAGTTAGCAGTTTAATAAGAAATGTAATTTTCTGAAAGGCAACTTCATAATGAGTCTGATCTAAGCCCTTGGCTCTCTCCAAAAGGAATGATTCAAGTTCAGTGTCTTTTGTCCAGTGTTGTTTTTCCTGTGACTGGTTCTTTTACATCTGAGGATTCTTTATTTGTGTCATTGAACCTCAGAAAAAAGAACGTTATGACTCATTAATGGAGTAGGGCCCTCAAAGGAGTGAACAGTCTTGATTGTGAAGGGCAGGAACAAAGCATGGTCCAGAATATTCCTGTACTGATAGGAGGGCATGTTGTAGGGTATTCTAATATTGCTATTTTAAAAAAAGAAATAAAGAAAGAAAAGGAAAAAAAAAAGGAAAAATAAAATCCACAATAAAAGTGCTTTTGAAACAAAAGATGAATAATGACTGTGCATTCTGGTCACTATGAAAAAGCAGGATTTTTGACAAGCCCTTTTTTCATCCCCATTTTTTTCTTCCTTTTCCTTCTTTTCTCTTTTACCTTCTCCTCTACTTCCTCCTGTTCATTCTTCATCTTTGTCGTCTTCTTTCTTCTTTGAACTAAAGGAAAAAGAAAGTTTTCTATAGTTTATTCTTTGGGTCACTTTGGAGTGCTCCTAAATGGGAAACTTGGCTCTCATTTTTCTTTACAAATAGCTTATACTGCTGTGTCTAGTCTCTACATCTTAAAGCCAGCAGGAGCCCATTAATGATATCTACATTAAAATCAGGGCCATGAAGTACACGATTGTCAGACTTCTCACGCTTTAGTCATTTGTGGAGCTCTATAGACAGTGGTGGTCTGGTCAAGCAAGGCTGACGGGGCTAGAGGTGAGGGTTCTGACTTAAAGTCTTTGTTGATTTCTGTACTCTCACTGTGGCTGATTTCAAGATATCAACATGATATAACTGAATTCAGAGTTAGGAAAAGAGCCACTTTGCATTCTTCATGTTTTATGAATGAATTTTTTCTCAAGCCCCAAAAGAACTACTTGGTGATTGATACAAGACAATTTAAGTTTAAATGTAATGAGCATGTGTCACTATAGGAACTAAAAAGGAAATTCTAATATGAAAAACGCTTAGGGAATTTTTTGTAAGGGTTTTAACTGAAACTGGAGGAACATAATCTTCCTACTGAAAGATCAGAGGAGCTACACTTGAATTTCAGGGATCAAAAAAAAAAAGATTCCAGGGAATATTACTTCTGGTCTCCAAGATTAGGCACTGATAGAGCTTTCTATTATCCAGTGTTTTTCCATGTGGTATCAGCAGTTACCTGCTATGTCATTTATATAAGAATATGTTACCTTTCTCTTTCTTCGAGTATAGGGCTTATCTAGCTTTGGCTGCCATCTGATTTATTGAGAAATAAATAGGGAAGACTCCAGGTGATATATCAATACCCAGATATTCAGAGTCCAGATCCATCTGGAAATATTTCAATGCTTATGTTAATAAATGTTTCCTAAGACTCTCCAAGGTCAATGGCTATCTATTTTCCCTACATTGTATAGGACTTAGAGGGCCTGCAGCTTCTAAAATAGGACATAGGAGTGGAAAGAATCCTCATATTAGTACTTTCACAAAAATTTGGCTAGATTCATCTGTTATCACAAGTTATACCTCCTATTTAAAAAGTTGTTATTGATTATTTAATCATAAGCTTTTTTATATGAATCTCCATCCATGAGATATATGTCTTGATGAGGACTGAAAGTAAGTGTTTTCACTTGAACTTATGCTGCCTCTTATCACTATTTCACCTAGGTGTAACTAATTATCTAATAGGATAACAGAAAATAGAATGAAGATCCTCCTGACTATCCAAATATGTCATGATACCAAAAGACTATTTTAAGTAATTTGAGGAAGATACATAACCTGAACAAAACAGATCAGTTCTGGGACACCTGGGTGGCTCAGCTGGTTAAGCCGCTGCCTTGGGGTCAGGTCATGATCCCAGGGTCCTGGGATGGAGTCCCACATCCGGCTTCTTGCTCAGCGGGGAGCCTGCTTCTCTCTCTGCCTCCGCCTGCCACTCTGCCTGCTTGTGCTCTCTCTCTCTCTCTGACAAATAAATAAATAAATAAAATCTTAAAAAAAAAATCAGTTCTGTAATGACCTTAGTGTTAGGCATTGGTTCATTGATGTTTCTAAAACCTACTTAGTGGCCTGAGAAATATGTATATTAAAATATCACAAAAAATTATAAGAATGCAAATTATATGTAGTCTATGATTCCAATCCTATTCATAAACTGTAGAAAATATGCTGTAATGTTAATGTATAGGAGGACTGTGGATAGTTGATATTTTTAAATTTTAAACTGCATATAATAGTATATTCCACAAAACTTTAAAAATTAAAAATCACTTGGTTCATAATAAAAAGTCATCAAAAGCAAATCACAATCTTTTAAAATTTTGGTTTTATCTCTATTTGAGAATAAATTCATTTCTTTTTCTCCTCATCAACTTTTAAGTCCCAGATCAAGAATTTCAAGCCTGCCTTTAAATTTCTCATAAAGAGGATTTACAGGGTTTTAGAAGTGAACAGATATTACTCCCCATGATTTCTATTCCTCCCCCAAATTGAAACCTTCCAAATCCTTTGTGTTCCTGAGTCAGAGTTTCTGACGACTTAATTTTTCAGGAAAAGTAGGGCAAAAGTTGATGATCAAAGGACATTTTTAGAAATCAAATGAGGTCAGAGATCACTGAGCATATCCATACCATCTGGGAGGCCAGAGCCAACAGAAACTGTTAAATCTTGAAAACACAAGTTGTCAGGGGCTTTGAAAGTTCTCTGAAGGTCGCTTATAGCCTTATGCATTTCAACTTTAATTTTATTCCTGGTTAAATGAAGTTATTGTGTTATTTTATGTGCACATATTTTTTAGGACACAAACTATGGGAACAGAGAAAGATGAATAAAATCAACAATCTACGCCATGAAGGCAAAAATACTAACATTTTGTTGGATTTCCTTTCAGTATTTTTCCATGAATACTTTTGCTCAAAGATAAAATCAAATTATCACAGTGTACAACTTAATTTCCTACTATGCTTCTTAACAACATAGGAGTTTCTCCACATTATTTATAGAAATACTAAATAAGTTTAGATTGTTGGGCCAGAAATGAAAAATTACACAGTGGAGTGGAAAGCCTATCCCAATAGGGAGTCGAGAGCCATAGGTTTCAGTCCCCACAGTCTTTTTTTGGGGATACAAGTGTGGGTACCACTTTCTTTGGATGTTGAGGAGGATGGAATGGGTGGGCGAGGATGAGAATCACCTACTAAGGGTCTTAAAATATGGATCCAAATTCTAGCCCCAGATATTCTGATTCAGCCCCCTGAAGTAAGACCAAAGATCGGTATTTTTTAATGAGGATCCCGGGTGATCAAGCAGGAGATTCTGGGAGCACTCACTGAAAAGCAATACAGTAGATCAGTCTTAGTTTTCAGAAATTGTTATGGAGGAGCTGGAAAAGTCCGCAGACAGTAAAGGAGGTGCAGGAGAGACACTAAAGTTGTCCTCAACTGCTTCTCTTCAATGCAAAACACCCAGGATAAGTGGCACCACAGGCATAGCATAGTTGGCAAAGGGCAACAGCCAACCCTTCAAGGCCCTCAGTCTTTCTCCTGGAAAGTCTCTCATATTCCCCTTGCTTTTCCTGTCTCTTCCCTTCGTTCCCGCTTCCTGTCCCCTTTCAAGCCACAAATTTAGTTCATGGCAGAGTTCATACGGGAAGCTAGGTCCCTCGACCCCTTTCCCAAGACCTTCCTACTGCACCATCCTTCCAATCCAGATTTTCTGGGTTCCCAATCAGTATCTCTTTCAAGAAGCCTTTCCCAGTTCTCCAGTCTTTTCTGTGTTTCTACAGTAGCTTCCCCCACCCCCGTATGTTTGCTTCATTTACCTTAGCACCTAAAATAGTGCCTGGCACATACTAGGTGCTCAAAAATAATTGTTAAATAAAAGAATGATTACTATAGGGAAATAGTGAGGCAGATTCTGTAAAGGGTAAATGACAAATATAATATAGTTAATTCTCTTACCATCCTTCACTACTGCCTCAAGTTATCCTGTACCTAGCACAGTTGCTGGAACAGAACATACATGCAATAATATTTTATGAATTCACAAATAAATATACAATCTCTTCTTAAGGCATTTATGGTTAAAAGGTCCTAATGTAGTGCATTCTATGTAGTAGGGGTCTTCCTTTCTTGGTTAAGCTCTATTTTTTTTCAGATGCCAATATTTTGAAGTTTCATCTCTTATTTAGGAAGCATTCATAGTAATTCATCTTTTCTGAAACAGCAGGAGTGTATCATTTCATGCTATTACACATACAGCTTGAGGTAGGATTTCTTTTTAAATTTCTTTCAATCGGTTGGCCTGATTTCCATCAGAATCTTCATTTTAAGTTGTTATTTTATCCTCTGATCAGAATAACTACTCTGTAAAGGAAAAGAATAAAATGTTCAAAGAAGATAGTTATGTCTATTGACATTGTGTTAAAATGCAAATGCAATGCAAACTGGAAGACGTCAAACTGCCAAATAATCTGGATCATTTCTGAGTTCAGGAGAAAAATTCAAATTACTCATTTTCTCTATAGCAAACCTCTGTATGCATATTCTTTGCAAGAAAAACAGAAGTGAACTGGAGGGTATTCATTCTTCATGATTGGTTACACAGGGAGAACACCCACTGACATTTTCTAACAGATTTTCAAAAACAAACTTTCATTTAAAAACATGTGCCATGCATAATTATTTCAGAACCATTCTGGGTTTCAAAGAAACCCCAACCCCACCTTCTTAGCCGTAACCTGCCTCCATATACCTCTCATACCTGTCAATAGATCTCAAATATTGACCCTGTTTTGTTCACCTGTTGGTAGACTAACTAAAAAGTTGTATAGAATCCCTCCAGCTCTTTGCTTTCTGGTATAAGTCAGATATAAGTTTCCATAATTTAAGAGTTTCTTTGCTAACCCTCATCTCCCTATGTTCTCTGGCCCCCAATTGCTTCTGATTTTATCTCTTACATTCTTCCTTTGCCTTACTTCACACTAGCTTCTTTGATTTCCTGGCTGCTCCTTAGCCACTAAGCAAACTTCTGATTCAGGGCCACTGGCCTTACCTTTGTCTCTACCTCCACAGTCCTCCTTTCCCTTGGAAGCCAGCTTGGCCCACTCCCACACTTCCTGGGGCCTTTGTTCAGATGTCAGCTAATCAAAGCGGCTACATGCTCTATTTCTTCACTCTTCTTTTTATTTTTCCATAGCACTCATCACCCACTGACACATATATTTGATTGCTTTATGTCTACTACTGTGAATCTGAGTACATAGTAACATGAAAGCAGTGACTTTTTCTGTTTTCTTCACTGCGCCTACCTTAGCACCCAAAATAGTGCCTGGCACATACTAGGTGCTCAAAAATAATTGTTAAATAAAGGAATGATTACTATGGGGAAACAGCGAGGCAGTTTCTGGAAAGGGTAAATGACAAAAGTTCTGAGGTTTTAAAATAGCATTTAAAATATAGTTCCTGACCTTTATTCTCTAACACCTTTTCAGACAGCTATTAGAACCAGTGGCATTTATAGACTCAGCTTTCATTTCTGAGAGGAATCCCACCATTACTATCTCTTCTTCACACCCTTGTCTTTAAAACAGAGCTCCATTCTCCGCAGAAATGCAGATTTGTAAGTGTCAAAAAATGATGTATAAAAATGGCATCATGAGCAAATTGTTTTATAGCCTCATGTTACATAAGACTAATATAAAAGTACAGTTCACTTAAAAAATAACTTTCCTAGTGTAGCTTTGAAGGATGAAATAGTTTCCTTGGTAAATCCACAATGATTTGATATTTAAGTTGTGTCCAGTTTTTTAGTTTTCTAAACTACACTGAGTTATCTATTCATGTGGAGAAATCTATAAATTCATCCATAGATATTACTGTTGGATAACTTCCTAGATGTGGAATTATGTCAAAACGCATGACTTTATTTTTAAAGCTTTGGAAGCACACTCCCAAATTCCCTTCCAGAAAGATGGTAGCAATTTACCATCAGTGCAAGAAAGTGACTATTTATGGTGTCTGTATTAGTTAGGGTTCTCCAGAGAAACAGAACCAATAGGATATAAAAAGAGATTTATTATAAGGGATTAGCTCACCCAATTACGGAAACTGAGAAGTTCCACGGTCTGCCGTCTAACTGCTGGACACCCTGCAAAGCCGATGGTATAATTCAGTCTGAATCTAAGGCTTGAGAACCAATGATATAAATTCCAGGGCAGGAGAAGGGATGAAATATCTCAGCACCAACAATGAGGCAGAAAAAAGGGGCAAATTCCTCCTCTTCTGCCTTTTTGTTCTTTGTAGGCCCTCAGCACATCTGATGATGCCCCATGCAGGGGGCAATTTACTTTACTGCATCTACAATTCAAATGCTAATCTCATCCTGAAACACCCTCCCAGCCTTACCCAGAAATAATGTTTAATCAAATAATCTGGGCATCTCCTGATCCAGTCAAGTTGACATTTAAATTTAACTATCATGGGGCATCTGACTAGCTCAGTTAGAGGATCATGCATCTCTTCATCTTGGGGTTGTGAGTTCGAGCCCCATGTTGGGTGTAGAGATTATTAAAATTTTTTTTTTTTAATTTAAACTTAACTATCGCAAATCTATTCCGTGTCAGTTTGGCACTCATCTTCCTCTCATTAAACTATACTTGATTTCCAAATAAAAACAATGATAAGGTTATAATTTCACCTAACATGATACGGCTATCCTATCTTCAACTGAGAACCTACTAACTCTTTCCCCAAAGAGGACACAAAGTCTTTGGGTGATGTTTACTCTTCTTGATACCATGTAATTTAAACACTATAATGTAAAATTAACAATACTTAAATACTATGATAAAAAGTCAGTAAGTCTGCCTTATGTTACATGATAAGGGGATAATAGGAAAACAAAAATATTTGATACACAAAAATTGTGTTTTTCCCAATGGAATAAAGAGGAATATATCCCTTCTTTCACTACTATTCTGTATTGCCTTGTATAACCAGTTCAGCTGGCCATGGTTTTCTTCCTGGTGTGGTGAGACTGAATGTTTGTATCACTCCCACTCACACCCAAATTTGTGTTGGAACCTAATCCCCAGTTTGATGGTAATTAGAGATGAGCCTTTGGAAGGGGATTAGGTCATGAGGGTAGACCCTTCACAAAGGAGATAGTTCCTATATAAAAGAGACTCCAGAGCGCTCCCTTGTCCATTCTGACCTGTGAAGACCCAATAAGAAGGCCATGTAAAAATCAGGTCTTCAGGTTAGCAGGTCCTCACCAGTCACTAAATCTGCCAGCAACCTGATCTTGGATATCCTAGCTTCTAGAGTTCCAACAATAAGTGTTTGTGGTTGAAGCCACCCAGTTTATGGTGTTTTGTTATACCAGCCTAAACAGACTAGGATGATGTCCATGAAAACACTAGCTATTCTTATTCCTTAAAAATCTTTGTTCAGTTGGATAGGTGAAAACTTCGTTTTGCATTTGTTTTGCTCCTACTGTGGTTAAAATTTTTACGACTGTTGACCATTTATAGATCTTTCTGGTCCATTTTTTTCGTTTTCTTATTGAATTGTAGGAAATGTTATATACATTTTGACTATTAAATCTTTGTTATATTTATGTAAAATTTTCTCCCTTTTTTTGACCATATATGTACCTCTTTTGTGATATTCTCATTCCTCTGTTTTTTTACATTTCTCTTACTGGTTTTCAGGAAATTTTTATGTATATTATGATTATTATAAAACATTTTTTCTCTTTTTACTTTTTTTAGATTGATTCTGGGTGTTTTTTATGTAATCAAGTCTGTCACCTCTTTTTATTGCTTCTGAATTTTGTGACATATTTGGTTGGAAAGTTCTCTCCAAAAAAATTTTTGAGGGTTTTTAAGGAAAGATCAACTTCTTTCAGAATGTAGACATTATTTTGGTACAATGATTAGTCTAACATTTGTTATTTAATCTTTCTCTACAGATATAGATCTTTCATCTGTAGATGTTTCTCAAGTGACTTTATTGTATTCTAAATTATTTATATTTATATAGATCTTTTTCTTGACTTTCTATTCTTTCCATTGTTTCTTTCTAAGCTCATATTGTATTACGCCAATTACTACTACTTTATACAAAGTCTGTTTTAAATTTTATTTTATGTTTTCAATGTTCCAAGATTCATTGTTTATGCACCACACCCAGTGCTCCATGTTTTGTTTTTTTTAATTGTGCAGGGCCATACCCTTCTGTTTCATCTTTTCAACATTTCCTTCACTAGTCTCAAAAATTGTTTCATTCTAATAATGTGCCAAAAGTCCCATTGGAATTCCCTTGAACCCAATCATCTTTCAAAAAAATATAACGTGTCAATAATATTTTGTTATGTAATATACAAAATAAAAGCAATAGTAATAAAAAAGATGAAGCCTTGTACAGCTCATTGCATTGCCAGGTGGGTGCACCAGGTGCTCAGAAGTCTCCCTGGTGTGCAAGCACTTCTGGCACCAGGGTGGCCTGACCTCACCTCCAGGTCCCCCCAAAGAGCATTTCACTGCAACTCTTTAGATTTAGTTGTTCGTAGAAAAAGCCAAAATCCTCTTCCAGTAAAATGATAACCTTGAATAATCTAAAAAAGAGTTATTAAAATAAAATTTGCGGGGCACCTGGGTGGCTTAGTCAGTTGAGCGTCTGACTCTTGATTTTGGCTCAGGTCATGATCTCAGGATCATGAGATTGAGGCCTATGCAAGCTCCAGACTCAGTGGGGAGCCTGCTTCAGATTCTCTTCCTCCTCCTCCCCCTCTGTCACTCCCCACACATGTGCTCTTTCTCTAAAAATAAATAAATCTTTAAAAAAAATAAATAGAATAAAGTTTTCTACAAAAGTTAAGGAGGTCACATTGAAATGTGATAGAATCATGGTCATCTTTGACCCCTAATTAAAGTGTTTACATGCATACACAATCCCTATCAGTTGCATGCTATAACCCTGCCTAACCCTTTGTGTCTTGTATAGTGATAGTAGCAATTCTTTCTTGGCCATTTGGACATGCAGGTAGGCATGTGCAGCTTGTGGACTTGGCCGGCACCAAGAAGCTGCCTATGGACATTCCTGCATAGAAGGGCATCCTGAACTACATTGCTGTCAGCCTGTAGGGAACACAAATTGCAATCTGAAAAAGGGATTCTTAGAAAAATATTTGCTGCTTCATCAGGGCATTGAATTCTGGAACCACAAAGAGGCTCTCAAGCAGCAAATACTTATCTCATTTACTTCAGTCAGGATGCTTCCCCTCTTCTGTGTATCTAGTGAGCAAGGCATGGTGCACATTTTTGCTGCCTAAGATCCAAAAAAGAAGTAAACAGTCTAGTTTGGTGTTACCAACTTTCCTCCAACATGCTTCAGTTCTAAATAGAGTTTTCCCAAATTTCAGGTCCCCTCAGGCTCTCCATGCATTTGTGCTTTTGGAACAGACTCAAATGTCATTTCGGTCTGCCCAGAAGGCAGCTCCTATCCACATTCCTATTCAGCTGCAAGGAGGAATGCATCCAGGATGCATATGTGAAGTTTCTAGGAATGAGCAATGACAAGCTGTGATTCTTCACAAGTGTGTGCCATCAACACCCACACTGACCACCCCACGGAAGTGCTGAGGTGCTGAGACGCACCCAGTAAGCCCAGGAGCTTTGTGGTATCTTTGACAGGAGTAGCTAGTCTTCCCACGGGGCAGAGCTAGGTGTTATAAATGAGGAGAGTCAGTTTTATTCAGGGTTAAAACTAAATTTCTCTGTTACGTGTAAGGAACAAGGTAATTCATAGACTTTAAAAACTAGTCATTTAGGGATGCCTGGGTGGCTCAGTTGGTTAAGCAGCTGCCTTCGGCTCAGGTCATGATCCCAGCGTCCTGGATTCGAGTCCCACTTCGGGCTCCTTGCTCAGCAGGGAGCCTGCTTCTCCCTCTGCCTCTGCCTGCCATTCTGCCTGCCTGTGCTCGCTCTCTCCCCCTCTCTCTCTCTGATAAATAAATTTAAAAAAAAATTAAAAAAAAATTAGTCATTTAATTTAGAACCTACAAAAGAAAATATTCAACATCTCTTTCAACAAAGGGATATTTGAGAGAGAATGTCCTCTGGTGATTTCTGTCAGTGTTGAGCACAATACCTCAAATAATGCTTCATTCTGTCATTTCTACTTCCCTTTCTTGCCATCTTTTTTCTGTCTTCAACATTTTTAAGATTAGCTACAAAACAGTATTTTGGGAATGAAAGGCACATTACATTTTTTTAAAAATATTGAGTAACTTCCACAAGTTATGAGTTCTGGATTGTTAAGTACTGTTTGTGGTGTATCTAATTTTCTTAAATTCCTGATAAAGAGATTTAATTTTGTGTTTTTGATTTCAGCACTTTAAATCAACATAGCAGCATAGCACATTTTCAAAAATATGGTAAAAAGACTAAAGAGGCTAAAAAGCACGAGCAGAATATGATAATTATGAACGTTGTGGTCTTGAACTTAACCCAGGTGTCCTTAATGGGTTCCCATGAGCAACATGAATGACAGTCCAGACTCAATAGCCTAACCACCTTGCACAGTTAAAAAAAAAGAAAAAGCCCAAATTCTTTCATTGGGGCATTCCTGAGCATACCAAAGTATCTATGATACAAAGAAATTTTATTTCCTTTTTTTAAAAGTTATTTCCTTTTTTAATTCAAAAGAGGAAGATAAAGAAGACCAATACTCTAGTAGAAAACTGGTAATAAGACATAGAGAAACAAATCACAGAAAATAGTGGTGCAATAAGCACTATGAAAACATCCCAACTTCATATTTAATGAAGAAAAGTAATTATTAATTATGTGTCATGTTTTACCTGTCAATATAAACTCCTGGTGCAACTGCATATTAGTAATACCTGCCCAAAAAGCAACTGGACATTAACTGGCAAAAGCTTTCAAAATATAGCTTACACTTGAACCTAATGATTTTAGTCCTAGGATTCTACTCTTAGAAAATCACCAGAGATGTGGAGATGTGAAGAATGATTCATGTACAGGGATGAACGTTGCAGAGTTCTTAAAATATAGAAAATTGGAAACAACTTAAATGCCCAATTGTAAGTTAGTCATTGCATAATTTATGGAATAGCCTTCTGGTACAATATTATATAGCTACTAAAATATTGTTTTCAAATAACATGGACTATTATAGGAAAATGCTCATTGCATAATTTAAGTGAATAGAAATAGGTGATAAATATATAATATGTATGTGTGTACATGGAAAGGAGTGTGAAATATTTACAATAGTTATTTCTGGTTCCTGACTTTATGAATAATTTTTATTTTCTCCTTTATACTTTAATTGTCAGGATTTTAATGTAAATCTATAATCACTTTTAACAGAAAAGCACTAAATTTTATTTTAATACCTAGTAACTTTAGCGAAAAATAATCTGTGAAACACAACACATTTCACTTCCAAAATATATTGCATTCTCATAAAGTTTTTGTTTCATTTCTAATTCTAAATTTGTGATTTAAACTTACCTTTGTGAAATAACATTCTTAGTTTTAGTAAGTGACATTTTAGCACTTGTTATTCTACTGGGAAATTGTACCAGACTAACTCTCCGCTCAAACTAGTAGAGATTGATGGGCACATATGTTGAGTAATGCACACTGATTTTTCACAGGAATGGAAGCATTTGTAGAGATTGATAGAGCAATTCTTTTCAGACAATATACACTTTTGCTTTTTCAGACATTCACACTAAAATAAGAAAAAGAAACTGTTTTCTTAGCTTGATCTTTCTACTTCTCTATTTGTTTTGGGTTAAAAAGCATGCAGATCTTCTGAACTTGCATGTCTGGGAAGAAATGCTCTGGATGAAGCAAACATAAACAAAATACAAATAAACAGAAAATCCATTAACACGATGTTCCTTGAGTACATGCACAACCCTGAGAAAAGCATTTAAATGCATTATATCTTGGATTTTGTGTTTTAAAAACTTGAGATACTAGTTGTGTTATCACTGTGGTTTTAAATTTTCCATCTCAAAAAGGCTTCACTTCCTCTTTAGGTCCAGGAGGCCTTGCAATAGTCCTGCCCTCTTTCACCCACATAACACCACAGAGATTTTCTAAACCACCAATCTGATTACGTTTCTCTTCTTAGGAGTCTTCAAGGGCCCCTCCTTCAGGATAGTTGTAAAGAGTTAAGCACTGATTTGAAGGATCTTTAATCCGCTTTCTCTGCCTCAATGTCTATCCTTCCTTACTATTCTAACCCCTGCTACTCCTCAGTCTATGTTCTGGCTGTCAAGATTTTGCAAACAGACTGGGCTATTTCCAGATGATGTGTCTTTGTTGACTGTTCCTTCTGCATCAAATGCATTTCCCTGGCTTCTTTGCCTAGCAAGAAAAACTTCATCCTATAAAATGCATCACAGATGTAATTGTGTTGGTGAAATTTTGCCTGCTTGCCCCACGGTAAATTTGTCTTTCCTTCCTCTTTACTCCTACCCCACCCTTAAGTCTGTTTTAGACCATTTATTGTGCTATTATCTATGTATATATGGTTGTTGACTTATGGCTGTGCTCTCCAGGAGACTGTGGGCTCTGTGAGTTTCCCATTGCTCCAGATACTCAAGTCTAATGCTAGAACCAAAGGGTGAGGCAGGCTATAGTACCCAACCTTCAATGGATGGTTTAGCAAGGTGACTATGGGCACCCCTTTCAGTTCTCAGCATATGGGAGACCCCTGCCCAGCTTGCCCTTCTGCCTGGGGAAGGGAGAGGGGAAAGTTGTTCCTGGGGGCTGGGGCAGGGGTGAAATCCCTGGTAGCAGTGCATCTTTTCCAACTTTAATCAGCAACTTTAATAAATACATCTCTTTCTTGCTGTTTCTTGAGATCCCAGGGCTCTGATAAATGAAAAGTAGCTCTCCTTACTATAAAACATTTGAGGAAACTGCTGAGCTAATAATAACCAGTGTTATTAAACATTTGCTCTGTGGCAGGCATTCTTTGAAGGGCTTTCTGTTTATTAATGCACTTTGTCCTCATGGTAACTCCATGAGGTGAGTATCATTAGTGTAGATGAGAAAAATGCAAACACAGTTCATAAAATTTGTTTGGTTATACACTGCAAGTAAGTGGCAGACCTGAGATTCCAACCTAGGCAGTAGGATCCAGGCTTCTACAGCCATGATCAAGGGTACCTTGTCTTCAGAACTCTTGCTGCCTTCTCAAACTGTTATCCTCTGAACAGTTGTGGAGCTCAAGGTCAACACGAACTGAACATAACTGTTTTTTAAAGTTGTTTTCTTTCAAAGTCTTTCATTCCTACTTACACATTGCAGCCATTTTACCTGACAATGCACAAATCTGATCATGTTGCTCCTCACCAAAGCAGCCCTTCGATATCACCCCCACAGCCTTGGAGATTGTGTCCCAAGCATAAAATGAAAAGCCTTGCATGAGAGGGGCTCACTATTTTAGTGTCAGATGTGGGCTTGGTAAAAGCTAGAAATGAAGTAGGTAATTAGGCCATAAGGAAACCCTGAGTGCAGCTACAAGATCTAAGGCTCACTGGAACATCTATGCCCTAAATGCCCCAGAACTTCCCCAGATACATTCTTCTATGCATCACACAAGTTGTTCCCTGCATGACCTTTCCCCCTCTTCCTGAGAAATTCTTATCTATCCTAAAATGTTGAACTAGGCCAGACTACAAAAGAACCCCCGTGGAGACTTCAGCAGGAATACTGCTGGCGGCTGGAGTGCTTTGGTCCTAAAGGGGCCCTAAAGTGTTTTGAGTGGTCTCTCACTATATCCATTCAGCCTATACCCTTTATGACCTGTAACTGTGCCACAGTTGTTGATTTCTGGGTTTTCTTAATGTGTCATAAAGGCTTCTACCATTCTGGCCATTGCCTACCCCAAGGGTATAATTGAAATATCACGGTGTCTGCCTGTGTCTTGCCTTTCTCCATCTTTCTCCTATGCCTTTCTCCTATTCTTTCTCTTTTCCATGTTTCCATGTTATTTTGTTTATACCTCCTCTAGTACTAACTCTCCTTGTGTAATGATTCATAATCATATGTCTGTCTTCCCTTACTAGACTATTAACACCTTAAGGATAGGGTACCCATTTGTTCCTATTTGCGTCCATCTCAGTATCTGGCAGATAGCAGGTGGTCATAAATGTTTAATGAACGAACTAATAAATGTAGCTTAAAGCAGCAACTCTCTGCTTCTTCGTCAATTGGTGGAGCAGACGGAACAGCCAACTGTATGAACAAAAGCCATCAAGCATGTCCAACAAAAGTGACTGAGTGTGCATCGGGAGGCAGTAAAGTAAACAATATCTCAAGGGTCACAGCTGTTTCACTCTGCCTTTCAGCCAAGAAATGCCATGATTTACTTTCTGCTCTTGCCAAGGATGAAGAAATAAAGTCATAAACAAAAAGTGAAGGAGTGAGGAATGACTCAGTTTGGATGGACAGGTCAATCTTCTTGCCCACCTGTGGCCAGGCAAGCATGATCAAAGAATAATATACTTTCCCCTTCTGTCCCATTTCAGTCTCTATTCTTTAACAGAAATGAAAGGATCTTCCGTGAGAAATGTAGCTTCAAACTTGATATCACTATCGAAGTTGGTTTTATAGACAGATGATTTTGGGTATCCCCAACATTGTAGGGACTGTTTCAAAATTTCTGCCCCCAATATGCTCTTCTTGCTTCAGGTTGCTAAATTCTAAGAGTACTCCTATGCAGTACCTATTTCACAGGGGTAATAGGGGGATTTAACAGATCAGGAATTGACAAATGTAGAAACTCCTAGGATAGCACACTTGGTAGGTGCCTAATAAATGTTTTTATTTTAATTTATTTTCCTGTAATAGTTTAAGTTCAATAACAAATTGTGTATATGGAGGGTTTGGAGGAACAAGGTCACTATGGAAGTTTATATGTATTTTACTTTGGAAATTTTACATTTATTAAAGTAGCATAGATACATAGTAAAAGTTCAAATAGTATAAAGCAATACTAAATGTCCTCTCCCCAAACCTGCGCTTAGCTTGGTTATTCTGAACAATATGCTGAAATCTGTTTTTTTTTTCCCCAATGTGTCAGTTTTAAATACTAACTATAAACTTGCTTGTGAAAGATTAGGAAATTTTATGTGATTTATATTAATGTGATTACTTAATTCTATTGGTTTCATTTTTAGCTCTACATCATGTAGATTATTCCTTAATACCTACCATTTAAATAATTAAATTATATATTTGCAGAACCTCATACCCAATGGTTTACAGGTAAACTGACTCACGGTAGGAGGAGCTGATCTGTAGCATTGGTTTATTTTTGTGGCAAATTTCAAGCTACCAACCTGACTGTACATTCCCTTTTATAATTGTGATCTTATTCAATGTTTTTCCTATGGCTTGAATTTTTTAAAAAAAATCAGTAAGCTGCATTTACAAAATTATGGTTATGCAAATGTTATTCAATATAGAATGTTATGATTTCTCATAGAGGAAAAAATGTAATCCTGATGGGAAATAAAGTAGATAATCAAACTACAGTTTTCGAATTCCAATTTTGTTTTAGGAATAATTAAATCTGTCATTCTGAAGGAGAACATGGTTCTTTCAAAATTCTGAAAAGAAAATACAAGGTACAGGAACAACAGATAATAGGAAATATGTGCTTTACATAATTTTGATTATAGAAGCATGCTGTTTTGTAAAACACTTGGGAGGACATCCAGAACTCTTAGTATAATTAAGGGTTACCACCAAAATGAGAACAGAGACAGAAAATTATTTCCTAGTCATATTAAAAAGATACCACAAAGGAAGCAACCAGAAATATGGCCCTAGATTCCTAGCAGGAATTTGAGTGGTATGAAACAAAGGAGACACAAGCTTGTGGTTTTGTTTAAACATGTAAATTCAGGACTTCTTGCCTGAGAAATATTGGCAACTGCAGACTTGTTGCTTCTCCAAGAACATGTAAATGCAAAATTGCCTCTCTTCTTTGGCCCATTTTCTCTACTGGTTTCCATCATTTGTTAGAATAATGGGAGTTTCTGTGATGATTCTTTCATCTTAACCAATTACCCATTCATTCAAGAATATGAAGAAAGGCATCCATTCCAGACCCTATACTGCATGCTGGAGATACAGCTCTTGCCCTCATGGAGTTCATGGCCTTGTAGGGAATGTAGTTAAAAACAGCATAATAATGGGACGCCTGGGTGGCTCAGTTGGTTGGACGACTGCCTTCGGCTCAGGTCATGATCCTGGAGTCCCGGGATCGAGTCCCGCATCAGGCTCCCAGCTCCATGGGGAGTCTGCTTCCCTCTCTGACCTTCTCCCCATTCATGCTCTCTCTCACTGTCTCTCTCTCAAGTAAATAAATAAAATCTTTAAAAAACAAAAAAAAAACCAAAAAAACAGCATAATAATAATACATAATTATAGTATATTAAATATAATGATTATAACATATTTTTTAGTTTTATATGCACACATAACTATATATAACAGTTAAATAGCAAATGTAATTGCCAGATAACTATAAAAAAAGAAATGACTACTCTATATGTAAAAGTAGTAACAGGAGCATGGAAAACAGAACAGAAGGTAATTGTGTAGTCAGCAAAGGCTATAAAGAGGTTCCTTGATTGTGGTGCTGAAGAATGAGTAGGAGCCTTCAGGGGGACCTGGGAGGTAGCTGATCCGAGTGAATGTGCCTCCCTTCAAATGTTTGAGTAACCTTATTTCAGCATGAAGAGATTCAGGGGTCCAATTTTGCCACATCCTGGGCCCCATTTGCTATTCTACTCCACAGAGACCCTTGCTCTTGACTTGTGCACCTGAATCACTGCCTTAGCTCGACTTTTGCATTTTTACTGGCTGCAAAGTGTTGAGGGAGGTGTATTTTACTTATCTGCATTATTGCAATTTTTATCTACATTTCTGCTCACTAGGAATGGGTGGTGGTGGATAGAAAGCCGATTAAACTTTACTAAGAATATGCTGTGGAGAATTGACCTTATTATTTTTCTGTTAAAAAGTAGAAGAGAACTACAAGATGCTCAGCCTTTGGGAATGGCTTACAAATAAATTTTCCAATGCAAACATCTCCTTTCTCAGGAGAGAAATCTAAATGGAAGACACGATCTCAATTGCAAGCTCACTTGGAACTATAAAATTTGCTTGTTGCAAGAACTGAGACTATTGAAAACTGGAGAGAGAGTATCACAGAAGACAGAGAAGGGATAATTTCATTTTAAAATGAGTATTGATTTCTTTTATTATTAGAACAAAACGTGCACATTGTGGACAATATGGAAAATTATAAAGAGGAAAGCAAAATTACCTACTAATCCCATCTTCCTGGGTTAGTTACATAGATAACATTGTAGAATATTTCCTTAATGTTTTTCTCTAATTGTATGACATTATATTTGGAAGAGAAAATAAACCACTTGACATACTGCAGCTTTTTAGTAGAATCCAATCCTAATAGTCAAAAGCTTTGTTATACTTTCTATTTCATATGCCCAAATTATCTGTCCTTCTTTGGATTTTCTGAGCAGTAAGCGGAAACTCCTTTTTCTTCCTTTCCAATGCACTTCTGTCACTATTTTCTAAGCTCCTTTTTGTCTCCTTTTCTCCCTCTTAAGCCTGTGATCATCATGTTATTCTGCATCTTTCAGGCTTCTCTCTTTATCTTCCATGATACCTTAGTTGGGTTGAAACTCTCTCCTACCAGAAAGTTTTTTCATAAAACAATATTAACAGTAATATAGAGAACTGATATTTGAACTTGACCCAGAATATTCTAGAATATTAGAACAATTCTAATTCTAGAATATTCTTCTAGAATATTAGAACAATTAATGAGAACAAGGACATGGGGTTGTTAGATCACTATATTACACAGAGATATATAGTACCGATTATTAAAATCTGGGATAATCTTACACTTTCTTAGTTCAAAGACAGGTGGATATTTAGCTCTACCTCAGTGGGATACCATCTTAAGAAGAGATCAAAATAGATAAAGAAAAATGGCGAGGACTTACAAATACAGATATACATAAAACAGAATTCCAAGAAAGCTCCTAATGCTTCAAATAAAGAGTACTCATTAAATTACTGAATAAAATATTGTTCATGCTGTTGTGATTAGGGTTAACCTTAAGTTTAGCATGTCTCAGAGCATTTATCTTTAATGAAACCATAATGGTGAGGTTGTTATTAACTAGACATTATCACATTCTTTATTTCAGAGTTTGGCAAATCAGAGTCTGGGCCATACTTCTAAACAGTGATTAACAAGTAGTTGAACAAATGATGAACAAATGAATGAATACTGGCTTGGTCTTGGAAGTGTTTGATCAATTGTAAGATTGAGTCTGTAGGGGGCAGAATTAATACTTGGCATTGAAACTTACTACAGTTATCAGCAATAAGACAATCCTCATTTCCATTTAAAATCATGGGAACAAAAGTCAGGGCAGTATTAAATGATAAACTAAAATTGAGTGGCCACAATGTGGGAAGCAGAAGTAGAGCCAACTTCTAGGGGAAAATAAGACAATAAGATCCACTATGTCGAGGACATTAAGTGGACCTACTGTGTGCTAGCTAAGCATAATGCCAAGTACAGCGTAGAGGCTCAGTAAATAAGATTTGTTACATGGATGAATAATGGATTCTACCCCAGAGGAGTGGGTGGGTGGGCATAGACATGAGTGTATGGGTATGTGGGTATGTGCTCAAAAATACCAGACACAAGGCAGCAAAGGAGAATTTTCTATACCTAATGAGTAATTGTTACAGTGCTTTTCCTAGGTTTAGTTACACATATAACAAACTTCACCCTGGCCCACATATTTTCTCACAGAGGCTGACAGAGTTGATTCTGATCACTTGGGGAATATTGACAGACTTCACCCCAAAGAAGAAATAGTGCTGGCCTATTTCTTAAGAAAATTACACCTTGTAAAAGATGAAGATTGAATAAGGAAATGGTGCAAGAAGTATTTATGGGTTTTTTTTTCTTTTTTTATTTTCTCTTACCTCTATAGCACTGAGCAATAGGTCCAAGGGGTAATATAAATTGGTATTACTTTCACTTTATTAATTGGTCTTTACACAAATCTATGTAGTCATATTGCATCCCATTTCTTAGTTTGGAAAATTGATGTTCATTGAGTTAATTCAATGCTTTTCAAACTTTATGTGCATGCAAGAATCAGAAAAGCTTGTAAAATGCAGATTCTCCTTCAGCAGGCCCATGGTGGGGCCTGGGTGTGTATTTCTCAGTAGCTCCCAGGTGATGTTTCGTAGCCAGTCCAGCTATTTTTTCAAGTAACAAATAACTAAGAGACTCACTCAAGCTCACAAAGCTAAAAATGGTAGGACCAAGATTTGAACTAAGTTCTTCTTACTATAAATCTAAGACCAGAAAGCATGGAGTAAGTACTCTATTTTCTCCAAAGATAAGAAAACAAAGATTAGTGAGACTCTATCACCTTCTCGACAGTGTTTCACACCGTTTGGGTAGGAGAAAAAATCCTAATTACTCTGATAGGAATCAAGAGACTATAAAAGGAAACCTACTCTTCTCTCCTTGAGATATTTTCCAATAAAACTTCTGGACTTCACTTGCTATTATCAATAAACCTGCTCTCACTTGCCAAAGTTGTCAATGATCTCCCTGATTTTAAGAACACTGGATATTATTTTAAACTTGAGAACTCAGGAGTATTTAATACTGAGGATCATTCCTCTGTCTCCTCCACTGATGTCCATTTTGTGTTCCATTTATGTTCTACCTCTCTGACTGCTGCTTCCCAGTCTCCCATGTGTGTTCCTTCTCTTCTTCTTCACACGTTTCCTGAACATTGTTTCTTGGGCCAGGCCCTATTTCACAGCCCTCTTTCCCTAAAGGATCAGTGTTCAGCTCTTCCATGGAATTTGAATTTTACCTGCAAGTTATAACCTCTAGATTGTATCTTCAGCTTAGATCTTTATACTCCCGATGTCACATACGAGTCCTTATTAAATATCTCCACTTCTATAATCCAATTTAAGACACCTGAGATTCAGAAACTAAACCAAATTAACTCATCCTTTTACCTTAAATTAGTTTTTTCTTTGGGTCATATATTTGGTAAATCCATCCATCTCATTGCCCCAATCAAAAACCCAGTCATCCTTTTCAGTTCCCTCTTCTACTTCCCACATTTTATCTGTCTAATCCTACAGATGGCTCTCAAAATAACTTTCATCTCTCCACCTTCACAGCCTCTTCTTATTTCATATTCATGATATCTCTCTCTCCTTGATCACCAACAAACCCTTTAACCTCCTGCCTTATTTCCTCCTAATCTATTTTCCACACTACTTCTAGAATAACTATTCTTAAGTACAAATGTTATTGTGTCACCTTGTTGTTTAAAGTGTTCCCCTTTGCTTTCAGTATAGTTGGTAAATTCCTTAAGTAACATAAAAGATACAATATGCCTCTTTCTACTTTACCTACATCATTGCCCATCATTGATCTTCTCTCCTGATGAACAAGACAATAAACATCTTGGCCTACTTTTAGTTTCCCTATATGACATGATTTATCATATATCTATGCCTTTCTGCTATCATTCTTTTCAGAGCCCCCAGAACACTCAAGAGCCCTTTTCAAGCCAATTCAGTGTCTCCTCTAAGATAACACCTTTTCAAGGAAACTTTCCATAGTTCTCTCAGGCTGAGTATCTTCTTATATGTCCTAACATATAGTGTTTATATCTTAGAACTGGTTACACTGTATTATTTATTTGAGTCCTTTTAGTGTATGAACAGTTTGAGGACACCAAATGTGTCTTGACTTCTGAGTAACCAGCACTATGAACAGAACCTGGAAGCTCAGTTAACTTTTGCTGATGAGCAATGTTAGGAAAGAGCCACTTTCTTGGTGAATTAGTCAGAGATTTTCTTTCAATGTCCCTGCCATTTTACAGGAACCATACATTCTAAACCCATAGATTATGGGCTTACTTTCTATAAGCAGTACGAAACTAGACGCATAGTATTAAAAACATTCAATAGTAAAAGACCCTTTCCCTAGCAAATACAATTTTATCATTTACCAAGTGGTCTAATTATCATACTGACAAGGAGGTTAGACTGGGTCTCCTGCACTGTTTGCTTTTACCCCATAGCACACTTTCAGCAAAGGGAGCGAATGGATCTCAGCCTAGTTGCTTTAATTCCTTTCTCCCTAACTTTTTATCAGGATGGAGTGATTTTGTACTCATGACAGAAAGATAAAATAAATGCCTTGAATGGAGACATAAATAGAGGTGGTGTTCCTGTGGATTGGAGCTTATTCTTATTTTCCAGAATTTTGTTGGTTAATGCTTTTTTATTTTTGTGACACAGGCAAAACGGTTAAAATTTTAAAATTAATACCTATTCGTTTAAGAAGATTCAAGCAATATAAACCATTCAGAAGGAGATGACACAAATCACATATAATCTTAAATTCCTGTGATAGAGTGTTAAAATTTTGATGTATATCTTTCCAAAATAAATGGATCACATTATATATGCTGTTTTGTATTTTTTTGGAATTAATTATATCATTCATTTACTTTATGTGTCTAAGCATATTGTCAAAATCAAAATTATTGTCATGAAATATTTTTTATTTCTATCCAAGAGATTTCAAAATGCAAAGTGGCAAATAGAATAGAATACTAATTCTTATAATATTATATCTTAAGGGATTATCAAAATTGGAAATCACCGACTTTATGTTTTTGATATGTTGGGAATAAAACATTTTAATCTTGTGAAGAGTTTATGGAAAATAAAGCTGTGTTGTTCAAAATTCTAGCCATTTGCCATATGTGGCTACTTTAATTAAAATGAAATAAAATTAATAATTTAGTACCACAGTTGCACTAGCCAGATATCAAATACTCAATTGCCACATGTTGCAAGTGGCTTTAACATTAGGCAACACAGACATAAAATAGTCCCATCATCACAGAAAGTTCTGTTGCAGAGTATTGGTGTAGAGTTCTAATAGAAATATCACAATTTAAGTTTAACAAACAATTTTTTGAGCACCAAGAGTATGTCAGATGTTAGGTTAGACACCATTTACTTTTTCCATATTTTACCTTATAAATAGTGTCATATCAACTTTTCAAGGTAAAAAAAGACATGGAGACTCAAAGAAGCAAATTGATTTGATTGGAAGGGCTGAAAATCAGTTTTAATTTTCATGGAAGTGTTAGGTTTGATTCAAAGGATTGGAAATCAACCGTAATCTGTCCAGCATCACAATGTTAGTAGCTGCTCAATTGGAGCACTTGACTTTGTGGTACATAGGCTGCTGATTTCCTATGTCAGAATAGCCAGAAAACTCATCCCTTTGAATTTCATGTTGGGAATCAACTTGAAGACAAGCGTCTCCATCCACTCAGTTCTTCTTTATGGCTACACCCCCTTTAATTGACCTGGATTATTGGGCTGTGGCCCTTAGCCACTCTCCTAAGGTATTAAAGTCCAAGCTTCTCATTGTTATTCACAGAACCCATCAGTCTTTTCTGAGCCGAACACTTCTGCATCATTTCCCACTCTCTACTTCCCAGCCTGTGTGCCAGTCATGTCAAGTAGTAATTCCCAAAGGAGTTATTATGTTGTCTGTGACTTCATATAGATTGTTCACTGGACCCAAAAGCTTCTTTTACTCTTTTCAACCTATTTAACTATTGATGGTTTTTACCACTCAGCTCAGGTCCTGCCTCCCCCAAATGCTTTGTCATAAAACAGAATATGACTTGGGAATCACTCTAATTTAGAATTCTTATTGTGTCTGATCTTAGCTTTCATAAGTCACATTTACCACAGTGTAATCATTGGTTAACTTGTGTATTTCTCCATTGACTATAATCTCCTTGAGAGCAAGGCTCCTGTCTTAATCTGCCACAATACTGCACATAAGCGTAAATGTTCAACTCTAATAATTAGACAACTTTTTTTTCCAGATATGAGATATCATCTGAAGATAGGGAAACAGAAAGTGTGAGAATCATCTCTCTGGATTCTTTCAGACCTCAAAAGATCCATTTCCATCTTTCCTTTACATCCTGAGTCTTCTCCAGAACAGGTAAGGAGAGTCAGCTGTCTTTAATGGTCCTTATACTAAAATGATCTCTAGGAATACTGTGGCTGTTTGCTTCAGAATATATGGAAAGAGCCCGTGGATGCCCAGAAAGGTGGGGACAGCGCACTTCTCAGCCCTCCAAGGCTGGGAGTGGAGCTCTTTTCATGTGCTTAAGAGGGAGGCTTCTTCTTCCCATCCCCCAGCTGTCAGCCATGCGGTCTGAATCATTCAAAAAGTCCTCCCCACTCCTTCATTAACTCTCTTCTGTGCCACATAGGGCTGGCTTGCTGTGACATCTGCCATAATGTGTTGCCAGCAGACAGGCAATCACTTCGTAGAGGGTACTGCTCTGCTACAGAACACACATCAGACTGACACACTATCTCTCCCTGATGGGGAAGAGCAATTCTTCTACATCCTCAGGTAGAAAAAGCTGGTAGAAAAAGGCAGGCTCCTGTAGCAATATGATGTGCATAGGGACATTATAAACATGGGAGTTTTTATAACTGTCATTCACCTTCCTGGACTTGGGATGTGTGACAGGGTAATGATAATCACCTGCCCTCGTCTCAAGCACATTCATTTATCCACACATTTATTCATTCATGTATTCAACAAAGTTGGGGGGGTATTCTCTAAGATTTAGGTACTCACAGAAAGTGCCAAGGGGATGCAGGGGTAATTAAAAACATCTCATTCAAGCAGGAGACACAGACACACAAACATGATTATAATGCAATGAGACAGAGGCTTGTAAGAGTCAGACCCGAGGTACTATCAGGCAGAGCACAGTGGAAAGAGCCATTTACGAAGCCTGAGGGAATCGGGGAATGTTTCACAGGAGAAATGAAATAGGAGCTGATATTTGAAGGGCAGTGACACTCATGCAAACTGGGGAGGGAAGTCCTTCCTGGCAGTGGCAATAACAGGTGTGGAGGAAGTAGGTGTAAAGGGGTACGGACTACGGTGCTCTGTGGTGGAGCACGCGATAAACAAGTGAGAGTCACAGGAGATGGTGTCACTCAGGTCTGCGGGGAACACAGCATCCAGAGCCCTTGGTTTTCTCATGCTGACAATGGATGGTCATCAGCTATTTAGTCAGGGTGGAACACAATTAGAAATTTTAAGTGAATGCTCCCCAGCTTTATGGAATCAGGTGGAATAACGGGTTTTTTAAACTTCTGTAGTTTCCCTGTCTAAGATTATGCCAGGTACTTAGCAAGCAAAGGTAATGGAATTGGAAAGAAATAAGTTTAAATCCCAACTCTACTGCCAAGTCTGTCTCCCCATTAATGAAATAGACATAAAAATACCTTTCAGCATGATTGAGAGAACTAGCTGATCTAATATATGCAATATGTTTAGCCCACTGCCGGCCATTCAAAGAACAGAGCTATTATTTTACAGTTTGTATATTTTCCATGTAGCACTGACCTGGGCCCTCAAGAAACTTAGAAATATTCCTTGGCATGACTTCTCTTGGTTTGCAAGTGCACCGGAAGTGTAAATTAATCTTTCCCAAGTATAAGGCACATGAAGAGTTATCACCGGTTGGTATTGAAGGAGATAGTCATTTGTCAGTAGTATTGACCCAAGGAAAACCAGTCAGGTGGAAAGAGGCATCACTCTGAACTGATGTGACAAATGAGGCTCCATCATTTGAATAAGGAGACAGTAATATGGTCACTGGATCTTGTGGGCCTGCTCTGACGCATAGTTAAATAGTCATTGCAATTGCCATACCCAAGATTCCTTAGTCATTTGTACAGCTCGGAGCGGGGGATATGAGTCCCTTTGCTAAGAGTAGAGATAAAATCTGTGTACCTTAAGCATGAAAAACTGAGATAGAATGATTGAGAAATAAACTTAAAGATTTGGGGGAAAAATGCAGTAATTAGGTATCAGTGTCCCAACAAAAGTATCAGTACATTTAAAAATATTGCTTTGAATATGTACATCAGTCATCTGTTAGAATTATTCACTGATAAGCCTTAAATGTCCATCTCTGAAGGCCAGAGAATCTTATTTAAATTTAACCAAGAATAGGCAAAATTTCGACAAGCTTCTATTCTTCCTTCAGCATTCAAGTTTATGTTTAATTCAGTGTTTCATCATTTGCAATGAAATAAACTTCTTCATGCTATGAAAAATTAACAAAATGTGGGTGCCTGGGTGGCTCAGTGGGTTAAGCCGCTGCCTTCGGCTCAGGTCATGATCTCAGGGTCCTGGGATCGAGTCCCACATCAGGCTCTCTGCTCAGCAGGGAGTCTGCTTCCTCCTCTCTCTCTCTCTGCCTGCCTCTCTGCCTACTTGTGATCTCTCTCTGTCAAATAAATAAATAAAATCTTTAAAAAAAAAAAAAAGAAAAATTAACAAAATGTGAAGCAAAGGGAGTATATGTCAGGTAATACAATGATATTATTAGCTGCTCAAAAAACTCTTTATGTGCCATGAACTTATACTTGTGTATTGAAGAGGGGGATTAAACTTAATGTTAGAAGCTAAAGAAACAAGAAAGTATATATGTAATTTCCAGATCACCATATACAAGTTAGAGTTTCACTGCCTGTCCAGCATTGTTCTAGATACTATGTGGACAGCACACCTCCAATCTGCTTGTTTCCTTGTCTCTAGTCTCTCTCACCTGTATATTTTAAAAATATATATTTATTTATAATATTTTTGTAATGAACATATAATATTTATAAAATGAATATATAACTCCAACCCCCAACTTTTAACTTCTTTTTTAAAAATCTAGGCCTTTTATTATTTTTTTTAATTTTTAAAATTTTTAAATAAACATATAATGTATTTTTATCCCCAGGGATACAGGCCTGTGAATCACCAGGTTTACACATTTCACAGTACTCACCATAGCACATACAGTCCCCAATGTCCATATCCCCCCACCCTCTCCCGATCCCCCTCCCCCCAGCAACCCTCAGTCTGTTTTTTGAGATTGGGTCTTTTATGGTTTGTCTCCCTCCCGATCCCATCAACTTTTAGCTTCTTAAGGTACCTCTCCGTTCCTCTCCCTCTCCTCCTCCCTTCCCCCTCCCTTTCTTTCTCTCCCTCTCCTCCTCTTCTCCCTCACCCCCTCTCTCTCCCATTCCCTGCTCCCACTTTTTTCCTGCAGTAGCAGGAAGTGATGAACTCTGGGAGAAGCAATGGTAATAGCTATAGTCCACTCCACCACCATCAGTAGTGAATACTCTCCTGGCCTTGTTAATACCACCTCTTTTTGGTTCTTACGGTCCTAGGAACTTCCTGTGGTTTCTAATCTCTGTTGTTACCTCATCCTCCCTCTTACTTTTTCAAGTCTTCAAGCTCTTTGGAAACATGTACTCTCTCTCGAAGTACCTCTATTTGTAATACACAGTGTGGTTTCAGTTTTTCTCAATGGACCCTGGTTGACTCAAGGTCTTATTAGCAGCCTATGAATACACATGAAGTCAGAGTAGCAATCCAAACACAAAACGTGTTTTCCCCATCATCTACTTATGCAGGTATTCACCACCTCCAACATCCTCTCACTCAAGTGTAATGAGGGTCGGTAGGAAGATCTGTGCGCCAACTCAGTTGAGCGGAACCATTCCATTGCTGAGTTTCTTGGGTATCTACCACCTCCTATCATGTATCCCACTCTCCATCACTGCTCTGCTGCAGCCTTCCTGAGTTCTGCCTCTGGTGCCAAAGCACTGCCATGTGCTCCTTTCCATACATCGTCATGTCTTTCCACTCAGGAACAAAGCAGCATTACTTGTGTTACTGGAAATCAGACTCCCTCATAAAAATAACTCCTTCACCTCTGGTCTAAAAGTCCCATATAGGCATGGAGGAGCCAATAATTGAGGGCAATGAGTGAGACCTATGGAGCACCCAGGTAAATCTCAGTCTGTCCCATGGTGAGACATGATGAGACATGGGGGTGTGGTCATCTCTCCAGAAATGAATAGCTGAGAGGGGGGCAGTGTGATGGAGTCTCAGAGATGATGGTCTCTAGCTAACATAAGAGGTGGATGGGGGCAGTGGGTAAAGACATGGAAATGGCATGTTTTAACAGGAGATTCTCGGGCATGAAGTACTGTAGGAGTGGATCAAAGATTCCTTAAACAGATGGCCTATACCCTTGTTCAACAGTTTTTATCAATTTTAAATTACTGGAGCTCTGTCTTCTTTGTCCCTCTAGTTAGGATAGCCTGAACCTCAATTTGCTCAACTATCAAATGTGTAGCGCCCACAATAGATGTTGAAGTACACTTCAAATTTTGTATTTTTTTCCAGACACATTTCTAAAAATTTAAAATCAACAATAATAAAAACCAACAACCTTTCAAAATTCCTTTAACATTTCTAGTTGGATAATTTTGAGGGGGATGTCAGATAACCATAATAAACTGGTTTGAGGTTTTATTTGTTTGTATAATATGTCTTGTTTTTGATTGTTTTAGTGTGATAATGATGATGATTAAAAACCCAAACTACTTTAGAGGCCATTGTGGCTTATCAGGTGCCTATGAGGTGTTGGGCTGAAGCTGTATCAGTTTGGATGGGTTTGGAGGGAACCTATGAGTCCGTGGGAGAGAAAGGACTGCCCTCGAGTGCCCTGTTTTCCTTCTATCCTCCATCCCTCCTTCTCCCACAAAGTGACATAGCACTTGAGCAGTGGATCTTCACCAGGATTTGTTCATCTTTGTAAACATTACACAACAGAGCCAAAAGTGTGTCTTCAAAAACGACCTAGAAATTAAAGGTCTTAAACAGATAATATTTAAATGAATTGAAATTTAAAATGCACTCCTTGGGGCACCTGGGTGGCTCAGCTGGTTAAGTGGCTGACTCTTAATTTTGGCTCAGGTCATGGTTTCAGGGTCTTGGGATTGAGCTCCATGTTGGGCTCCCCACTCAGTGGAGAATCTACTTCAGGATTCTCCCTCTCCCTCTGCTCCTCCCCTCCACTCTTTTGATCTCCCTCTCTCCTTCTAAATAATTGTGCTCTCCTTCTTTCTTTCTAAATAAGTAAATAAATCTTTAATAAACAAAATGCACTCTTCCACCTTCAAAATTATTCTTCATCACACAATTCAGAGCCCCTCGTTGAACTCCAGCAGGAAGTTACTCAAAAGCTCATGTAAAACCAAGGCGGCTATCGGGCCTTCCTGCAAGGAGAAATGATGATGCACGGTAGAGGGACTCAATTTCAGTTAAAAAAAAAAAAGAATTAAAAAATTTTTTTCTCTAACCAATAAGAAATTATGAAAAATCAAAATATTTAGAATTATGTTTGAAGCCATTTTTTTTTTTTTTTGGCCAGGAAGCTTTTTATTGAGTTATATTTTGCATATAGTAAAATGTACTCACTTTCAGTATAGAGTTCAATGAGTTTTGGCAAATGCATACAGAATAATTGAATCACCTCCAAAAGTTTCTTCATACTCTTCCCAGTCATTCCCTTAAGACAACTAGTCTGATTCCCTTCACTTTAGGTTAGTATTGCCTGGCTTAGAATTTCACACGCATGAAATTACACAGTATTTCTATTTTGTGTCTGGCTTCTTTTCATGAGATTCATAGACATATGAAGTAGTTTGTTCTCTTTCATTGTTAGAAGTATTCCATGATCCCATTGTTGTGTTTCTTTGTTGGTTTTGCTTTATTAGACACCTGGGCTATTTCCAGTTTTTTTATATTATGAATAAAACTGATATAAAAATGAAAATAGATAAAAAAGAAAAGCCCCATATTAGATAGAATACAAGCTAGGCTGATATGATGAAGCTATCCCAACACATGTTGGCTTCTGCATGACAGAAGTTTATTTCTGCTTATGTATATTCTGTTTCCCCCAGGTTGATGGACTAGCTCTGCCATCCTCAAAACATGACTTTGTTCATAGTATATAAGGTGGGTATCCCATAATGGCATTTCCCAGACAAAAGAAAAAGGAAGAGAGTATCCAAGACAAGGGACTTTTCTTAAGAAGGTGACTAGAGGTTATATTATGGACATCACTGCTGCATATATCCCATTAGATGAAACTAATTCATATGACTATTTGTACTACAAGAGAGGCTGGAAAATTTGGCTCTCACTGGTTAACCAAATGCCCACTGAAAATTCTGGGGTTCAGGGTACCACGTACCGATCTGAGTTGTGGTCTGAAAAAGAATGACCTGCTTGCTGAGAAGCTAGGGGAGCTGAAACCAACCCATGCTCTGCTCATCAAGCCATGAGTCCTAGTCTGTCTTCTTTACACAAAACTTTGTGTTTGTCAACTCCCATGTCCACAGAGCTGACTCTGCCCCAAGAGGAATCTTGTTGTAATTTGCACAAGGTAACTGTTAAGGCTAATGGCAGTCCTGGAAACTCCTAGTGCAAGATATTAGCAGCCTATGCCAAAAATTCTCTCTATACAGGGTTCCTATCTAGTTCCTGGGGCTGAGCAAGGTGGGAAGAAGTTAGGAATAAACACTAGCCTTTGGTCTCCAGCTTTCTCTTTCTCCTTTGTGAATGCCACACCAAAATCTGCCTGCTTCAACCTAAGATAGAAACTTTGATAAAAATTACCTTTTGTAAATTGAGTGCTTCCCTTATGTTCCCTGTTATCCCATTCACATCCTTCATCCTCAAAAGTCTGGCCATTACTGTTACATGTAGTTACATATAAGAAAACTGAGACTCAGAGATACTAGGTAACTTGACCAAGATCACACAGCTACTAAGCAATTAAATATGAATTTGGCCCCAGGTCTGACTGAAAGCATATCATACCACCTATTAAGTTCAAAGCACTGGTACCTTGTGATTAAAAAAAAAAAATGAACTACTTGTAATATGAACCTTTATAATAGAGAGGTTTCAGGAAACAGGACATCACCAGGGCCACACTGTCATTGTGGTTTACACTTCCCATGAACTCTTTCCAATAAACATTTCATTTAAATTTAATAAAGTAGTTAATAAAACCATAAAGGTTAATTACTAGTTAAGGGAAAAATATGACTTCACTTTGGTGAACATGTGAAAAATGAATCAACTTCGTTTTGCAGTTAACCCAGGATTATACAGGCAATAAAGCATGATTATGGATTTAACATGTTAATTCCCAGTAGATTTAATAGCGGTGCTATGAAGTACATGACCAATCGCTAACCCATCTGACAAGGCTTCAGACAGCACTAATCAAGATTAAATCACTTGGCCCACATGTGGATGCAATATATCTTTCAAGATTAAATGACTGTAATTTTTCATCATGGAGTTATTACAAATGCTGATAGGATGAAAAGTAGGTAAGGGAAAGTGGGGAATGTAATCTGGGATCTCAGTCTGACTCCTCAGTTTGGTAGCCATTTTTTGAAGGAAATAACCTTTAACTTTTTTCATAGTTTAAAGATTATTCTCTTCAGGGATGGCTCTAGTGGTTCATGATTTATTTGTATTTTGTAGAATAAAGCAAAGCATCCACATCCCTTAAAATATTTTGCCTTTCCAAAAATAAACCACTGGCAGAGTGAGCACTTGATAGCACTAATATTCTATATTCAACAACTTTCTGTTTCATCAGTATTGCTTTAATTCTTAAGAAACAGAATCCTAAAGAACAGTATATTTTGTTTACCATGAATTGTACCATCTGGTAACCATAAAAGAAAAATGGTACACTGTTTTCATTACTCGAAGGTTAACAATAGGGACAACAGGGATCTAAAATGACAGATCATGGGTCAAATCTAGTCCATCAACTATTTTTGTAAATAAAGTTTTATTGGTACTTAGCCATATTCCTTCAATTATGTAATGTCTTTGGCTGCTTTCGTGATACAGTGACAGAGGTAACTAGTTGTTGCAGAGACCACATTTCTACAGAGCTGTCTGAACCTTTATAGAAAGTTTGCTGACTCCTGATCAAGAGATTAATTTTTCCCCTTCTTCTAATTTAACTAAGCATAGTTATTTTTAGGACCTTTTGTTTCTCCCAGTTATATCATGCATTTTAGACCTTCGTTCCCAATTTTCTAAAGTCTCACATCAAAACTGCTCTCTACCTTACCTCATAGTGATGAGAATTAAGTATGGGAGCATGTGCTCTAATATACAACAGTTGCTCGAAAAATATGAATTCACTGCCTCTAGTCCAAACTGTTGTTGCTGTTTTAACAGGAGACAGTACAGTGTGATGGTTAGGAGCATGGACACGGGCTCTGTACTGCTTGGGGTAAGAGCTAGCTCTCCCACTATTCTCTGTGGAACCTTGGACAAGTTCCTTAAGTCCTCTGTGCCTCAAACTCTTTACCTGTAAAATGGGGATCATATTAATATACTTTCCTCAAAGGGTTCTCTGAATGATTAAAAGAGGTAACACAAGCGGTATATTTACTTGAGTGCTTGGCACGTAGTAAGCACTACACTGGTGTGAGGTGCCACCACCAACATCATCATTATCATCTTCATCATTAAAAGAGGTTATTATATTGGAAAGAATTAGTCCATTTACACTGACGGAACACATGGAGCAGGAATCATTAAATCTAAACAGCCCTGTGTTCAAGTCAAGCTCTATGGCCTTCTACTTTTTTAATCTCAGATAATTCATTTCACTTTCTTGCATCTCTGTTTCCACATAGGTAGTGTGGGTTGAGAAGACAGATCTCATCAGTGAGTTGAGAATTAAAACAGCTAATATTTATGAAGGTTGCTGCCACTGTCCCCAGCACATTGTATGTGTCAATAATTGATAGCTGTCTCCTCTTCTCTGCCTATTTCCTTTATGGTAACCTGACCTTCCTGACTGTCTCCTATTCCCTGATTATTCATGCTCTAAACCCTAGTGATGCTTATGATATCACAACTGCCCTTTTGCCCTCCTCTATTCTCTGCCTCTTCAATTCTTGGGTCCAGACCAACCTGTGTCCTCTCATATGTGAAGTTTTTAATAATAACAATGATAACAAATAGCAAATATATGTAAAGATAAAAATACACGTTTATATTTATATAGCACTATGGGCCAGGCACTGTTTTAAGCACCTTACATATATTGCTCCTCATAACAACCCTTTAAACTAGGTACTATTATTATTCTCATTTATAGATGAGGAAATGGAGGAAAAGATATTTCGTGGGTTTTTAAAAGAGTTTATTTACTTGAGAGAAAGAGCATGAGCAGGGGGAAGAGCAGAGGGAGAGGGAGAGAAAATCTCAAGCAGACTCCACACTGAGCATGGAGCCCAATGCTGGATACTGTCTTACAAACCTGAGATCATGGCCTGTGCCAAAATCAAGAGTCAAACACTTAACTAAGCCACCCACGTACCCTAAAGAACAGATGTTTTAAATAACATGCCTAAGGTCACACAGCTAATAAACATAGAACAAGGATTTGAATCTAGACAGCCTAGCCTTGTAGTCTATGCTTTTAGCCACTCTGTTATACTGCTTCCTTAAATGATTTCAAAATGTGTTAGTTAAATTTGTGTTTACTAAAGCTTCCTTTGATCAGAGCTTGATCCTAATGGACTTCATAAACATATACTATCAATGCATTTCTGCCTGTGAACTTACATTCATGTATATTCCATGTAGAGAATGGTCCATCTGTTTGTTATACATGTAATGTTAAAGTTATATAGGCTCTCTATCTCTTCCCTCCTTTAAAAGTTTGGATGAAACCATAATTTCTAGAACTTAAGAAACAAAACAAGTGAACATAGGGGAAGGGAAAGAAAAATGAAATAACCTGAAAATTGAGAGGGAAGTAAACTATAAGAGGCACTGAACTCTGAGAAAGAAGCTGAGGGTGGCTGGAGGGGTATGGATGGGAGGAAGGGTATGGATGGTTGATGGGCATTAAGGAGGCACGTGATGTAGTGAGCATTGGGTATTATATGCAACTGATGAATCACTAAATTGTACCTCTGAAACTAATTAAAAAAAAAAACAATTTTTCAGTGGAGTTCAGCCTTCCAATAGTTATTTTAAAGGAGTGTTTCTCAAAATAGTATGCATATTGATCACCAGAGATAATATTAAAAATGCAGATCCAGATTCAGGTTGGAGGCTAAGATTCTGAATTTCTATCAAGTAGCAAGTGTCATTTTAATACAGTACATAGAGAATTTCATATTAAGACATGATGATTATATTAAGGCATCCTTTAGAATCTCTTGGGGATTTACCTTGCTTGGATACAGTTGACTGACTTTTAGGTTCTAATACAGAACAGTGATTAGAATGGATCACGTTGGGATTCTTTTTGAGTTGCTGTTTCCTCATGATGGCTCTTATAACCAGTGATCCTACTTAACTCATCTAAACCTTTGTTCTGTCTCCTTCATCGTTCATTTATCCACTCAGCACTCATTAAGCACCTACTGTGCACCACCGGTCCTTCTCTTAAAGAAGCCCTCTTTCTTGGGGCAGGGGGAAGGGGAATGTGGACTCAGACATGTAAGGTAAAAAGTCAAAATAAGCATTTTTGATGCTTTAATAAAGTTAGTATGGGGACACAAAGGAAATTACTGTTCACTTCTAACAGCTTGACCTTTGGGGAAATAGTTGAGTAAAGCTTGAAAGAACAGTATCCATTGAATAGATTCTAGAAAGTAGGTGTTGTCTAATCAACACTGGAGCAAAGAGTATTCTAAGCTAAGAAGTCAGCAGTCTTCAGACTGGCTCAGCTTGACTGAGGAACCAGTGTATCATGGCACAGGCCATGATCTCAGGTTTGTAAGACAAACTACTGGTATCACTGCATCATGGGATTTTGGATCACATTTGAAAAAGAAAAAGCAAAGAACACGATGTAATAGACAGTAGAGATTGGGAAGTCATTATATGGTTAAGTAGGGGAGAAACTGATGACTGCCTTGCATTAGCAATTAGGCTGTTGCATTTGTTCCTTGCTTGTTGTAACATCCAGGCACTATATTTATGCTTAAGTATAGCACCTTGTTCTTCTGTGTTCTCAATGAATAATTGTATATGGAGAATCTTTATACTTCAAAATGTTTTGTGTAATAGTTGGTATATAAAAATAATATTTATATTTGCTTGTTCTGAAACCTAACATAAAAAATATACCTGTCAGCTCCCTTAGCAGCTTTATAGTTGCACATTACTGAAACTGTTGAAGCTACCTGTGTTCAGACACTTTATACAATAATAAATTATATATCAATGAGATAAATCTGCACATGACAGTATTTCTAAACAATGTCCTAAAATTTTACTGTGGGTCACTTAACAATGTGACAATATTTGTTGTTGGTATTTTGTTGTATAATACTAGTAGCTCAACAGATACTTTGAAATGACTAACTTAATTAAAATTTTAAAAATTGAAGATTTATAGATTAGAAATTGAAGGAAATCTAGAAGATCCTCTAGCAAATTGTTGCCAAGTTAAAATTATATCATAAGTCAGTAAACAATTTAAAATCTACCATGGACCCCAATAATGTAACAAAGCCAGGTAAATGTGAAAGATGAGTCCAGTCAAAATCACTGACATAAGGAAGTATGGAAAACGTTCAGATGTAATATGGTGACATTGTTTTATGGAATATTAGATCAGTGATTCAAAAAAATTGACTGAATCATTTTCATTTAACTAAGGTGAAAACCGAATTACAAGGAACTTATCCAAGATCACACAGTTCACTAGTACCAGACCAATTATAGGAAATGTGTTTATTAAACACCTATTATATGGAAGACACTGAAACAAGTGTTGGAAAGGGAATGCATTTGTTTAAGGCAGGGAGATTACAGCCTATACTATTGGTAAGAGATGATGTGTGCCGATATAAGGATATGTTTATATGTCCTTGTGCATACTACATATGTATGTTTATGTGTTTTGTTTTTCAGGACAGAACAATATAGGAATGGACTGGGGCCAAAGGGTCCTTATTTGTAAGAGTAAAGAATTTGGACTTTTTCCTCTCTGGAAGAGGGAACCAATGAAGAATTTTAGGCAGGGAAATTAAACAAATAAGAATGTGTATTAGAATAACTGTAGATGATGATCTGGAGAGAAAACGTATGCACAGAAGCAGAGAATCCAGTTAGAAAGATGCATTCATGGTTCCAGTGAACACAGATGAAAAAGTCTTTCCTAAGCATTAGCTGTGAGGATTGATAAATATACATCAGCTAAAATATGCATGATAGAAAGATAAAAGGATTAATAACTCATTTTTTTTAATATTCTCACCTGACAGTGACTCTCAAGTTATCTTCAAATACCTCAATTCTCCTTACCTGCTTTTCATTAGATAGATGAAATGTACCTAAAGAAGTGTCAGCCCAAAGAACATTAGAGTCAAGGACAGAGATGAAAACTGGCCCTGGGCTTCAGAGATTCAACTGACCCACATGCCATAGAAGATACTGTGTGAATTGAAGCATATGTATTGAAAATCATTCACCTGCCTTCTCCTAGCTGGCTGAGATGAACCGCATTAGCATCAGAAGGACAATTCAGGGTGAACTTGGGAAAGAGGAATTGGTTTTTATCCTTATAAATAAGTAAAAGTGACCCCTTAATGCCTTGCCCTGCATGATTATATTAGTACTCTGGATTTTGAATGAAAAAGTCCTCTCAGTAGCAGAGAAGAATAGGTGATTAAGGGTCATAAGGTACTTTTGAGTTAGATTTGAAAAGCTCGGTCAACCATGACAGGCTATATAAACACAAAGCATGGACAGTTAGACTTACAGCTTGGCTTTCAGCTCTGATGCTCATTATGATTAAAAAAAACTTCTTTGAAACTTATTTTCGTCATTAAAAACACAGGCATAGTTAAACCAACTTTATTCACTTGTAAAGGTAAAATAATAGTGCTTGTGAATATGTTCACCAGAATGTGAAAGATAGTAGGTAATTGATAAACAATGAATTTTGGAACACACACACACACACACACACACACACACACGTAAATTAAAAAATGAAAAAAGAAAAAAGTAAAAGATGACAACAACAAAAAAGTAAGCAATGTCATGTTGGGTTTAAGATCAGTGACTCTGGAGGTAAGGGCATCTGGGTTTCAATGCAGACTTAACATTTATTGGCTTTGTGCCCCTCAGCAAGTAATAGCATTAAGCTTCAGTTTCCTTCATCCATAAAATGTGAATTCAAATAATACCTGATAGAGTGTGTGTGTGTGTGTGTGTGTGTGTGACAAATAGTAAGCTTTCAATATTAATTACTGTCACTTTGTTATCATTGAATATTTTTTCTTTTTTCCATCCATGAAAAGATGTTGCACATTTTATAAGCATGATGTTTTTGGTTCGTTAGCAAATGTCTGTGACTTTTTAATGAATCTTGGAATCTTTGAGTCAAATGGGAATGTATAAAACATCCAGTTAGATTTCCCACATTGTTGGGATGCAGCCAAGCATGAACACTTCCAAGGATGAGAGCTCCTTCCCTTCATTGGCCTCTTGATCTACCATATGTCCATTCTGATAGGAACCATATGACTACTCTAATAGAACAGGCTTTCTTTCATTAAGCAAAAATCACTTCCCTGTAACTTTCTACTTAAAGCCAAATTCATTTTCCAAATCATTCAGAGAAATATATTTTCCTAGAGAATATCTATTCATCTATTTGATGTCCATTTTGGTTTTCCCTTCCTGGAGAAGTTCTTCATATCTACATTTAAGTGCAGCCTAACATTGTTAGCTCATAAGCGTACTTTTGACCACAATAACAGTTTTATTTTCCTTTTTATTGTAAACTACTACTGAACTTTAGTGACTTTGAACCATTGCAGTTGATTTCCTGTTCCTAATTTCAGGACTTTTTATATATTTCCCAGGAATTTTTACCATGAAAGAATTAGTTCACTGTTGGCAGGGGACTGCTCACCTGAACTGATGAAAGTATAGATTAAAAAAAAAAAAAAGAAGAAGAAACTTAACAATTTTACAGTTGAATTACCAAGACACATTTATATCTGTTAAACAGATTTTCTAAGATTTCTGCAAGAACGTGTCTTGATTATTTTTAAAAGGAAGTTATTGACATAATTTTATTTTTTTTAATTAGGACTTTGAGTCCTGTGCTACATTTAGGTGCTTTGTGACTATGATGAACCCAGAAAAGCCAGATTTCATTTCTATTTACAACTTGGGATCAGCATCCCTTCTCAGTGTCTCTCTCAGAATTTCCCAGTTACATTGGAGGGGGAGTGCTTGGAATTTTTATTTTTTTATTTATACACACACACACACATTTACACGTATATATACTTAATAATTATATTAGAATAGTTTATAGAATTCATAGATTATATATTTTAAAAAATAAATATATCTTTTTTTGAAGAAACAACACTTGTGCTTAGTAGTACTTAATATCCATAACTTGTTAAGTAACATATATTCCTATCATTAATATGGTCTTTGTGGTGTTTGCAACTTTTGGCAGATAATCTTTATAGTTAAATCTAGGAACGAAAAAAAGCCAAATGTTTTAAGAATTCAGTGCACAAGAAAAAAAGGCAGACGAAAATAATATTTACATTTATGGCCAATTTAATAATACGCATTTGTCTCTACAGGAAGCCTTAAGTTTAATTCATCAGGCTTTTAGTTCCAGTTACAAAGCAATGGGATGAGTCTCTTCCAGATTAATATTGTTATTTTCAAAGATCCTTGGTGGCTAACTGAATAGACTCATTTGCCTTTCAAGACAATTTGCATCCTTGTGTTTCTGATACTTTGTCTCCTTTATGTTCATTCTTGGCCCAGTGACATTTCTGATGACCTGACTTCTTTTTCTTTTGGATTTGCTTCCTGCAGGCAGGTGCACACTCAGAAAGACTACTCCTTTGCCTTATATCATTCAGATCCCCAACTTCATCACTGATTTCCTCTGTGGTCTTTTTATCTAGACACTGGCATTTGTTTTTTCTGTGCCTAACTGCTCTGGTTTTGCCGCCTCTTGGAAATGTAGTTTTTTGCCTCATTTCTTGTTTATTTGGGGATCTGGGTTTCTCAATCTGTAGGCATGTGAGACTATTACAGTGGCTTCCATCTTGGGAAGTACTCTCACTTTTAGAAGAACACTTGGGTCTCTTCCCAGAAGTTGAAGGAAGTTTCGCATATTGGACTGTGGTCGAAGATGCTCTTCCACAGTTGGATTCATAACTATGCACGTTATTTTCTTTTGAGTGGTCACAGCATATATTTTGGGTGAAGCATTCACTTCTGTGACTTCCTCTGAGAGAGGGATTACTTGATTCTCTGCTTAAAGATCTCTTTGTAAGCCCAACACACCAAGATTTGGATCTGTGAGTACTGAACCGTGATGGTCTTTGGATTCTTCTACTGAAATGTGAACAAGCTTCTGCAAATTGGGAGGACTGTTTGCCCTTCAATCTCTTTTTTCTGAAAGAGCTCAGTTTCCTACTATTTCTCTTAGAAGAAAGGGCAATTTCCGAAATACAGCTCCAAGAAGAGTCTCTCTTTCTGAATTTGCAGCTTAGCAAGGATCTTTCTCTGGGCAATCTTCTTTGAAAAATCTTCGGTGAAGAATCTGAGTATGTATTTTTTTCTGCTTCTTTTTTCTGGAAGTTGATCTCCTGGTCAGGGCTCAAAATCCTTTCTTCTCTTAAATTGTATTGAAATGGCTGCCCCTGATTAAAAATTGCTGGGGAACTGAAAGTACATGGAGTTGTTTCACTCTTTCCCAGATCCTGGACATGACCAGGAAGCAACTTTATTCCTTCCATTTTCCTCTCTTGAACTTTTTTTTTGCAATTCCGTAAGCTTGGGCCCCTTTCCCTTGGTGTAGTATAATTCAGGAATATATTAGCAGAAGTTGTGCCTTTTTGATCTCCTGATTCTGGGTTGTCTTTGATCCAAGCATGGATTTTGCTTGCTGTTTTATGATGAAGCAGTGAGAATTCAGATTTCTTCAGGGAAGAGTTACCCTTTGGAAATGGTTTTAAGCCTGACAGAGGCTTCTGCTCATTATTCCGTTGGTCCCGGGTATTTCTAGACTGACTTGTATCATGTTGAGATGCCAGTAGAGCCTGATCCTTAGACAAAGGCAAATCAGAAGCTGATGCCATGGACTTCTTTTTTACCCATGGTGAAATGGAAGGACATTGATAAATGGCTCGTTGGTCATAGGTTTCCATGTTGTAAGGTGAATGAACAAAACTGATAAACTCATGCAGAAAGTGGTGAGTGTGTTGTTGGAGATAAGGTTCCAGGAGGTGAATGAAGGACTCACTGTCCAGATCATATTCTGTCATGTGTTGAAGAATAGTGGATAGGATATTCTTCACTGTATAGCCATAATCTCCATAAACAGCTGTTAGTTCCCGTTTCAGCCAGGGGACCAGCCGATGTAAACAACCAGGGTTTCTCTTGAAATAATTAGCTGACAAATGCTTTTCAAGTCTGTAGCCTTGGACATGTGTCACCCAAATTCCGGAATAATACAGAGCTCTTCTGAACTTCATTACCACCTGATCTCTAAAGTGGCCTACAGACGTGGAATTTGGCTGGAACTTCCCACTATCCCCAAACTCCCTCAGTAATTCCTGGACAGTCAACTCTTTCAATGGTCTGATTTTCCTTGTAATGCCCTCAGGGTTCAGACTGACATAGTTGTTTTGAGAAGACTCCATGCAGCTTTCCTCCTCTGAGGGAAGAAAGCCTGAGTCTTCTTTGGTGTCACTCTCTGGCCTGGTGGAACAACACTGAGAAGGAAAGCACTGCACACCAGAAGAAAGCATGGATTTCTTTCTTGATCTTGAATATAAAGAGTCATTACGACTCTTGTTGAAACAGGGATTCCAATCAGGTTCATTCTGAGTACTCTCCAGGCAGTTAGGGCACTCACAGTCAGATGAGAAATCAAATGGCATTGCCCTGGAAAGATTGTATTTCAGTTATATATGAGAAAAATTGGTTCGAATCAAGTCCTTATACGGCATGAAAAATATCTGTTAAAAACATTTCATGCATATTTCTGTAATATGGTTTGTCTCTTCAAGGGATAAATTCTAGAACAAGGTTAAGAAACAAACTATTCCCTCAAATTAATAATAATATGCTCAATAAAACCCACTAGAGAAAATTATTGAGGATTCAGGCACACTGATTTTTTTTCTTTCTTATTCAAATTAATTGTTGAAGCAAATTGGAAATATCAAAATTCATTATATTCTTTAACTTAGCAATTCTAACGCTAGAGTCTAATCTAGATATAGAAATCTACAAATATATATATGTTGACTCTTTTGAGGTTTTCTTCATAATAACATGTTTGTTATTGCTTCAACATTATGTTGAAAACAACATAAATATCCATTAACAGAGAACTTGCTAGATAAATTATCCTTAGTATTTATTTGGTAGCCATTGATTTAAAAAAGTCAAGCCTGCATGTACTAATATAAGAACATGGCTGAGTACATCGTTAGAATGAACATGTTTATATAGAAGTATTCTAGAATTTTATAAATTTTAGAGAATAATCATTTCTGACCGTATTGTGAACCCGAAAAATTGTCTCACTAGGAATAAAAAAATAATGCTAGCTATTATTTGTAAATATGGCTAATTATAAATATATCTAAGTTGAGTAAATTAGTAAAATTCTGAGAGGAAAAAAATTAGGTACCCATGTCTGGTGTCCTTGAGTTTCGGTTCTGATATGGCAGCACTGATAGCCACAGATGACAGGAGACAGTGGACTCTTTCCAAGGGTGAATTTCCAATAGGAAGCATCTCTATAAGTCTATATACCTGAATGTCTACATTTTCACTGAAAAAGGTGAATTAAGGTGGGGAATCACCCACACAAGAGTCAAGAGGAAATTTCAGCTGAGATTGTGTAAACAAAAACAATTAATATGTCTGCAGAGTAAATTCAGTTGGGTTTCCTAAAAACCTCAAAAGGATAATTTATTTTGAAGTTGGTAGTGACCACAGGCAATTGGCAGAAGCAAACATTCATTATCCCTGTAGAAGCAGAACTTAAACCCAGGTCTCATGACAAATTTTCCCTAAGTGAGTTCACAATCAAAAATCACTTAAAAAAAAAAAGCCATTATAAGCATGAACCCATAGAAATAACAGGAAGCAAAAGTTGGCTCTTAAGAGAATCAGAAAATAAAATGAGTACAGAGGATGTGCATAACTGTCATTCTTTCTGCTGGAGCTTCAATCTATGCTTTCCAAAGTTAATGCTTTCACTAAGTCTTCATTCGTCTTGAAAAATAAAAATAACAGGAATTACATTATTTAGCAAATTTACCTCCTAGAGATCCTGAGTTGTCCGCACTCATTTGAGACTTAGCTGCTATTTTGTTTGCCTTAGAGACAGAATTTAGAACACTAGACAAGTTCTGCTGTGGACTGAGGAGAGACAACTTCAAGTTTTCCAGAGACTTTGACATCTTATATTTTCCAGCAATGTTCCAAGTTATGTTAAGATGCAAACACTGGATAAAATAGGATTCAAATCCATGGCTTAGAGGTTTCCAGGGACTCTTTAATATTCTCATAGATTTTCTAATCAGAGCCAATATTGTAACAAGTGGTCTGACTCAGAAGAGAACAGTAGCAGTAAGTGGAACATGGGTTTTCCTAATGAATAAATTCTTCAAAAGAATAGTTACTAGTCTAGTATTAATATTTGCATTTAAATCATTTAGTCAGAAAGTTACCCTTTTCCCTTTAAATGCAAGATATGAATAAACTATTAGCATGTATGAAAGGTGATTAACCAACATTTCGGTTGTTTGTATGTAAAATTTTGGACCCAAAATTATTGAAATGTATTACTGGGGGACACCTTTATTCATTATAGCTAAATGCCAGTTAATATAGGCAACATAACTGGAAGGTCACTCAAAAGAAATTTTTTTTTTGCTTACCGTTATACTACTTTCAAGTTTAGTCTTGTGTACTAAGATTATTCAACTTCTCTCAGATCTAGGGTGAAAACAATTTAACTCATGAGATATGTGAGGGGTTTGATGAGCTACTTTGTGTTATGCTTGATACCTAATAGCAGTTCAACAGAAACCTCATTTTAGTGTTATTTTGAGTCATTTTCATTACAGATCCCCAAGACAGTACATCACCTTTTAAAAAGCATGTGTTTTATGTGATTTTATAATCCAAAATAAATACCATTTCTTATAAGTATATGGTAATAAAGAACCTCATATCCTCATACCCCTCATACCAATGTCAGCATTATATAGATGAAAGAACAGTATAGAAACAAGTTCTTATTCTACTATTACCCTTGGCAAGTTCATATACACTCTCTGAGTCTTGGATTACTTATCTATAAAATGAGGTTTATAGAAAGACTCAAATGAGATAATAAATATAAAAAGGACTTTGTGAAAAAAAATGCTTATTAGAAATAAAGTGTCCTCTGGGGCACCTGGGTGGTTCAGTGGGTTAAAGCCTCTGCCTTTGGCTCAGGTCCTGATCCCAGAATCCTGGGATCGAGCCCCGCCTTGGGCTCTCTGCTCAGCAAGGAACCTGCTACCCTTTCTCTCTCTCTGCCTGCCCCTCTGTCTACTTGTAATCTCTGTCAAATAAACAAATAAAATCTTAAAAAAAAAAAGAAAGAAAGTGCCCTCAGAAGATAATCTCATCTAAACACCATACTTAGCACATTTTTTTTTTTAAGTATCTGTTGAAATGAAGAGAGAAGAACTAAAAGAATGGTGAGAGGGAGCAAGGGAAGAAGGAAGAACTTAAGAGAGAGAGTCATTCAGGTTTCTATATTTTAGTCTACTCTATTTCTTTCTACCATCAATGTCTCCCTTTTCTTTCTTCTTATTTTTACTTCCTCAGTTCTAAATACATACTGAAAATTCTGAAGCAGCTTAGAAAGGAAGACGCTGTTGGGAAAGAGATCCACTGGCATCCAAAGTGCGTATTTTAAGGCTAGGAAGATCTTAAATTGGCAATGGCCAGATGATGCTGTTGGAGAGGAAAATTTATATATTATCCTTTAAGGTTCTTCTGGCTGCTCTAAGAACTAAATCGACATGAAACAGATAAACAGGAGAAATCAAATTTAATAATGTACTTACAGGGGAGCCACATTAACATGAGAGATTCCAAAAATAGTCAAGCAAGATGAGGTATATATGTTATTTTGGACTTAGGAATAAGGGTAAGGGTCTGGGGCTTCAAAGTGAAGGAATGCTATTCTCAGGAAAAATGGGAAGAATACATGTTTGGTAAACAATGTTTGCTGAGACATGGAGAGGACTTTGGTCAAAATTTACCTTGTTAGGTTCCTCACTGTCTACCACACCTAGTTCATATTTTACTATAATTATCTCTGGTGTTAGCTCTCCTCTTGGAATAGGTCCTCTATCTAAATTCTTTCAAGTGGTTAGGAAAGAGGCAAAAAAGAAAAATGTCTTGAGTCTTCTGTTTCTTAAAAATAATCAGCCTAAAATAATTCATATGCCAAAGAGACATATTCTGGGGTAGCAAGTTTTACTCCCCTGCAATACTGCACAGTTAATTGGATCATGAGAAAGCAAGATCCTTTATTTTCCTACATAAGTCCTGAGCTTGATACTTGAAAGTGTTGCTCATCTAGCTCTTTCTAAGTTCGATGGCTAAGCAGTTTCTCCTTGTAAACACTATTAGGGCCAGACACTTCTTTGTTCTATTTTGTAGACTGTTAAGCACAATTCCTGATCCACGAGATGCCAGTATCACCCCCTACCCAAGTACAACAATAAAAAATGTCTAAGGTATTATCAAATGTCCCGTAGGAAGGCAAAATTGGCCCCAATATTGAAAACTACTGCTCTACAGTATAAGATTATTATCTTTTGAGACAGGGTGTTCCTCACAGGAACTAGAAGCAGTTCTGCTACCAAGAAGTTGTGGTACAGTCACTTGTGAGAAGGATTAAGTATAAATTAATTGAAAAAATAGATAAACTTACTCTTCTCAAACCTATTCCAGAAAATAGAAAAGTAAGGGAAACTTCCAATCCATTCTATTAGGCCAGAATTAGTCTGATATCAAAATTGGATAAAGACTCTACTAAAAGAACTACAGGCCAATATCCATGGGGGACATAGACGCAAAAATCCTCTACAAACTACTAATGTGTTTTTCATTTCATTTATTGAACCCTTTATCTCTGGTATGTTATTCCTTATCTCTGTGTTAAGGGTCTCACTCATGTCTTCCCCTCTTTTCTCAAGTCCCGTGAGTATCATTGCTTTATCATTGATCATTGCTTTAAATTCTCTATTAGTCATGTTACTTATATCTCTTTTGCTTTGTTCTCTGGCCATGGCCTTGTCCATTTCTCTGTTTCCTCATTTTGTCTCCCTCTCCGTGTCTGTTTCTGTATATTAAGAAAGTCAGCTATGTCTTCTACTCTTGAAAGTAGTGAATTTATGAAAAGGAGGTCCTGGAGTGTTCTGCAATGGAGTGTCCCCTGTTCATCAAAATCTGGCACTTCAGGAGGGTATCCTATGTGTATTGCTTGCATCCTGTTTTTGTGTCTAAGTCACTTTTCCTTTCAGTGTAGGCATCTGTACTGACTGTGCCTGTTGTGGGCTGTGCTCACTCTCTGTGCTGTTAATGGGACCCAAGCAGGCCAACTCTGAAGGGCCGTACCCACTGGGAAACTTGGGAGTTGGTGGTGGTGTTAGCAAAATTTGTGTTGGGTCACTAGTCCTATGCCATATCCCTTGACATATTGCGACAGCTCGTGGCTGGGCACCATGGTGCTGTAGAGGGTGCATGGCTGGGTGTGGTGGATAGTGGCAGCTGTACACCCAGCTTTTGAGCCCAGCATGTGACAGTGGCTGGGGGTGTGCAGTTGGGCACAGTACAACTGCTGTGTGCTGTGTACTTCAGCAGCCATACAACCAACTGCTGGGTATGGTACACATAATGACTGGGACCTGTGGCTGTGCACCATGCTGCAGCTAGGCAGGGCCCCCAGTGACAGCTGTGCACCCAGCATGTCGGTGGGGCATTCAGTGACTTGTCCTGAGCCCTGGGCCAAGGCTATGAGATTTTGCGCAGCCCCATCTCCCATAGGTGGCTCTGTGCTTATGCTGGGGGTGAGTGAGGAAAGTAGCACCTGCCAATTCCCTCATTTTCAAAGAAACATGCTCAGAAATCATTATGGATAGATCTGCCTCCCTTTGGCCCCCAGTGTTGTGTGAACTATGGTTTTTATGTTCCTTCTCTATGCCCGCTGCTGTCTCTTTCAAGGGCAGTGACCCAGCTATTACTCACTCTCAGGGCTCACCCAGTGCTGAGTCAGCTGAATTTTAAAGCTCCGGGCTCCAAGTTCCACTGATTCCACAAACTCACAGAATTCAGCCCCTCTGGTTTTTAAAGCCAAATGTTGTGGGGATTAGTCTTCCTCGTGGGAGCTCCCTGGTGCAAGGGCCCATTTCTCTGCCCTTTTCCTACATGCTGCTCCTTCTTTTCTCTAGCAGTCTCATAACCTAACCTCCCCTAGCAGACCTTCCTAACCTTTCAGGTGCAGCTTTTTCGCTACACTTAGCTGTGGAGTTTGTTCTACCAGTCTTCAGATCACTCTCTGGTTTATTGACTTGAATGGGGATGGTATCTAGTTGTAAATGTGGGACAAGGTGAGCTCAGGGTCCTCCTACTCTGCCATCTTTCCAAACTCCTCAAGAACTAATCCTTTTTATCATTTATATAATGTTCTTTATCTCTGAAAAATTTCCTTTTTTAACTCTGCTTCGTTTGAAAATTATATAGCTTTTTCAGCTTTCTTCTGAGTAGCATTAGTTTGATATAATATTCTTCATCTCTTTGCTTTTGGTTTAAGTCTTTATATTTAGAATGAATTTCTAGTAGACAACATATGGTTGGATCTTGCTTGTTTTTAGCCATTCTGACAATGTTTGTCTTTTAGTGGTGTGTTTAGACCCTTCAGATTTAAAATAATTATTGATATTTTCCTTTAATGTCTACCATGTTTTTAACTGTTTTCTATTTGTTGCATTGGTTTTTGTTTCCTTTTTTTTTTTTTTAGTATGTCATTTGATTCTCACAAATACCCCATGAAGGAAACATCTCATATTAATCCCCACTTATTGATGAGGAAGTGAAGATTACTAAAATTAAGTGACTTAACCAAGATTACACCAGACAAAAATAATGGAGCCAGAATTTGAAAGTGACAATGTTCTTTGCTTGACTGAACATTATGTCCCGTATACTGAGTGATTTCAGCAATAAAATTGTGATAAAGCCTTCAAATCAAGTAAAACTCTATCCTCAGAATCTCTAAAATCTTTATGACTCCCGAAGGCTTTCTTCTCCCCCAAACCAACCTGGGAAGGAGGTATTAAGAACTTAGAATCTTTGCTCTAGTCAAATCAAAACACTATGAATTAATCAGTTTATAATAAATTCTAACAAGTTTAGCATGGGTGAAAGGGGAAAAAGCTTCATCCACACAGAGACTAGGATTATCCATGGAAACCAAGCCTATAGTTTCAGGGTGTCAGGTTTCTTAAAGACTAAGAAAAAAAATTAGCCCTATTCTCAAGCCAGGCTGTTCAAGTTTTATTTTCCCATCGACTGAGATCATTTAAAATTACTGTTACAACCTCGCTCCTGAATCACCATCTCTTTTCCTATAAAAGTGCTTCTCCCTGCTTCCGTGGGGACGAAAGCAAAGACAGAACTGGACTTGGGCCCAAACCATAATTTTAGTAATTACTAAACCAAGTGACTGCAGCCATAATTGAGTCATTCAAAGCCAAATGGTAGCAGTAATTAGTTTGTCAAATTTGAATAAAAGAGCTTTTTTGGAGAGAACAAGTAGAGTTGAGCTAAGGAGGCCTGAACTGTCAGCCATGAAGTGGGATACTTTTTCCAAGCAAAGAGGGTCTTCCCAGCACCATGGTTCTCTTGTGTGACAGTGATAGATATTCCTCGTTACAGATTATGGCCTTGTCACATTTAAACTAATCTCTCTTCATGTCTTCAGGCCCTGCTCATTCCCCTGGGCAGCAGTCATCAATTTACATGAAGAGGCACCTAGGGAAGCACAGAATCTATTTATCACACTTGCAAAGAGTGTACTAACAGCGACTTCAAACAAAGCATGGATCCACATTTCAATCAGGCTTCCCCTTTGCAGCATCATAAATAGTGTCAAAGGATATATTGTTAAGAAAACGGATGGGAGGGAAGGGAGAGACTCCTGAGAACTCGGGGAGTCCGTGAACTCCACCCTTATATGGCCAGCTCAGTGTATATAGAATCCAACATGGTTTAGAGTTCCTAGACTTCCTGTAAGCTTTTTGGACATAGAGTCACCTTATTTATGGATCAGCCCTTCAGCATGCCAGCTGATGGTAAGAAGCCCCCTTAGGTTAGGAACACAGAAGCAAGATAGGCAGAGTTCATTTCTGAAATTCCTCTTCCCTCCAACTCATCAACCATAGCCCACATTCAATTATTTGTTCCATTACAAACATATTCCCTGCTATCTCTTGCCAAGTTCTATGTTCCTTCTAGTAAGATTGGTCAGTGCTCTCTCTGTCCAAAGCTGAGTTTTCCTCATTGTTTTCAAGGAATGTGCTTTCTTCCCAAAGTTGTAAATGTCTCATGGTTTGCTGAGAGTATAAATGATGCTGCTGGCATTCTTTCATGATCAGAAAGTCAAGTGGAAAGCAAATACGTCAATGTCAGTGGATTCAAGGTCCCAGAGACCATTAATTCAAAGGGTTGGAGTTCTTCCTCCTTTCTGAATTTAATTTGAACATAATCAGCACCTATTTATTTTGAATAATTTTGCTCATTTTTTTTCCCCTCAAAAAGATTCTTCTCTTTTGTGGATACACCTATCAATTTCATACAGTAAGCTAAAACATTCTCACTGCTATTTATTTTCAATAATTTTATATGCCTTTTCTCATAAAATATGATCTTCCGTAGGTTGATATTTTCTGTCACTTTTATACAATGGTTATTTGAGTTAATGCATTTTACTCTTTTTACCATATTTCCACCAGAATTGCCTAATAACTATATGACTAGTCTGCACTTTAATAATAAAAAATGGATGAAATCTGTCCAAGATGTCAATAAATGATGGGAATGGGAGATTCAGCATATTATGACTAAAACCAGGAATTAAAGAAAAAAATTTCATGTGTATATCCCACAAGTTGATATTACTCATCAAACTAGGGACAACTGTGCATAAAGCTTAAAAATTATAGCCAAAGCCCTTGGTAAAGTTTGCTGTAAAGCCATATACCTGCAAATAAGACCAACTTAATAAAAGAATCTTCACCAAATTTTGACTGGATTTGCCTTGTTTACTTTCTGTCTTCATGTCCTTCTCAAACTCCTCCTGCCTCTGGCTGAAATTGAAAAGGATTATGATTTCACACTGACCTATGGAGTCCCAGGTGGCTGAGCCTGGATTCCCCTCAGTGCACAGATAGGAACTGTCATGTTTCCTCTCTACATCAGGTAACTCAATAGGAAGATAATTGCTCCCCAGAAAATAGCAACGTTAGACCATATAAAATAATACATGAATTTTCTCCTTTGGCTGCCTCTGCAACAGGCTACCTGAGCTATGAAAGAGGGACTTTTTTTTCGTGAAGGAATATATTTTTACTATTTCTATTGGATTTTTAAAATTCTCTCCTAGATTACTTCTACTTACATCATTATAAGCTATTCCCAGAATTTTAGACTTTCAGAGCTGGGAGTTCAGAGTCTTATTGCCTATATTTGTGCTTTTATGTATTCTATTTCCTCAGATTGGAGTGTCGTTATCTCTATTTCTTTGCTGGCAAACTCTTACTCACCTCTTCAGCATATATTTCATAGCTCCTTTGAAAGCCCTTTCTAACCATTCAGGTTGTTGCGTGCCCTTCATTCCTCTGTAACTCCCATGATACCTTGGGATTGTACGCACAGCTCCATTTAGAAGCTGCTGGGGGTATTGGTTAAGAGGAACGCACTCTGGAGTCAAAAGACCTGGATTGGAATCTCAGCTCCACTATTTAATGGATATGTGTCCTCCAGTAATCTGCATATCAGATTCCTCATCTGGGAAAGGGAGATGGTAATAGGCACGAGGATTAAAAGGGTTAACATATGTCAAGTGCTTAGCATAGTGCCTGGCACTGAGGAAGCGCTATAATGCACGGAATATATATCTAAAAGGCAGAATGATTTCAAATTTACTTCTCATCTAACCGAGATCATGAGCTCTTTGAAAAAGGATATGTCATTCATTTGTTGAAAGAATAAATACGCACCTTCATGTTTTTAACAAATATATTGAGATGTAATTTACATGCCTTAAAATTCACCATTTTAAGTGTTTGATTCAATCATTTTTAGTAAATGTACCAAGTTGCACAACCATCACCACAATCCAATTTTGAAGCATCCTATCATGTTATTTGCTTCCTGGTGCCCACTTATAGTTAACACCTATTACCATCTCCATTTTGTGACTTTCTTAAGGTCACACAAATGATAAGTGTGATACGCAGGTCTCTCAGACTTCCTCTATGTCCAAACCCATTTCACTAAACAGTGCTGTCTACCATGGTAATTTAACAATAATTAAATCTGAGAATCAGACATTATGCTAACTGTATTTGTCAACGATTTATTATCATTGTTGTTATTAGTTTTTCCATAATTATCATTGATGAAGATTATAATATATAACAATAATTGCCTACCCATCCTAGGCATTATGAAGCATAGATTTTCTCCTTCAAAATAGAAGCTATCACTCATGCCATGTGGCAGCTCCAGCCATTTCTGAGTTTCAAATGTGCTCAAAGACTTGACTGTCAGGGCCATGCCATTTTCAATTTTAATGATTTGCTGAGCTGCCAACTTGGCCATCTCAATCCAGAATCCTAACATCTATCAGTAAAATGAGGGATGAAAGCTAGAATACGAATTAGAAATCCTAATTCCATGTAAAACACTTATAGTCAAACTTTTGCTGAACAATGTCAATAATTTAGAATAGACAAAGGGGAACAAAAGAAAAATTAACATGTTTACAGTCAAGTCATAAGAAACTTAGATTCCTTTTCTCTATTAGACTTGACTCTTGATGTGTGTAGCTTCTCTCTGCTAATCAAGAAACCATTAAGTATTCAAGTTTTCTATGAATAGTAAAATTGCTTTAGTCCCAGAGCACCACCTTGATTTGCTGTGCTGTTGTCAGAGCGTGGCAAAAGTGGATTTTCCCATAAATTCTCTGTGCACCAATAATGTTTTGGTTCATGCTTCAAGTAATGGACTAAATCAGCTCTCACTCGAGGCAGCTGTTCATAACTCACTAACCCAGGATGATTATTTTGTGAAAACAAGCACCTCTCAAAACACTTTAGGAGGCATCTACTTAGAAAGAAGATAATGCTGGCCAATGAAAATGAAAATAAAAAAGTGATGTATAGTCCTTACATTAAGCTAATTAACAACTTGGCATTTCCAACATTGAAAGCACCCAATTATCACAGGCCAAGATACTGGCCATCAACATTTTTGTAATGCAGCTGGCACTGAAAGTATCATACAAATAACTTCCAGCAAAAGGCTAATGGAGACAGACACTAATACCCCAGACCAGCTTGAAAATGGAAACTGGAACTCAAAGCAATTAGACCTTTCATTATGGAAAAAGTAACTGTGGCCATTCAAGAGTGACACAATTAAGATATCCAATCACTTCTCTGAAATAAAATGCTACCATCTTTTATTTTGCCCTGTGTGAGGTTGAACCTTCCTCCTATCTCAGAAATGTCTAAGGACATGTGTAACCATCCTTCCAACAATGTAGCAAAAGATGATCAGAATGTTCTACTTATAAGATGACATTGCTGGGAAGGATATTAGCCTTCTCATACAAACCCAGCACTTTATGCATACATTCAGGGATTTTGTAGATTCTTGGAACCCCATTCATGGAAGTTAGTATTATAATGTCTTTGTGGATTTAAAATATGTAACATATATTAGGAAAAGACTATTGCCCACAGAGTTTGTTTTTATAGAAAAATGACCAAAGTGAACAAATATAAGCTACTTTAACAAATATATATTTGGTGCCTAATATGAGCCAAATAACCTATCAGGCAATGGGACACATGGATAAGAAAATCATTGTTTTGCCCTTGAGGATTTCCCATTTCAGTGTGGAGGCACACTTATAAAAAGAGAAATTCAATATAAAATGTTAAATGTTATGATAGTGAAATGATCAGTTATAAAAAAAGACCAAAGAGGAACATTGAGATCAAATCTGGAGGAGGGGCAGATGTAGAGTAAATGAAGGCTTCATGGAGATTACTGCTTTTCCTTTATGACAACATATATGCATGCATTTCTGGAACTTAAGATACATCACTTTCCCCACATTGTGAACTGTATCAGCTATCAGGTTCTGTCACTGGGAAGTCGCTACTCATTCTCTGTTATGTGCTGAGTAGGTGGGCTACATAAACTCTCTTCTTTGGGATGTAAAGAGAAAACCATCAGGGTTGCATACTGTCTGTCTTCCTGTGGAGAGAAGTTACTGTGTACCACTATGATAGGCACAGAATAATGCCACCTTCCAAAGATGTCTACTTCCTGATCTCCAGAAGATGTGAATATGTTACCTTGCATGGCAAAGGGGATTTTGTGATTTGATTAAGTTAAAGATTTTGCAAAGGGGAGATTATCCTGGATTGTCTAGGTCGGCCCATTTGATCGGCCACAGATCTGAAGACCCAGTGTTGCTAGCTTTGAGGGTAGAGGAATGTGCCATACACCAATGAATGCAGGAGGTCTGTAGAGGTGGAAAAGGTAAGGAAACAGATTCTCCCCTAGAGTCTCCAAAAAAGAGTGCATCCTCACTAACACATTAATTTTAGCCAGTGAGACCTATTTTGGACTTTGACCTCTGGGACTGTATGTAGATAATTTTGTTTTGTTTTGTTTTGAGCCATCAGATTTGTGTAATTTGTGGGCTTCTGCATGTCTCAATGGGTTATGTGTCTGTCTTTGACTCGGGTCCTGGTCCCAGGGTCCTTTGATCGAGCTCTGCATCAGGCTCCCTGCTTAGCAGGAATCCTACTTCTCCTTCTCCCTCTGCTTGCAGCTCCCCTGCTTGTGCTCACTCTCTCTATCTTTCTCTCTCTATGTCAAATAAATGAATAAAATCATTTTTAAAAATTTGTAATTTGTTAAACAACAATAGGAAGCTATTACAGATGCCAGGTGTCCCTCTTAGACCAAGCAAACTGCAGTACGGCTCTTCCATTCTATAAGCTCATAGCTAATCTTATTATAACTTGGAATGAGTTAAGGATACACATTATTTACATTTTAGACAATGATGGATATGTAAAGTTACTCAACCACATATAGTAAACTGTGATTCTTTTCGCTGGTCTACTCTACATTCATTCTTACACTTAACCTAAAGTCTCTCACTTAGGAATTTGAGCTTTCTTGGCCAGAATCCCAGTCTTTTTCACAAGTGTTTGATAAGAATTTCTAGAGATATAGGGACATTCTTTTTTTTCCTGGTACAGAGAAAGAGACATCCTTATAAATGGAGATTTCCCTCATAAGAGTAAATGTCTCTTACGAAGAGGTAATTTCTACTCAGTTTTCAAGATTTCAACTGTCTCTGCATTTTCTTAAAACAACCAGTTCAGAATAATTAATATCCAAAAAGACATATTTGGGAGCATATTTTGACACCCTTCATATATCTATGTATTTTATTGTATGTACTTTAAAACCAACTTCTAAGAAGTGCTCCATAGGCTTCACCAGACTACACAAAAGGAGTCCATGGCACAAATATTATCAAAAATCCCAAGTACTCAGCTGAAGTTCTCTCCATGATCCTGACCCCATCTATAGGCCATGAAGTTGTAGAATGAGACCCTACTTCAAATGCTGACTCAGCGTTTCCCCCAGACAATGACCAAACTCCTTAACCCTGGTGAATCTGATTTCTCACCTTTGTGAGATGAGAATAATAATAAATTTAGAAAGTTAAGGTAATTAAATGAAGTAACAGAGGAGCACATACATTCACACATAGTAGGTACTCAGTAAATGTTAGTTCCCTTTCAATTTTATTTCCTGCGAATTTAAATACCCTTTCACAGTTGATGTAGTAACTGCACTTCTACAAATTTATTTCTTTTGAGAAATAATGCATTTCGGTCAGTCACTTGGCATTCAAATCAGTCTGGGAAATTCCTGTCTCATCTCCTCTTTCAACAAAGAAGACGATAATATATTAGCATGCAGCATGACCCACGACTGATAGACTAGTGACTATATCCTCATCCCCAAGCTGTGTGACCTGAGCCATTAAACCTTTTAGTGTCTCAGTTTCTAGGAAGCCACTAAACTAGATACATTTGTTCCATCCTTTTTATCAGCAAGAAATGACTATTCTTTCAAGCGAATCCATGTTTTGAAAAGTTTTATTGCCAAAAGCACTGTTTATTCATTTTCTTGGAGTTTATTAATCAATTACAAATAAATCTGATAATCAGACTTCCAATCAACATAAGTTAATCCGTGTTATCACACAGAATTAGTGTGATTTCATACTAATGGGAAAAAATCAAAGAAAAGTAGAAATTACTTCTTAGATAAATGGAAAATCACTCTTCTTCCACCCACGTTCCCATTACGACCTTTCAAATCCCTCAGTGCCCGGAATCACCACAGGACTCGATCGTAAAGTTCTTTCATCTCTAAATTACATTAAAATTCACCAACCACCCCAGGTGCATTTTATCTAATCCACCTCTGCAGTAATTTTAAATTGCCTCTCAATTTTCAATCATTTTAGCAATGAGTGTTTTGTGTTTTTCAAAGTCGTTGAGAAAAGTTATGGACATTTTTGTTTTCATGTATTAGGTTTCAGTTGTAATCACACTTGCTTTGCCTTTAGACCTTTACCTCAGCTCATGTGCCAAATAGCCATGTACTTTGCATGACTGTTTAGAGGCCGACATTAACTAGTACAATTAGGATTCGTTGAGGAAATGTTCTGCTTTAAAATCTGTAATTTTAAAAGGCTATTTCTTTCACCTTTTTAAAAAATAGAATAACTACAGATATATTGGGTGTCTTCTCCCCCCATTCAATCTTGCATTTGTGCTCAGAGAAAACCACTCTGGAATGAATGCCTGTCTTTCTAGGCCATGATTTTGTAATATATAAACATTATGTATTATTGTTTAGGAAAATCCATAAATATTATCTAAAATTTTGTTTTAAATTTTGAAACAAGTGGCATGCATCATATTTCCCCTTTGTCCTTTTACAGTTTTTTAATGTTTGTGATACTGTGATTTATAGTAAAAAATATATGTTTGGTCTTTGTCCTTGTTTCTGGCATAGAGATCCTAAAACCTTTGGAATTTTTTTCTTTTTAAAGATTTTATTTATTTATTTGTCAGAGAGAGAGAGAGAGCAAGAGCGAGCACAGGCAGACAGAGTGGCAGGCAGGGTCAGAGGGAGAAGCAGGCTCCCTGCGGAGCAAGGAGCCCGATGTGGGACTCGATCCCAGGACACTGGGATCATGACCTGAGCCGAAGGCAGCTGCTTAACCAACTGAGCCACCCAGGCGTCCCACCTTTGGAATTTTTTAAGTGATGTGAGCAAAAAATGAATCTTTTGTTATATTAATGGAGTGACTTGGACTCCACTGAAGGATGGGGGCTGGTTGCGAGGGGAGCCACCTCTATAATTAGGATGTCAGAACTTTCAGTACCATCCCCCTAACTTCTAGGGAGGAGCTAGAGTTTGAATTGATTGCCAATAACCAATGGTTTAATCAATTATGACTATAATGTTAACATAACGGAGCAGAGAATTGCAATCAGGGTCAAGCAAAACTATAAGCAAATTTGGAGAACAAAAGAGAGGAAAGCAGTTGTGTAGAGGAAAAGGGGAGTTGATACACACACACACACACACACACACACATTTGAATTGGGTCCAGGAACCCAAAATAATGTTTAACTTTGTATTCATGGGGTTTGTCCTTATTGATATGTGTCATTTATTTTAACTGAAATTATATTCCATTGCATGAATGTATTACACGTTATTCATCCTAATTGAAATCAATACCCTAGTAATAGCTCATTTCCCATGCAAATAGTCTCCTGGTGGACTGGCCCTATCAGTCCATCAGACAGAGCTATCAGGAGTGGATTCTAATATGAACTAAACTAAAACCCAAGCCAACATCTCCACTGTTACTATTTTTCTTATTATTATTATCCACTGTTTTATTATTTTCAATTCTGTCTCAGCTCAGAGAGTCAAGAAAACGAAATATTTTATATGCATCTAATACCTAGAATGTTGCCAATATATTAAGTATATTCTGTTCTTTATAGAGGGCAGGTCAAGCTTTGTTAACTACTTCTCAAAGGAATCAGAGTGCAAGGGAATGAGGAGGAAGAGTAGTCAGATGCTGCTTTAAGTATAGACATTTTTCCTGCAAGTTTCATGACTTGAATCAACTATAACAGTGATTAAGCAATTAGGAAATCAAATTTGTATTACTCATGTGTGTTTTTTGCAGCCACTGACCCTCATGACCATGCAACCTTCTAGTCTTAATATTTCTTTTCACTGAAATTATTCCTTTTTCCATGTGATTTTTAAATAATTTGAAGTTTCTTCAGAATTATTGGATTATAGTATATAGAGAGTATGGATTTTGGGGTTTTGGGGAAATAATATGAATCTTGTTTGGAAAGGGTTATTAATGATTTTAGCCATTAAGAAAATGACTTTTATATTTATCATCTCCAGTGATTTAGTTTTTTGAATGTAAATCTAGTGATAGATGCTGATATTAGGAAATTTAAATTTAGAGTTAGCTCTAAAAAGTTGATAGCAATTAGCCAAGCAGAGGGAACTTCTAAACCAATTGTATAGTTACAGGAGTTGATGAACACTGTTCGTTATTGCAAATTACCAAAACAATAAAGCCAGGCAAAACAATTATATGAAATCTTCATTTTTACATATTTTAATTGCAAAAAGAATGATATACACATTGTTTATAAGAAGATATAATCCAAATTCCAACATAAAAGCAAAACATAAACTGGAGTCTAAAATAACAATTATCAGTGCAGTTGATAAGAATGCAAAATAAAAGAAATGCTTCATTCATTATTTGTTTTTCATTTTAATACATTATATGAGTAACCCAAATAATTATTTTGTTCAATATTATTTGTATTGTTTCTAAGCCCATAAAAATGAGTTCTTAGTCCTTTGTCTATGTACTGGCTCAGAGTAGTTTTTGTTTTGTTTGTTTTTCTTTCATTCTGAGCACTTATTAATTAATTTTTAAAAGAGGATTGCTTTCCTCCAGTACCTTCCACAGAAGCCATCAGCCCTTGCCCCAACCATTGGTCTTTCTGGCATTCCAGACCTTTTTCTTGCACACTGTTGTCATAGAGGATGGCTCAGGAAGAACCACTTCCCGGTTGTACCCAGAGCTGAAATGAGATCTCATTGTAAAGGATGCCCAGGATTTACTATGTAACACTGTGAAGAGTTGCCCCAATATCAAGGGGTAGTCTCAGAAGTATATTGACATCTTAGATTGGCTTTGTGATGAGTCCCATTTGGACCATACAGAACAGATTCCCAAACTTTCTGTGACTTCTACTGACTTACACAGACTGCCTCCAAACTTGTGTCACCTTAGAAAAACTGGAAGATGTGAAATGATATTACTTACTTTTCTATCCCATGGTTCTACCTCCCAGGTTCACCAAATCTTGGCAGCTATGGAATGCAGTTCCAGGCTCTTCCCGCCTCACCACCACATTAGATATAAAATAATGAATACAGGTTATTTGGGAAAGGGTTTTAATAATAGCCTTTTAAAAATAGAAGTCAAAATGTAATTATGCAAAGATTTGATGTTCAGTTTTAAATCTAATGAATTATTGATATTTAACAAATAATATTTACTATATATTAATATTCTAAAATATACATTTCTCCAAAGTCTTAACCCAATGCTTATAGTTTCTCAACATTTAAATAGAAAAATTTGACTAAATAAATTCTGCATCTTGAATTTGTGCCTTTAAGGCTCTCTTTACCATTAAGGGCTAATGTTGACAATAGACTAATACTCTAGATTTATTAAAAATTTGCAAATTAGGAAAGGTTCTAGCTAGATATCAACCATTTGTTCAGCAGTTCAATCGATTACGCATTCTTGTAGAAAACAACTGAAAAACTTGCCCTATTGCAAAAGTCAAGCAAGAAACAGAAAATGATGATTTGTCACTTTCTCATAGCAAGAAGAAAATGGATATTACAGAAAACAGAAGAGTAGAAAGGAGAGAAAAAGAGGGAGAAGGGAAGGGAGAGAGTCATATGTATAAGCCAAATGAAAAGTTACGTGTGGATGATAATATAAGAAAATCTATTAATTTGGTATGAATTAAATGGTGTCAATGAGAAAGGGGTATATTGTTTTGAAGAAGACGGTGACAAAATACATGTACATGGTACTACTAAAGTTAAACTTGCATATACCCCCATGATACAGTAGTTACACTCCTGGTTAAATATCCAGTGCAAGAAGACATGTACAGGGGGCACCTGGGTGGCTCAGTGGGTTAAAGCCTCTGCCTTCAGCTCAGGTCATGATCTCAGGGTCCTGGGATCGAGCCCTGCATCGGGCTCTCTGCTCAGCGGGGACATGCTTCCCCCCACCCTCTCTGCCTGCCTCTCTGCCAACTTGTGATCTCTCTCTGTCGAGTAAATAAATAAAATTTTTTTAAAAAGAAGACATGTAAAAGAATGTTCATAATAGCCCAAACCTGGAAACCATACAAATGTCCATCAGCAATAGAATAGATAAATCAATTAGGGTATATTCAACAGTAAAAAAGAATGAACTCCTGATACATGCAATAACATGAAATAATCTCAGGGCTGCCTGTGTGGCTCAGTTGGTTAAGCATCTGCCTTCTGCTCAGGTTGTGATCCAAGGGTCTTAGAATTGAGCCCTGCCTCCTCATCCAGCTTCCCCCTTAGCAGGGAGCCTGCTTCTTCCTCTCCCTCTACCCCTTCCCCACTTGCACTCTTGCTCTTGTGTGCATGCTCTCTCTCTCACTCTCTCTCAAATAAATAAATAAATAATAAGTAAAATCTTTTTTTTTAATTAATTTTTTATTTTTTATAAACATATATTTTTATCCCCAGGGGTACAGGTCTGTGAATCACCAGGTTTACACACTTCACAGCACTCACCAAATCTTAAAAAAAGAATCTCATAGACATAATGTTGAGTGAAAGAAGTCAAAAACAAAAGGTCCTGTGGTAAACCACTGTATTTATACAAACTGCAAAAACCTGAAAACAAATCTATGGTTGTAACAGTCAGAATAATGGCTCCTTGAAGGGTACTGATGGGGGTGGGGGGCTTAAGAATACTTCTAAGATACTGAAAACATTCAACGTCTTCATTTGAATGCTAGTGTCATGGTTTATACTTATATTCATATAAAAATGTGAAAATTCATTTTGCTGTACGCTAAAGATTAATGCACTTAATTGTTTGAAATTTATACATCAGTAAACAATATAAAAGAACGACTATGCTGTTTAAAGATAATACCAAACACAGCAAAGTGGAATCCAAAATATTTAGCTGCAAGTATAGCATGAGGTTTAGCCAATCAGAAAAAAATGTCCAGCCAAACAGAATGAGTCAGAATGTCCTGACTCAAAGGACTGCTGTTCCGAAGAGACAGAAATTCTAGCCAGAAGAAACAGTGATTTTAGCTTTGGAAACTCACTTGCTCAGTGCTTGTCTCAGCTGATGATGATTTTCTCAGAACTCTTTACTTACTTATCATGGTTGGTATCTCTTTAAAATTCAAAATATCTGATCTTCTGTTCTAATTCTAAATCGATTCCCTGGCCCCACTGTTTCTTCCTTCCTCTCTCACACAAATACAAGCTTTCTCCAATTTCTCAAATTTCTCTAAAATAAAAGAACTCTTTAGTGTTGAAGATCTCTTTCCACTTAAACTCTCCCTTTTCTGTCACATTAAGTTAAACTGTAGTCGGTATTTCACTTTAAGAAAGATCTTTAATTTCCCACTTCATCATTTACCATCATTTACCTGCTCACCTAAGCATGTGTCCTCATCGTCTCTCTTTTCTTTTCAATTTTAATCAAGTCAGTCAAATCTGCTGTTGATCACAAGTGAAACAGAAGAACTTCTTACAAGAAGTCTCTCGTTACCTTCCTTTTCTAGCTTCTGTTTCACTGCCCCGGATGTAACTCTTTAGATTATTTCTGCTTTTTAGTTCTCTTGGTGCTCATCTCAAAGCTGTGAATAATGTAGTTTTACTCCTTTTAAAAATCAACTTTGAGTATATATGTCACTTTTGTCCAATTTTCTGGTCATGCAGTACCTTCATATGAATTTTCTAGTCATATGAATCTTACCCCCCCAAGATGAAAATGAGAAGACCCAGTTCCCCAGCCTCTTTGGAGGTAGGGGACATGCCACAGGACGGGTATGTGATTTCATTTTATCCAATCAGACTCAGCAGTATGAGTGTGTGATTTGGAAGTAAGTGACTTGAGGAAGAGAGCTTTAAACAATTTTTCTTTGCTGAGAGGGTTGGGGTAGCAGGCAGTGAGGACATTGGTGATTCCAGTATTCTTTAGTGTTCATTGGGGCAACCATAGTGACAAATCTTTTCATTAGATTATTTTTGCTTTGTGGTCTTAGGCATTATTCCTGGAAGCTTAATTCTGAACCTGGTTATTTCATTCTGCCCCAAATTACATGAGTTTCCTAGCATTCTTTTTAATAAACTTATTTTCTGCTAGTCAGCTGCAGTTATATAATTCAATTGCCTCTTCAATATGAATGATGAGTGTTTAGGTCAATTACCCTACGCTCATCCTCCTTCCTGCTCTCTGTTAGATACTAATATTATAATTTTAATTCTTTTATTGATGACTGTGTAATTGTTGCGGTCAATTTTCATCAGTTTCTCTTGATCTCTCACTTTCTACTCAGAAGGTATTAGTACCCTGACTTTTCTTCACTTTCATCCAACCCAAACCTTTTCCAGTTATTCACTTCTCAACTTATGTCAGATTCACTCTTACTTTTACATTGTCTGTTAATATTTACATTCTGCTCTGCAGCCAGATCCTGGACTTCTTTGTTTTGTATAGATTGGTTGATACTAAAGTTAAAAGCCATTGCATGGGTTACTTTTTAAATTTTGTGAATACATAATTTCAAACCTTGGAATGTGCTAACATTACTTGATTCCTCTTTGAAACAAATTTCATGACCTTTGTACGACATAAAGGGGATTGTTAGTAGCATCAGGCCAACAGTATCACTATTTCTTGTACTCTAATAATTGCTTAAAATCATATCACATTTCAATTTGCTTAATATTTGAACTATGACTTTCTTGCATTCTTATATTATTTGACCTTATACTATTCTCAATTACTTTCAATTCTTTGTTATGCTTTCTACTGTATTTGGAGGTTTTTTGTCTTTTTTTTTCTTTTTCATGGAGTTATCCATCATCCTTTTGCCATGACCAGGATTGTTTTTCCTATAGATCTGCTACAAAACTGTGACTGTGGGACTTCTTTTCTTTGGTCTCCCAGAATAAATTTACTCTTTCCTGGATTACCTCATATTCCAAGGTATTGATTTGCTCCCTTATTTTGTTGAAATATATTATCAAATCACTGTTTGCTAAACACAAATGAGAGGTAAAGTTGATAATTCCTTGCACACCTGTAAATGTACTTAGTCGAATATAGATCTCTGGGTGGAAAATAGCCTTTCTTTAGAACGGTTAAGCATCACTATATTGTCCACTACCTTCCAGTTTTGCTGATGCCAAACTGATGCCATTTTTTCTCATCCTTTTGTAAATGACTTGTCATTTCTTTCTGGATAATTTTAGGATTATCTTTTTATCTTTCGTAATCTAAAGTTTTAAAAACGCAAGGCTATGTACAGATCTTTTCTCATGTATTTCACTGGGTACGTGATGGGTCTTTTCAAACTCAAGACTCAAGTCTTTCACTTCCGGGAAGTTTTCTTCCATTATTTCTTTGATAACTTCCTTGTATCCGTTTTCCTTGTTCTCTTCCTATAGAAATCCTGTTAGTAGGATATTGGATTACTACATTTATTATCTTTTACCTAACATTATCCCTTTTTTTGTCTGTTTGTTTTATGCTAGAATATTTTCTCAAATTTGTTTTCTAGTTCTCCTAGTAAATGTCTGTCTCCAATTTTGTTTTTAGTCTCTAAATTTTCTTGTTCTATGATTATCCCAATTTTATGTCATTCTTCTTATTTTATAATTTCTTTCAAATATCTTTGTATGTAATATTTAGAATTTCACTAAGTTTAGTATTGTATATACGGTTGACCCTTGAACAAGATGGGTTTGAACTATCTGGGTCCACTTATACATGGACTTTTAATAATGCAGTATTGTAAGTGTATTTTCTCTTCCTTATGATTTCTTAACATTTTCTTTTCTCTACCTTTACTGTGAGAATACAATACATAATATATATATTATTGGTAAACTCTGGTCAACAGTAGGTTATTAGTAGTTGAGTTTTTGGAGAGTCAGAATTATATGTGTATTCTTTACTGCATGAGGGAAGTGGTCAGTGCCCCTAAACCCCAAGTTGTTAAAGGGTCAATTGTAATTATTTGTACATATCCCCAGACATATATAAATTGAAAATAGTTAATGAGTAAGGCTTTTCTTTAATTGGCTTTTCCCCCTGAATCATCTTTGTTACCTTCAGCATATTTGTTCTTTCTTTTTTGTACCACACTTTCTCATACGTGGGTTGATTCTTGGTTGTCCACTTCCATTTAAACAAAAGTATGGTATAACAGGTGTTTAATGCTGGAGCACACAGGAATTGCACAAGGAAGTTGTGCAATTTCATAAATACAGAGTTTGAAACAGGCAAACTAGTCTCCAATGTTAAAAGTCAACCGTTATTTACTTTGGGTGGTGTACAGACTGGGAGGGGGCTTGTGGGAGCCTCTAAGATACTAGATGTTTTCTATTTCTTGATCTAGGTGCTGGATATAGAGGTACCTTTCCTTTATGAGAATTTTTCAGCGGTAGTCTTGTGATTCCTTCAATTTTATTTTAATTATACCTAACTAGAGAGAGGTTTGGGGAAAAAAGCGGTGGAAAACATTTGAAAGCAAGACACAGAAAGCAGTCAAAAATTTAAGAGAAAGCTAACCAATTAGGGAGTACACGCCAAGATGTTCTTGATCTAGACATACTGTTTTTCCCCACCAAGGCCCCTGAGACTCATCCTATCCTAACACCTTCCTATTATGTCTGGTGAAGGCCGTCATAAGCACTTGAGATAATTTAAGCAGAATTTCTGTAGAAGGAAACCACAGTATCCATTAACCTGAGTACAAGTACGTTAGGAATAAACAGGAACTAGGAAAAAAAAGGCAAGAAGATAAAAAACAAATACCACCTTCTATGGGGAGTCTTTGTGAATTATCTTGTCTAATTTGGAAGTCATCCTTTTGTTTCCATATGATCCTTGTGTGTATATATCATAGAAATTTTAAGCTCTATTTTAATAATTATTAATATATTAACGTGTCCTTTCTCTCCTTTGGAATAGCATTATCTACTAGAAGTAAGATGCAAGAATATATGAAATTTCACATTTTCTAGTAACAATTAAAAAAAACCCACAAAATAATAAAGAAATAAGCACAAATGATCTTTCTTATTTATTTATTTATCTATCTATTTATTTATTTATTTATTTGAGTAGGCTCCATGCCCAGTACCCAGCATGGAGCCTAATGCAGGACTTGAACTCACAACCCTGAGATCAAGACCTGAGCTGAGATCAAGATCATAACTGACTGAGTTATGATCATCACTGACTGAGCCACCCAGGCGCCCCAAGCATAATTAATTTTAATCATAAAATCTAATCTTAATAATGTATTTAATTCCATATAACTAAAATATTTTTTGGTATGTAATTAACATAATAAAGTATTGCTATATTTAGCATTCTGGTTTTTTAATGAGATCTTTGAAATCTGGTGTATATTCTACATTTCAGTTTGGACTAGTCACTTTTCATGTGCTCAAGAGCCACATGTGGTCACTGGCTATCATCACAACATAGTTCTAGAATGAAGCACAACGAAGGCAGTGACTATTTCTTCTTTTAACTAACAGAGCACAACCATACAATAGGTGATGAGTAAATAGTTCTTTTTACCATTTCCTTAGATATATAAAGACCGATATTATACGACGTTTTCAATCTTATTTCACTTACTCTGTCTGAGACTTACTATAAACGAGACCCTGTGCTGGATGCCACTAATTAGCATAAGGTATAAACTGAAAAATGAATCACAAAGTGATGCAAAAGTAGCTAATTATGAATAAAACATTATAAATAATCTAGAGAAGAGAGAATGGAAGGTATTGACAGATATGCCTGAAATTACATTTCAAAATTGTTTTTAATGCTAAACATGTTATGTTTTTATATTAATTCTATATAAGTGGTTAAAAGAATAACCTTTGGTATCACATAGAATTAGGTTTGAATTCACCTTCTTAAATTTTTACTGAAATTAGGCTTATTCATTTATAGAACAGGGATAAAATTGATTCTATATCCCAGAGCTTCTGAAAGCATTAAAAAGCATAAAATATATGGGACTTCACATAGTGACTGGCCCATAAAAAGCATTTGATAAACGTTACTCTTATTATTGTTTTGTCATGGGTAGGTTAATATTTTATTAACTATTAACTTGAGGCATCACACTACCTGATTTCAAAATATACTATAAAGCTATGGTAATCAAAACAGCATGGTGCTGGTGAAAAAAACAGACGTATAGGCCAATGGAACAGAGTAGAGATCCCAGAAATAAACCCACACATATCCTATCAACTAATATTTTATAAGAGAGCCAAGAATATTCAAAAAGATAGTCTCTTCAATAAGTGATATTGTGAAAACTGATATTTGCATGTGAAAAAATGAAACTGGACCTGTATCTTACTCCATACATGAAAATCAGTTCAAAGTGGTTTAAACACTTAAACATAAGACCTGAAATTATAAAACTCCTAGAAGAAAACGTAAGTACCAAGCTCCATGACATTTGTCTTGGCAATGATTTTTTGGGGTAATAAACCAGAAGCTCAGACAACACGTTCAAAAATAAACAAGTGAGACTATACCAAATTAAAAAGATTTGCACTGTAAAGGAAATCATCAACAAAATGAAAAGGCAACCTATGGAATCGGTGAAACTATTTCCAAACTACATATTTTAAAAGGAAATAATATCCAAAGTACACAAAGTACTCCTACAACTCAATAACAAAAAACCACAATGAGATATCACCTCACACCAGTCAGAATGGCTAAAATCAACAAGTCAGGAAATGACAGATGCTGGCGAGGATGCGGAGAAAGGGGAACCCTCCTACACTGTTGGTGGGAATGCAAGCTGGTGCAGCCACTCTGGAAAACAGCATGGAGGTTCCTCAAAATGTTGAAAATAGAACTGCCCTATGACCCAGCAATTGCACTATTGGGTATTTACCCTAAAGATACAAACGTAGTGATCCAAAGGGACACGTACACCCGAATGTTTATAGCAGCAATGTCCACAATAGCCAAACTATGGAAAGAACCTAGATGTCCATCAACAGATGAATGGATCAAGAAGATGTGGTATATATACACAATGGAATACTATGCAGCCATCAAAAGAAATGAAATCTTGCCATTTGCGACAACATGGATGGAACTAGAGCGTATCATGCTTAACGAAATAAGTCAAACAGAGAAAGACAACTATCATATGATCTCCTTGATATGAGGAAGCGGTGATGCAACATGGGGGCTTAAGTGGGTAGGAGAAGAATAAATGAAACAAGATGGAATTGGGAGGGAGACAAACCATAAGTGACTCTTAATCTCACAAAACAAACTGAGGGTTGCTGGGGGGAGGGGGTTTGGGAGAAGGGGGTGGATGGACATTGGGGAGGGTATGTGCTTTGGTGAGTGCTGTGAAGTGTGTAAACCTGGTGATTCACAGACCTGTACCCCTGGGGATAAAAATATATGTTTATAAAAAATAAAAAATTTAAAAAAAAAACCCAAATAACCAAATTTTTTAAATGGGCAAAGCACCTGATTGAACATTTTTCCAAAGAAGACATACAAGTGGCCAGTATGTACCTGAAAAGATGCTCAGTATCACTATCATAAAGGAAATGTAAATCAAAACCACAATAAGATATCATATCATCATACTCATTGGGTTATTTATTAGAAAAAAAAAAAAGAGATAACAAATACCGGGAAGAATGTGGATAAAAGGGAACACTTGTGCACTGTTGGTGGGAATGTAAACTGGTACAGCCATTAAGGAAGCAAGAATGGAGGTTCCTCAAGAAAATAAAAATAGAGCTCCATGTGATCTAACAACCCCACTTGTGGGTATATAGCCAAAGGAAATGAAAACAATATCAAAGAGATATTCGGACTCCAGCATTTATTGCAGCATTATTCACAATAACAAAGATTTAAATATCCATTGGTGGATACTTAATGGGAGACACACACACACACACACACACATTATTTAGCAGGAACATTATTTAGCCCTTAAAAAGAGGAAATCTTGCCATCTGAGACAACATGAGTAAAACTGGGGGAGAATCATGTTAAATGAAATAAACCAACAGAGAGGGCACCTGGGTGGCTCAGTGGGTTAAAGCCTCTGCCTTTGGCTCAGGTCATGATCTCAGGGTCCTGGGATCAAGCCCTGAGTTGGGCTCTCTGCTCAGCAGGGAGCCTGCTTCCCTTCTTCTCTCTCTGCCTGCCTCTCTGCCTGCTTGTGATCTCTGTCTGTCAAATGAAAAAATAAAATCTTAAAAAAAAAAAAAAAGAAAAGAACCAACACAGAAAAACTAACACTGGGTGGAATCACTTCTATATGGAATTTTTTTTTTTTTAAGTCAAACTCAAAGGAACAGAGAAGAGAATTGTGATTGTCAAGGGCTTGAATGTGGGTGGAGGGGGGCGGGTTAAGGAGAGGTCGATGAAAGAGTAGAAACTTTTAGTTGTAGTATGAATAAGGTCCGAGGATCTAATATAGAAGATGGTGACTACAGTTGATAATACTTCATTGTATAATTGAAATTTGCTAAGAGAAAAGACCCCGAGTGTTCTCATCAAAATGAAAAGAGAAAAGGAAATACATGAAATGATGGGTGTGTTAATTAACTAAGTGGTGGGAATCCTTTCACAATGGATACATGTATCAAGTCATCATGGTGTACAGTTTTAATAGACTATAGTTTGAGTTTCACTATTTCTGCATAAGATAATGCCGAAGCAACAACAAGTGTTTACATTGTTAGGACTTCCACAAAACTAAGGTTTTGTAGTACCATACGGAGTGAGAAAATCTTTAAAAACTTAGTATTTTCCCTAATGAATCAGTGGCCATGGCCAGGATACCTAAGTATTTTGTGCCTTAGTATACATATCTGAAAGTAAGAATATGAGTATTTAATTGACAATTATTATTCCTATTAGAAAGAAATATAGTCAGTGAAGTAGAAAAAGAAACTGAAATTAGAGCAGGAGAAAAATAACATGGTGGGTATTAACTTACCACCCTAATACACAATCTATTGATGGACAAATAGGCTCTTTTTTGTGAATACCTGGAAATATTTGGGGAAGTGATATTGCGGTTATTGACCAAGGAGGTCTTGAATGTGAAGACTGAGATAAAAACAGTATGTTTGAATTGCTAATGGTTATATGACTTTGTTTATCTCTTCAGGTTAGTAATAATCACCTGCACTAGGCAAAAATGTTAATTAACTCTGTTCCCTCTCCATATGTGTTCCCTCCAGAAGTAGAATTTGGTCATGGCAGCACGTGGGCTGTAGGGAAGTTCTAAATAGATGCATATTTTGCCACCTTGTAAGTTCAAACTGTTCATGGTAGACTTGTCTCAGCTTAGGGAGATAGGAATTTCATATTCAATAATATATCAATAAAATATTTTACCACATATCAGAAAGAAATAATCACTTTGTAAAATTGTTATAGCCATCCAAGTTCAGCAGAGAGCCAAGAATAATAAACCACCTTGTAATTTGTGCTACAGTTTATCATCTCTAAAATAAGATACGACTTGAGGCACCTGGCTGCTCAGTGGGTTAAGCCTCTACCTTCAGCTTGAGTCATGATTTCAGGGTCCTGGGATCGAGCCCAGCATCGGGCTCTCTGCTTAGTGGGGAGCCAGCTTCCCCCTTTCTCTCTGCCTGCCTCTCTGTCTCCCTGTGATCTGTCAAATAAATAAAATTTAAAAATAAAATAAAATAAGATACCACACATGCTCTCTATCCTAGGGCTCACATAAACATTAAATGTTACCATACAGGTGAAGTAGTAGCACGTTGTAAGCATGAGCAAAAGGAATTTGGGGGAGTAAACATAAATTAATTCCCTAAACAACAGTGTTCTATTTGTTGGAAATGAGAAGGAAATGTTAAAGAATGCAAGTTGGTGGAGTAGAAAGAAGAGCAGAAGGCTCATAGTTCTCATATACCATTAGAGACCCACAATTTCAGCATTAACTCATGGTCCCCCAGCTTGTCAGAACCATCAGTCTCTTCAGGATCCTTCATCTTAAGAGTTTTCCTTTTGGCAGCCAATTGATGCCTCTTTGCTGGTGGGTAGAATTTTCCTCAACTAAGAATATCTTGTTCCATTAATTTTCTTATTGAACTCCTGTTTAATCTTTCAAGGGACATTTTCATGTCATTTCCTCTCTGAATTCTTTGTACACAAAAGCCCCTGGATATACACAGTTCCCGTCAGAATTAACGAACCTCTTTCTAAATTCCTGTATTACCTTGCTTTTCAATCATACCAGAGTGAGATTTCAGCGTCTTACCTGACTGGACCCAAAGCCTTTTCTGACCCCACAGAGATGTATTAGTAGCCAGGATCCAAGCATGGGGGAGCCGTCACTTCAGCTCATCCATTTCTGCTCTAATTTTCAGTTCCTCTTCTTTTCTGGCATTTAGCATCCTCGCCCTACTCTACTCCTGTTTTTCTTTTGAGCTCAGCTATTCATCTGTTTTCAAGTTCTGTTTTATCCAGCATTTCTAGGTGCTGGTAGCAAGTGTTTTTTTTTTTTTATATTAGCTGAGTCCACTATCTCACCTGAACTGCTGTATTTGCTCAAAGTGTAACTTTTTATGAAAGTATCTGCTTTTCACCCACGGCAACATAACAGTCTTTTTTCAAAGGTGGCATTTTAGACTACCCTTAAAGAAACAGATGACCATAATTGCATGGGGTTCACATCCTTAACATGCCATTTATCAAAACAGGCTACACCTAGGTTGCATCCAAAGTTTAAATGCTGATATATTCATTCTAATATCTCTTGATGTCAGTTCCCTTCTTTCTCAATCCATAGATGCCTCTGCTCCCCTTTGCAAGATAATGTGTGTACTTTGTAGATATTCTCCAAGGTGATAGAGAAATGAAGAATTGTGTACTCAATTTTGAAAGAGCTTTAATTTGCCTTATTTTGTAGCGTTCCTGCATCCCAATTCACATGATAATCAAAATCTCTTTGCTTTAGTTTGTAGACCTAGGTAATGAGTGTGCCTTTCTGCAGCTGCTAGTAAAATTAAGGTGCAGCCTTCCTCATTTATGAAGGCAGGTATACTAGAATAATGATTAATAATGGATAAAAGACAGCAATTAAATGTATTGAAATGAATTACAACTTTTTAGAGACATTGAATCTGGTTTTAATTTGGTGATCAACAGTGGCATCTGGAATTGTTTAGCTTTATGATTTAACTTTCCAGCTACACCTTCACACTTAAACCAATTTGTGAGAGACAATTGTTGGCATGTGAAATATGTAGCTCTTCTAGATGTTATGAGTATTCTGTTTATGTTTTCATATTCAGCTAGCTCTTGATTATGTTCCACAAATAGCCACATTCAGTTCATTTATCTTTTATTCTCAGATTTATCCTGAATATGTCATACAGATGTAACCTAATCAAAATCACAATATGGTCAACAGGGAAAAAATAACACACATTGTTTGCTGGGATGTTTATTCATGCTAAGAGAGTATAGGTAAAATTCCATCAGTGTAACCCTTTAGACAGAGTAGTATAACATCAAATTTTCTCATTCTATAATTCTGAAAAACTCTATTCACTCTCTCTGAATACTTTGAACCTTTACTCTCTGGTTTATTTATCCCCTAATGTCCTTTTCATAAGTGCATGTTCAGATATCACTGTGTATTTTATAAACTATAAATTTTGTTTAAGATGAAATTTATTTCATATGAAATAGATTACATAATGTCTCACATATGAAATACAAATGTAGATTTAGAAAAGAAGACACACAAATCATAAGGAGAAGGTATAAAAATGATTGCCAATAAAAGTGGTAGTAGTTACCACCTTTATTATGATGCAGCATTTTAAAAATTTATACTTTAGATGAAAGAGTTGGAAATTAGGTAACTCAACCCCTCACTACCCCTTGGAAGAGGATGGGGTGGGTGATGGCATGATTAGGGAAAGTATGGGGCTCCCCTGGGACATAGTCTGAAAGAGAAACTGCCAACCTTTCAGAAAAGCCCTTCACCCCATGTGGCAATTCACCCATATGGTAAGGGAACAGTGGACAATAGGGAAGAGAGGCAACTGGATTGATAGGTTGAGATAGCACTCTCCATTGCTCATAGATTATGTGAGGCATGTAGGATCTCCAAGTGGCATACCTAAGGCTCACCAGGGAGATACAGAAGTGCTGAGGAGCAGAGGTATCTAGAGCCCTGTAGTTGAGGTGATTGGCTGCAGCTAGGTGCCTCATAAACCAAAGCAAAGGGAGGACTGGGCACTGGCACTGGCTCAGGCCCCTGGGCTAGGAACCACCTATATAATTATCATCAACTGTGATAGCAAAAAAGGCCAGTGCCAGGGATAGAGAGGATGAACCAAATCAAGGGGAGCCACACAGAATGAAAACTACTGCCTTCATCCCAGTATAATGACCCCTCCTTTACCTCCAGATGGAAGGGCAGGTATTCCTTCTGGAAAGCTTGCACTTCAAATCAACTGAATATTTTCTCTCTTCACCGAGAAATCAAGACTGTTTAACTCTCGAAGGCTTTACCTTAAACCATAAATGCTAATTGTGCTAACGGCTTTTGTTGGTTTAATTCTGGCCTCTCACTGGGTCCTATGCGTCAAAATTAGCAGATTTAACGGGTAGCAGCTACGGGTAAAGGTTGGTTAAGTTATGGAGAACAGATAAAATCACAACTTTTGGAACATCCGAGCTGAAATGAGTATCCTTACACACTCCTTTTCAATATCATATTTCTACCTCTTTATATGAACATTTTAGGCAGCCTATAGATGATACAAGAGCGGAAAAGACATCGTTTTATTTGGCCATTTTTCCCTGTGCATACACATAACTCACTCCTCACTGCCCAGACATTTTTGAGGACCGAGAACCTCCTCCTGTTAGTGGTGGTCAGGGCTATCATTTGCAAATCACATTATTAGAACTTTCTAGGGAAAAGTGATGTCAAGGATAGCCTCCTCTAGAACTTCCCAGTGTTGCTAAGGTTTTCTGTCAGTACAATTCCTCCTTCACTGGGTTGTACACATCTTTCCTTTTAATACAGATTTGGGCCAAATCTTATAATGTATATTAAAAAAAAAACAACACAGACAGTGTACAGTGTACTTCTCTAAAAGAGGTTATCTGTTTTCTGGAAAATTATTCAACTCTACCAAACTTCAAACAAATTGATTTCCAAGTCTTCGATTCCAAATCAACCAATTATAAGTACATTTTTTAAAATTTCCCAAATACATGAAGGACATTAGGAGAAGGAAAGGAAAAGTGAATTGGGGGAAATTGGAGGGGGAGACGAAGCATGAGAAACTGTGGACTCTGAGAAACAAACTGAGGGTTTTGGAGGGGAGCAGCGTGGAGAGATAGGTGAGCCTGGTGGTGGGTATTAAGGTGGCACATATTGCATGGGGCACTGGGTATGATGCATAAACAATGAATCTTGGGACACTGAAAAAAAAATAAAATTAAGATGTTAAAAAAAATTCCCAAATAAAATAATTAAATGATTTACAATTTTGTAACATCAAGCCACTATGTTTCATAAAGCCATGATTCTCAACTGCCCAAGAAACAATTACAAAGTAGTCATTTCTTCTAACAAATTTTACAAAATAGTTCTTTCTGTAGGAAATTCTGTCATGATTCAAGGTTATTTATATGAGGACGTGTGTGTGTGTGTGTGTGTGTGTGTGTGCGTAACCAGCTGAAACTTCTTTTCCATCTTTTGGGTGATGTACATATTTGTTCTGCCCAAGTGTTAGATCATTTGACATAATGAAAATATGCTACTTTTGAAAATAAATTCTCTGTTGAGCAACATGAGCAATGAAATAAGTTCTCATATTGGAGCGTAGGCTGTATAAACGAGCAAACATGAGCTGAATCATGGTTCCAGCTAGCTGTGTACGCTAAACAAGTTTTACAGTTGCCTCGAGACCTTTAATTTCTGGATCTCTATGTGGCAATTAATGGCAACAAAAATGTTAACCCTAAATTGCTGTTGTGAGGACTCAACAAGGTATAATAGAGTGCTTATTACACTGTCTGCCCTAAAATAGGTTCTCAATAAAAATTACTCTCTTTGAAGCTGAAATTTTAAATTCCATGTACCATTAGTGATATGTTTTTGTTTCAGAATATCTGCCTCAGCTTTTCAGAGTCATTTATCTCTGCAGTACATCAACTCTATTTTTCTCTTGTTCATTTTGTGAGACTGAATGTACCTTTTACAGTCTATCTTCATTATGGCCATTCTTTAGGCCCATTCCATTCTCTATATGGCCAGTTCATTTTGATTTAAGGTGGAGAGCTGAAACATTAATTCATTGTTTAAGGTTTTGGTGCTTAAAAATTATTCTTGAGAGTATTTTGCAATTAAAATACTACTAATTATAATAATTGGTGCATGAACTTTTAGATGAAATTAGGAAACCCTAAGCACACCCTGGGCAGAAAGTATAATATATAGACTCGTGTGTTTAATTCACGGCTAACACTCAACATGTACTTGTTGAATCAATGTTTTGGAAATTTCTAAGATGTTCATTTTTCATCCTGGAAGAAAAATAATTAAAAAAAAAACACAGTTATAAAATCAATCTGTTATAAATGTAACTGAAAAATATGAGCCATAAGAAACAGAAAATAAAGAACACCAAGGAGAGCTAGGATATTCTCTGGCTCCTACACTAACCCATCTTGTGACCTCAAATGAGTTAGCTCCCCTCTCTAGGTCTCAACTCAAAAATGTGTAAAAGGAGAAGTTTGAACTCACACCTTATAGAGTTATCCAATCTCTGTCCAGTTTCTTCATGTATAATTCCTATGTGAAGCAAATAACACATATTCACAACTAAAATTACACAGTTTTGATTATTACCCACAATGAATGATCTTTAATGTTCTATGAGCCTCAAGAAATATGGAGTTAGGGATTATAGGAAAGAAGTAACAGGGCCATAGTACAAATCTTATACACAGGTATCTAGCCCCTAGCTTTTGTATACTATAAGCCCTAAGAGGACAGGGACCATATCCACTAACCCACTGTTGAATCCTCAACAACTTTTAAAGCACTAGGCACATAGTAGTTGATGAATAAATGTTTGTTAAACAAATGATAAGATGTCCCCTATGTGAATAAGGATATTCAGTTGAAAGGAAATTTTTTATTGCAGTTTACTGTATATTATCTAAACAAAATGGAATATAATAGTACAAGAAATATATGCTGAACCTGCTAGGAATCAAAGGCTATGATTTTTCCTGGAGATATAAAATCTTAACCTTGAAAAATTGGGTATCAGAAATACATGTAGATTATTCAGTGTGTTGTGGTGAGAGAGAAATAAGTAGCAGAGGCATATCCAGCCTGGGAGGAGGCAAGGTATTTTGGAAGATGTGATCTCTTACATGAATCTTGAAGGACAAGTAGAGGATACATTAGTGAAGAAAGGGAGAAAGATATTCCAGACTCAAGTAATATTCCATGAATCAAGGCACACCATTATAAAACAGTTCTGATCTCTCTTAAGATTCCTAATTACAGTAGACTATTTAGCCACTTGAATACCCAATATATGGGCTCTGAGTTAGATAAATGCTAAGCTACTTAGTAATTAACTAGACTGTGGTGGTTAATCCCAGAGAAAATCCTAATTGAGAATCCATTTAACTTACTAGTTCTTAAGAGGTTGGACTATCACCAGCAGTAACAGCCTTTGGATCAATATTTCAACAAGAAAACAATTATTAATTTTGAATTTATTGGAATTAGTATTTTTTAATCCAGAACAATAATCCTGGTCAAGGAAAGGTGACCATAATAAAGAAAAGGTAATTTTTTTGTGTGACATTAGCTTTCACTGGCCACATTATCTGCCACAGTACCTTTAACACTAAGAATATACATGAAGTATGCATTCTAGGAGTGTGTCTGAGGTGACAGGTAAACTCCTGGAATGCATAATTCATGCAAAGTTTTCTAAGAATTACAATATTGGTTTTGGGATTTTTTTTTCTGTCCTATTTCCTGATTTTACTACAATTTTTTTTTTCTGCCCCATTTCCCGATTTTACTATGATGCTGGAGATAGGGGTTAATTTGAGGACATGGGACTGACAAAGGTTTGCGTAAAACATCTAAACTACTTACTCAGGCATAGCTAAGTGAGGTACCCAAGAGCATCCAGATATTGTTCCTAAACAGCACCTTCTCTGCTCTCTATACATAATATTCTATATTTAGTCCATTTGTTATTCCTACTACATACACCTATTTTTACTTCCTTTTTGTATTCCACACCAGACTACAACATCCTAAGAAAGAGAGACCCTATCCATTACTGCTGTATCGTCTGTGCCTGACTGAGGCATTGCACACTGTAGATACTCAGTGATGTTTGTGGAATGAGCTAATGAAAGACTGTAGTTATGCTCTATGTAACTACATAGGAACACATGGTCGAGTATAGGAGAAAATTCTAAGGACTAAATACTCTATGCCATAATTTGCTTTGCCTCTCACAAGGCTTTACTACAAAACATTTTCTGTTATTCTGCCATCTGTCTTACAACCTTTCCTTTTCCCATTTCCTGATTACCACTTATTTAAATTACTACCAACAGCAGAATCATTGCCTCCTTTCCTGCTGAGGTGGGTATGATTTTAGGCAATCTATTTCTCCATTTGCTCTTTCATGGTCTTCTTTGCTCTTCAGAGATGATGCCTTTACAAAGCAAAACAGTCCCAGGCCAGAAGTTTTTCTTTCCTAACATAGTTTCCTTAGATAATCCACCAGAAATAAAATTCCTCACCACATCAGGTTTGTCTCCTTATTTCCCCAGGGACTGTTCCAAAGATTTACTTCTGTCTTATCCCACTATGCCCTTTCCCCATTCATCTCAGGTGATAGTGTTGCATTGATCAAGAAAATAAAACTCTTCCCTGCCTACAAACCCATCAATAAATGCAAATATCACTACATTTTCCCACTAGTTTTACAAGTGCCTTTTTTCTCTTCAGAACCAACTCCTTTCCTTGGGCTCTTGACCTCAGTCTCCTCTGCTCACCCAGGTTGTTTTCTCTATCAGTTTTTTTTTATTGTTTTATGTTAGTCAACATACAGTACATCATTAGTTTTTGATGTGGTGTTCCATGGTTCATTGTGTATAATACCCAGTGCTCCATGCAACCCATGCCCTCCTTTTTTTTTTGTTGTTGTTGTTTTGTTTTAAGCTTTTATTTATTTATTTGAGAGAGATAGAACACAAGCAGGCAGAGTGGCAGGCAGAGGGAGAGAGAGAACAGGCTCCCCACTGAACAGGGAGCCCAATGCAGGGCTTGATCCCAGGATCATGGGATCATGACCTGAGCAGAAGGCAGATGCTCAACCAACTGAGTCACCCAGGTGCCCCATTCTGTACCCTTCTTGATACCCATCACCAGGCTCACCCATCTCCCCAACCTCCTCCCTTCTAAAACCTTCAGTTTGTTTCTTGGAGTCCATAGTCTCTCAAGGTTTGTTTCCCACTGTTTTCTCCCCCTTCATTTTCCCCTTCCTTCTCTTAAAGTCCTCCATGCTATTCGTTATATTCCACAAATAAGTGAAACCATATGATAATTGACTTTCTCTGTTTGACTTATTTCATTTAGCATAGTCTCCTCCAGTCTCATCCGTGTTGATGTAAAAGTTGGGTATTCATCGTTTCTGATTGCTGAATAATATTCCATTGTGTATATGGACCACATTGTCTTTATCCATTCATCTGTTGAAGGGCATCTTGGCTCTTTCCACTGTTTGAATATTGTGGACATTGCTGCTATGAACATTGGGGTGCATATGGCCCTTTTTTTCAGTACATCTGTATCTTTGGGGTAAATACCCAGTAGTGCAATTGCTGGATCATAGGCTAGCACTGTTTTTAATTTTTTTACCTCCACACTGTTTTCCAAAGTGGCTGCACCAATTTGCATTTCCACCAAGTGTAAGAGGGTATGCTTTTTCCACAACCTCTCAAACATTTGTTGTTTCTTGCCTTGTCAATTTTTGCCGTTCCAACTGGTGTAAGATGGTATCTAAATGTAGTTTGGGGTTGAATTTCTCTGATGGCTAATGATAAATATCATCTCCCATTCTGTGGGTTGCCTCTTTGTTTTGTTGACTGTTTCCCAAAACCAGAAGATAACTTGGAATAAACCTAACCAAACAGGTAAAAGATCTATACTCTAAGAACTAAAAAACACTCATAAAATAAATTGAAGAAGACATAAAAATATGGAAAAACATTCCATGTTCATGGATTGGAAGAATAAACATGGTTAAAATGTCTATGCTGCCTAGAGCAGTATATACTTTCAATGACATCCCAGTCAAAATAGCAATGGCATTTTTCAAAATGCTGGAACAAATAATCCTAAAAGACCCAAAATTGCCAAGGAAATGTTGAAAAAGAAAAACAAAGCTTGGAGCATCACGTTGCCTCCTTTCAAGCTATATTACAAAGCTATGATTACTAAGACGGTATGGTACTGGCACAAAAACAGACACATAGATCAATGGAACAGAATAGAGAGCCCAGATATGGACTCTCAACTCTATGGCCAACTAATCTTCAACAAAGCAGGAAAAAACATCCAGTGGAAAAAAGTCTCTTCAATAAATGGTGCTGGGAAAACTGGACAATTCTCTTACACCATACACAAAGATAAACTCAAAATGGATGAAAGGCCTCAATGTGAGATAGAAATCCATCAAAATCCTAGAGAACATAGGCAGTAACCTCTTCGACATTGGCCAGAGCAAATCCTTTCAAGATATGTCTCCAAAGGCAAGGGAAACAAAAGCAAAAATGAGCTTTTGGGACTTCATCAAGATAAAGATCTTCTGCACAGCAAAGGAAACAGTCAATGAAACAAAGATGCCCTATCAATTATAACACTGTTCCTACAGCTTCATTGTCTTCCTTCAACTGGATCATCCCCTTTAGAACATATACCTCTCATCCCTAAGGCAAGATTTCCCTTGATTCCATATCTACCTCCAGACACTAGTCAAACATTCTGCTCACTTCTCAACCACCATTTAACTTATATAATTATTTCTCAGTGGTTAATTCATTGTGATTTGGCCATACACTTACTACTCCATGGAAACTCCTCAGCCAAATGTTACCTGCCAGTAATCTCCAAATCCACACATCAAAGCACCACTGTGCCATAAATAACAGGGAGAAACTTGATTCCTAAATCTTTTTAAATTATTGGTTTCCATTTTACTTTTCCACCCACCCCTACAACCCCACCCCATTCTTCTCATTTTTAATCACTTATTCTCAGCCTACTTACTGGTCTATTTCTCCCTAGTTCCCATCTTAAACACTGGTATTTTCCCAAGGATTCTGCACTATGTCCTCTTAACATCTCATTCTACTTTCTTCCTCCTCAGTTATCATGGTTTTTCCTAACCCCTATACAATATGACTTTAATATATTGACACTACCTTTGCCCCCTCTTCTGGGCTTGATACTACCAACCATCTACTAGACCAGGTGGACATCACCACATGGATATTTCTTACAAATCAAACACAACAATTCAAAGGTGATATTTTTATTTACACAGTAACTCCAGATTTATTCCTCTTATGCATTCTTTATTGCCCTGCGTTCTACATTACCAGTAAATGACACCAAACAGAACCCTGGTGAGTTTGTATACTACTGCCACTCTTGTCAGTCACCAGATCTGTGTCAGTCAGGGTTGATCAGAAGGAGAACCACTAGGAATGATAGTAAATGTGGATTTATATAGAAATTTGACACTAGGATTTGTGGAAGTTGGTTAAACAGTTTATATATGGCTGTTCCTTCTGCATCTGGAACTGGGTCTGACTCAAGAAAAGTGAAAGAAATCTGGTGGGAATTGGAGAGCCTGTGGGTCCAGCAGCTGCTTGAGCCAGGAAGGTGAACCAGGATATCAGTAACAATGTCTTTGAGCTGCAACTGTGCCCAGCACCCCCACTGACATCCCCAGCATAAAAAGAATGTTATTGCTGTTTCATTTTTGTATGCCAAATCTCACACTAAGTGTTTCACATCATTCATGTTAACTTGGAGCTATGCACAGAGGGGAACTCTGAGCTTAGTTAAATTGACACGCTAGAAACTCGTCACAATATCCAATTAGTCAAATCCTGCCAATTTCTAAAATTTCCTTTTTTTTAATCCACATTTTTGTTGTATAACCCAGTTTAACTTGTAATAACTTCATTCCTAATACACTAGCCTCTTCTCCTGTTTTCTTGTATCTAATCCACATCACATCTACAAATCTATCCTTCATAGCACCACCACTCTGCTCTACCTGTAAAAATTAAATCCTACAGTATTCACTTACACATAGGCCCCATTGTATTCACAAAATTAAGCCCAACTACTTTAGTTTGATGAAAAACCTTTAAGATCTGGTCCCTACCTCTTTAAGCCACATGCCCATTACTCTTTGCCTTGAACTTTAGCAATTCTGGACCATATTTAGTCCTTGCTCCCCTAATCACATAAATTTATAAATTCACTCATGCTATACCTTCTGTCTCAACTAATCCCATCCAATACACACCCCTACACAGTTAACTGGGCTAAGTCATCATTAGCCAGCTTAGACACAATTTTATTTGGAAAATCTCTCACTGATCTCCATTGATTCTTCCCCTTGAGCTGGCTTAACACACCCTCATTTAAGCTTTCTCAGCAACCACTGAGGCATCTCACTTTCATATCAAGCACCATATTATTTTGAAATTATTCATGTGTCCCTTCTACTCTTGGGCAATAAATTTCTTTAAGATAAACACTAGGATACATTTATTTTCTTTTCTTCCTAGGCCAAGATCAAGTTTGGTGCATAAAATATATTCGACAATGTTTGCTAAGCCAAACTGAAGTAACAGAGCCTCCCTGTCTTCCAAAAAAATCTATCTTGGGACTGGCTCTGAGATACCAAGAAGAGAAAAAAGAGAAGAAAATACACTGCACTCTATTTATGTCCAGGAATAACTATTATTTATCTTCTTCCAATATGTAACTTCCAGTACTTCACTCTGAGATTTGAATAAGATAACAAAATTAAGCTCTTAGAAAATTAGAGTGAGGGGCACCTGGGTGGCTCAGTCAGTTAAGCATCTGCTTTTGGTCTAGGTCATGATCCTGGGGTCCTAGGATCAAGATGAAGAATACATTAAGTTTATAAGAATTCAATCAAGTTGTCAGATACACAACAAATAAGTAGAATCTATAGCTTTCATTTAAACTAGCACTGAACAGTTAGAAAACATGTTGAAACAAATTAGTTTATTCCTAATCTCAAGAGAAAATACCTAGAAATAAACTTAATAAGAAATATACAGGATTTTTATAAAGAAAACTACAAAGATTTGCTGAGGTACATTAAGGAAGATAAGAATAAATGACTATACCATGTTCCTGTATAACTAGAGTTGCTCTTTAAAAGAATTTCAGTTCTTCTTATTGTGATTAATAGGTTTAAGGCAGTTCATTCAAAATCTAAACATTTAAAGACCCTCATGAAACCATTGAAATGCTCATTTGAGAGAGTAAATGGATAAGAATAGGTATGCAAATCTTAAAAAAGGAAGAGTTATTATAGAGGTCCAAACTTCTCAGATATTTTAAAGTGTATTATAGAGCTAACATAATGAAAACACTGTAGAAATAAATGAAAGATTTAGAAAAAAAATAGTTCAAAAGCATAAACTAATATGTTTAAGAAATCAAAGATAATGCAGCATTTTTAAGTCATCAGAGAGAGAAGCATTGTTCAATGATCTATGCTGGGACCGTGGCTTTTATATGCAGGAGAAAAATGAAATAAGCTGCTTCTTTCATTTCAAAATGCAAAATAAATTCCAAATAGATGCAAAGACTGCATGTTTTTAAAAAAACAGAGAGAGAGGATACTATCTATTTCAACAGTTCTCAAGCAGGAGCGATTTGGGCACTTGGCAATGTTTGGAAACATTGCCAAGGACACTTGGCAATGTTTGGAAACATTTTGGGTTGTTACAACTTGGGGAAAGGGGTGCTGTGGTCATGTAGTGCCCCAGTACTACATCCCTAGCCAGGGATGCTGTTAAACAGGCTACAGTGCATAGGAAAATCCCTCACAACAAAGAATTACCCAGTTCAAAATGTCAGTAATGCCAATAAGAAACCCTGCTCTAATCAAAAAGGCAAAAATCAATAGCAGTTAGCAATCCATAATAGTATAATTAACAATATTAGGAACCAAAATGACAAAAAAGTAATTGGGTTTTTTAAAGGGTAAAAAAATGTGATTTTTAGGGTGGCTTCAATTAGAATTGGGAATGGGGTATGTCGTCAGCATTCAATCAATAGACAGAAAGCACTCAGAGATTTGGGCAGGAAATGTTTGGTTAAAAAAATATTAAGTGTACTGGGATTGGAATAATGAGGGATTGGCCTGCAAGAGGTAAACTCTAAAGAATATAAGAATAATAATTAGAGCAGTCACTATCCTTAGAGCTGAAATAGCACACAAAGGAGAGGTCCCCTAAAATACTGATGCAGAGGTTTCAGCAAGGGTGCAGCTCCCTGGATGGCAAAGAAGCCGCTCTGGTTCCATGCCTGCCCTACTTGCTAAAAACCTAGCCTCCAGATTCCAGTGGTGACGGTCTGTATATCAGTTTTAATTACAGTGGTGGAATTTTATCTCTGTCGCATTTCCTTACCTATTCAAAGACTGGAAAGAGACTATGATAGATTGCATTCCCTGCCAGACTTCCCCCTGTCGACATTTAGAATCTATTCTCTCTACTTTTTGGTTCCAGACCGTTGTGATACTCAGGTGCATTTTTTGCTGTTGAGCTGTGTGAGATAATTCTTTGTTCTTTGATCCATTCCCCTTTCTGCAAAAGGGAAGGGAGATGGGGAGCGGAGAGAGAAAAAGAGAAAAAAACAAGCAAATGACATGAATAAAAGTTTAAAAAGAAAAATTTGAATGACTTATAAGCATGAAAAACTAATCTTTTATCAGTCTCTAATTCCTCCCTGTGTAACACTTATAAGTATTAAAGAAGATTTTGAAAAGTTATATAAAGTTATAATATTCTCTCTTACCCTTTTTAGTAACTCATTCTTTCATCTCTTATAGATCATGATTTCAGTTGTGAGTTGGTGTTGGATAAATCACTCGCATACATGTAATTTAAAATTCATTACACCATTCAGTGGTCCAGATGAAAAAAAGCTGAAAGAGGCAAGCATTTAAAAACAAGAAGTCACCAGGGAGCATAAAGATTGAAAAATGCAAAATAAATATCTTGTCTGCCTGAATTAATTGATCTAATCAGGAAGCATGTTGTTGTTGATGCCACGATTACTGTGATGTACCCATGGGGAAAGTGGAGGCCTTTGTTTGCACTTGTGCTAAATGCTATAACAGGATTTATTATCATAGAACTGACACATTTGCAAAACATTGCATTAAAATTAACTAAAAACTGTAACCAGGGAATTGAGAAATGAAGACCAAATATTCAGCATACCAAATAGCTTTAATTATCTAAATGTGAGACAGCCACTATAATAAAGCTAAAATTTTTTTGAGAACTTACTAGATGCTAGGCATGATGACTAGTGCCTTGTCTCATTTCATCAACTTAGAAGGTTGGTCCCATTCTTATCCCGATTTTATAGATGAGAAAAGTAAGACTAAAGATATGAGGGTAGTGGAAGTACTTGGATTCAAAGTCTGATCTATCTGACCACAAAATGCATGTTAATTGGGTGAGTTATACCTATTAGTTTTGAGTTACATATTTTATTCTGGCTTAAGAGTAAAGGTTGTTCCTTTTAGGAAAAAAATAACATTTTAAAAGTACAAAGAGAAAAAAATAACATTGTCATATTTCCTTCTAGCAGTTTTTGGGTATAAATCTGTGCTTTTTACCCCAAACTGAGATCATAATACATATCTTAGAATCTGCTTTGTTCTCCCTAACTGTATGTCATAAGCAATCTTTCATGTTGGTAAATGTTATTCTAAAACCTGTGTTTTAATGATTACAAAGTTTTAATCATTTAGCTACATAATGATCTTTTAATTACTTCTGCAGTGTTAAGCATTCAGTTGTATAAATCTTTAGGTATAATATTTGTATAAAATCATTTATAAACTTCATTTCTAAAAATTAACAGGAATAGTATTATATGGGTAGAAAACATAAAAAAAATTAACCTCCAGAAAAATTATAGCAGATTCCAGAAGTTTGTAAGAAGGCATATTTTCTTATCCCCTTGATAATTTCTAGCTATTATTTAATTTTGAAATTTTTGAAAAAGTATTGTCTTCTTACCTCTTATTTCCTGATTTTCTGTATTAGATTTATTTCATCCCCAGCATTTAAATAGGCCCTGATTAACTCAAACAAAAGAATTTTTTAAAAGAATACTGGATTGCTTACAACATTGAATATATAGATGAATAATCTTATCTCAGTTGAAACTGGGTGATTCTGGAGACAGGAAGCATGAACTGATAGTTTCTTGAAGGTGCTGCTGTTTGAACTCAGCCTTAGACTTTTCTTTGGAAAGAATGTTGATTGCCCTCATTTGTGTAAAGAGGTACCCATTTCAGGGAAGACTGAAGAGCTATGTCTTCCTGAAAGGAAACAATAGGCAAAAAGAACAGACAACCTCACTAGTGCAGAAAAACCTATCCCCATGTGTATGTTGGCTATTGGTACTTCTCCTTTGACGGAACTGCTTCTTCTCTATGTGCCCTTTCTTGACTTCAACTGCTATGCTTATTTTTTTCTGAAGCTGTGGTATCTTTTTTTATATTAAGAAAACACACCCCATATTTTTCATATTCACTACAAATCTTTTTTCTTTCTAGCTTGATTTTGCAATAAAATTTTGAATATAATATGGGGGCTTATTTGCAAAAATTTTAATGTTTATATAGTTAAGTAAGTAGGTTGCTCATGTTATCATTCCTGTATGTGTATATAATCTCTTGTGCTTTGCTTTTTATTGTTATTATTATGTTTTGCTCTCTTTTTTTTTTCTTTATTTTCTCTTTTTTTTGCTTTATTTTCTCTTTTACTCTGTGCTGCTAGTCCGTCTCCTGTCTTACATTCTAATTTCACCAACTGGCTTCTTGCCTATTCCCATATTGAGAAACTGCCACTTCATGCCCCAATGCCAATAATCACAACTTGGACATTTTATTTCTCAATGTTTAGATACTTGCTAAGTATCTTGACAGACTTTCCAAATCCTCTGAGTCTAGGAGGAACAAGAAATTCTATTAGAAACACCAACACTATCCTGTCTGTTATGCCCCAATAATGGGTCCGTGATTGAAGGAGCGAGACTGATACAAAGCGAAGGTCAGGCAAAGCTTTATTTCGCGCCAAGCATCAAGAATCTAACCGAACGTTCGGGGCTGCACCTCTTACAAGAGAGGGCGACCCCTCTCTGTTTCACAGACTAGCTTTTAAAGGCAAAGGCCATGCAGTCAGGCCTGCCCACGCACAGGTGGCCAATGAGATTGTAACACACACAGGAAACTCCACAGTGATGCTAGGTGACCAATTGAGTTACAATGTACCCTAGCAGACATCTGAACCAGCCTATTACACCTTGATCGGGATTGGCACCAAAAAGGCTCCCAAAGGGCGGGGCCCATACTCCATGGTAACCAGGGAGACAGTATGCATCCCCCCACTGATCAGATGTCTCCATCTGGCCTGACCCACCTTTGTATCTGGGCTTTGTTACCTGTAAATCCTCGGGGGGAAGGGGAGCAGGGACAGTTTCTAAATAGGTCCTTATACTGCCCCTGCTGCCTACTAATTGATTTTCTTTTTTTTTTAATTTATTTTTTATTTATTTTCGGCATAACAGTATTCATTATTTTTTCACCACACCCAGTGCTCCATGCAATCCATGCCCTCCATAATACCCACCACCTGGTACCCCGACCTCCCACCCCCCGCCCCTTCAAAACCCTCATATTGTTTTTCAGAGTCCATAGTCTCTCATGGTTCACCTCCCCTTCCAATTTCCCCCAACTCCCTTCTCCTCTCCATCTCCCCATGTCCTCCATGCTATTTGTTATGCTCCACAAATAAGTGAAACCATATGATAATTGACTCTCTCTGTTTGACTTATTTCACTCAGCATAATCTCTTCCAGTTTCGTCCATGTTGCTACAAATGTTGGGTATTCGTCCTTTCTGATGGAGGCATAACACTCCATAGTGTATATGGACCACATCTTCCTTATCCATTCATCCGTTGAAGGGCATCTTGGTTCTTTCCACAGTTTGGCGACCGTGGCCATTGCTGCTATAAACATTGGGGTACAGATGGCCCTTCTTTTCACTACATCTGTATCTTTGGGGTAAATACCCAGTAGTGCAATGGCAGGATCATAGGGAAGTTCTATTTTTAATTTCTTGAGGAATCTCCACACTGTTCTCCAAAGAAGCTGCACCAACTTGCATTCCCACCAACAGTGGAAGAGGGTTCCCCTTTCTCCACATCCCCTCCAACACATGTTGTTTCCTGTCTTGCTAATTTTGGCCATTCTAACTGGTGTAAGGTGAAATCTCAATGTAGTTTTAATTTGAATCTCCCTGATGGCTAGTGATGATGAACATTTTTTCATGTGTTTTTCAATGAAGCCATTTGTATGTCTTCATTGGATAAGTGTCTGTCCATTATCTTCTGCCCATTTTTTGATTTTCATTCTGTTCTCTTTCTATGTGGATTTGACCCCACCTCTGCCCTACTTCTAGGCAGGAGTTGAGGAAAAACAGTGAAGCGGTCCCAACACTGGAGAAAAGTTATCTTTTGAGAACAACACAAATAAGAGTCAACACTATACTTGGCACAAGGTAACACACCAGAACTACACATTATCTGAATAGCAAATGGAATTTAAATAATTAAAAACATTAAACACAGCCTGAATATCAAGTCCTAAAAGGATTATTTTTTAAATCTCTTACTAAAGAAGTCTTCAAATATATGCAAAAGTAGAGAAAATATTTTAATGAACATTTCTTGTATGCATCTCCTGATTTCAACAACTAGCAAGATATTCAGAGCACTCCTTAACAGAGATTAGCATATCAAAATAGAGTAATTGGCAACATTTCTGTGAGCAGCACTCATAGCAATACACTCCGGAAAGAAGTCAATGGCTGCTATAAGCCTCCTACAGCTAACAGTATTGAGTTCATCTCTCCCATCATGCCTCCACGTCTGTATAATACTGTGGGAGATAAAAAGTAAGTGAAATAGTCATACACGGAATCCATTGATACATGAGCAATACTAGAAAATATAATGGAAATTTAAAACAGAAATGGGTTCAAGTTTCTAGGGCTCTGCCATTTTCCGGTAGTGTATTCTTGGGCATGTTAAAGTTGAGTCACTGGTTTTTTTCTCTAAGAAAATGAAAAACAATAATATCTATTTCTTAAGATTTTGTAGGGCAGGAGCAAATGAAATTTTGTATTTCTACACTCAATACAATGTTTTCTTTGTGATATTTAGTATAAGTAAATCTCCCCCATCCAAAAAAACCAGATATCCAGAATTCACTTATGAACTTCCTGTTAACCATGGCAAATAATTTAGATCAAACATTTTTAATAATTTTACTTTTTGTTTAATCTCGAGGCTGAGATGAGGCCAAGTTGAGGGTATGAATTGTCAAATCAAACCTGAAGGAGTGTGCAGGAGGCTACTGAGGATAAGGGTCTGGAGATAATCCAACCAACAAAGATTTTATGCAGAAGAATCAGATGAGTCATGTTCCAAACTAGAGAGAAGAAAGTAGCCAAAGAATGGGTTTTCATGTAGCAAACTAGGGCCACTTTTTGGGTCTAGTTCTAAGGAAAACACTGAACTCTGCTACATTAAAAAAAAAAAAAAGAAAAGAAAAGGAAAAAATGAAAAGAACCTAAGGTTTATATTAATCTGTCGGAATACTGTAGCATTTAATATTGTGTTTTTCTAAAGATGCCACAGCAATATTTAAACAAAAAGATTCATATAATGCATATTAAATTTTAAAAAGCAGAACACAAAAGTGTGTGTATACTGTAGGCACAGCCATATAAAATGTTGATTTATGAGAATAAGGAGTAATCAGGGCCAGAAAACATGAAACAGCTACTTGTTAAGAAGGTGGGATTCTCAGAGAAAGACAACTATCGTATGATCTCCCTGATAGGAGGAAGGGGAGATGCAACATGGCGGGGGGGGTTGGGGGTAGGAAAAGAATAAATGAAACAAGATGGGATCTGGAAGGAGAAAAACCGTAAGACTTTTTTTTTTTTTTTTAAATTTCTTTCCAGAGTAACAATATTTATTGTTTTTGCACCACACCCAGTGCTCCATACAATCCATGCCCTCTCTAATACCCACCACCTGGTTCCCCCAAAAACAATCTGAGGGTTTTGAAGGGGGGGGAAGGGTGGGAGGTTGGGGGAACTGCAAGAGACTCTTAATCTCACAAAACAAACTGAGGGTAGGCGGGTAGGGAGAGGGTGGTGGGGTTATGGACATTGGGGAGGGTATGTGCTATGGTGAGTGCTGTGAAGTGTGTAAACCTGGCGATTCACAGACCTGTACCCCTGGGGCTAATAATACATTATATGTTAATTTAAAAAAATTTTTTTAAAGATGGTATTGTTTTCTTTTTCCAATTTTCTTTGTTATAAAATTGTGCAATAAATAATAAGGTAAGAAATAAGTCTGTGGGGCTGAAGGAAGACTGAATGCAATCACAGTCTATCAGAGGGTACAAGCCTCAGTAAGAGAATTAGGCAAAGACGGAGTCTCAGGAAATAAGCATAGTGTGATTTGCTAAGCTAACCTTTCTCGCTTTTGTCATGCCAGAGGTAGGGAGAGCAGAACCTTAAGAAAAAAGTCCTAGAGGTAGAAGGAAATACAAAATTATTGATGGAGACAGACCAGTGCTGGTGTTTGGTAGCAGCTTTCTTGAATACAGAAATAGGAAGTCCATTGTCAACCGAGGTTTGACATTTGACTCCTAAAGTCAGGACTTAAAACGTCTGTCACCAGCAGAAACCGTAGTCAGCAGTATAAATACTGGTTCCGTAGGGAAAGAACCCTAGGAAAGGAAGCATTTTCTCTCACATACCCACTAGCACGTCACAAGGTTTCTTCTGAAGATCCTCTAGCTTTGCTAATAACCAGGGAGTTTTCCATCTTCACCTTTTCCCAACTCAATATTTAACCTGTCCAACCTTTCTTTTCTTTGTTTCCCAATCTTTTTCCATGTCTGCATAACTTCCTGTTCTTATTCAGGAAAAGTTAGTTTGGCTGCTGCTCCAATAAGCAAACCTGCACACCCTCACACATCACTTCACTCAGCAAATAAAGGCCCTTCCAGTTACCAGAATCCACTCTTCTAGGAAGGCATTGGAGATTGAAGGATATATATTTTTTCTTTTTTTCATTGTCATTGGATACCCTTTACATGTGCTTATAATCAATCAATATGAAGTTTTTAATCTCCAATATGTATTAGTGACAGAAAAACCTAATTAGAAGACATTGCATTTCCTAGATGTAAAATTATCATTCCAATTTTATTTTGAAATGAAAATACGTGAGGACTTTGAAGCTAAAAACTAAGCAGTTTGGCATTTTTAAGATGCCTCTGCTGTTTGCAGTCATATGCTTCATCTAGAAATGTGGCACAGTGGTCAAAAAAAAAAGTGACATTAATCAAAAAGGCCACCTTAGTAAATTTTAAAAAAATATAAACCAGAGAAAAACTGTCATTCATGCATTTCTAATGAATCTGGGCATTATACAAATAAAACATGGTAGTTCTAGCTTTTGATTTCTAACAAATGAGTTCTCTACCCTGGTGGAATAGTTATTGCTTTTGAGTATGCTGCAATTCATTTTTCATCGCCCAAAATTCTGTAGCCTAAAATGAGAAGGAAAGTACATCTTTCCCCATGAGGGATTGTGACAATTTCTTAATTATAATTGAGGAGCTCTCTGAAAATGAGTAAGTGGTACATAAATTATTTAACTCCATATTCACCTTCAGGGTAAGGAAAAAGTGGAGATTTTCAGTTCTCTTTATATACTATTTTTAGAAAAACTCTGGACTAACTGCTATAACAAACAGCCCTAAAATTTCGGGTGCTTAATTAAATCAAGATCTATTTTTCGTTTACATCACAGTCTAGTTAGTGCACAGCAGACAGAAAGTTCTGTCCTCCAGGGTTATTTGGATACTCAAGCTATTATGTTCTCCCTTTATCTTCTCTGTCTTCTGATGTCTTTTATTGAGTTCCCTACATATGGTCAACAGATAAGAAAAGAGAGAGAGAGAGAGAGTATGTGTGTGTGTGTGTGTGTCTAAGAGAGAGAGACAGAAGAACAAGTGAGGCTTAGAGGTAGGCAGGACTGGAAGTGCTGCCTCACATTTGTTCATCTACTTTTCCTTAGTGAGAATCTAGTCACGAAGACTCATTAACTGCAAGGGGGCTGGGAAAGATTGTCAGTGTGCCCAGAAACAGAAATATTGAAGAGCAACAACTTTCTGTACCACAAGGTCACTGTCAAGGCACATAAAAGACTTCATAATAAAAGCTATTTTACCAACTAAAATGGGCTTATTTGGGAATAACAGGATGGCAATCAAGGCATGCAAGTCCATCCAAACCATAGGCAAAACCTACAAAGAAGAGGAACATTGTTTTGTGGAGGAGGAAGTTGAGAGGAGTTGTTTTGAGTGAAAAGCCATTGGAGAAAAGCAAGAGTTCAGGGTGGTAGCATTTTTTTCATTGGCTGAGTTACAGGGGTAGTTGATTTCTCGTGAAAGATTCAATGTGCATCTATTCCTGTTGAAGCCTGTAATCGATCATTCCTGAATGTTGAGGATTCTTCTGTTAGCGTCTGTGATTGACATTTCTTCCTATAATTGATGTTGAGTGTGATAAGGCTTCTCCTTCTAGTCTCACACTCCTTTTAGTGAGGTTTCCCTTTATTAAGTTTCACATTAATTTAATCAAACCTGGAATTTTATGGAATTATGGGATATGACTAAATACAGAAGCTCTCTACTAACCTAACAAAACATACACACTAAGAAAGAAACCCAAATGTGAATGGCTTCCTCTGTGCCAACCTGAACCACATACAATTGGTGTTCATTGCTCTGAACAAAACATGTCTTGAAGGAAACAGGACTTCAAAGATTCTCATCTGGTGGGATCAGAACATTTAAAGCTTCATGTGGAGTTTGTGGAATCTTTGTGCTTATATTCTTTGTTTATGCTGAGTAAATTTAGATGCAGATATGATCTATGATTTGTGTGAATCTGCTTTGACAATTCAACCTTGTGTCTTTTAAACTTCAACCAATAAAGACACATTTTATTCCAAGATACAAAAAGTGAGTCTTTTAAATTGTTAAAAAAAAAATGCTCTAGATGCTTAAAAAGGTATATTCCTCCAACTTTGTTTCCTAATACAGTCATATAAGTGAATACAATGTCATACCTTGTATCATCTTATTAAGGAAGCAACACATTCATAGAATAATAAACAATAAGACTTGAAATTTTTGATTATTGATTAATAGACTGCATTGAGATACTGAGTATCTACCATATGAAACTACTCCATTCCATACAGTAGCCACACAGGGCTAAGGAGCAATTGAAATGTGGCTGGTTTGAATTGAAAGATACTGTAAATATAAAGTATACTTGGGTTTTGAAAATAGCACCAAAAAATGAATGTAAAGTATCTGTGATAATTTTATGTTGGTCATTTGTTGGCATGCTAATATTTTGGATAGATTGGTTTAAACCAAATACATCAGTAAAATTACTTTTTGAAAAACTTTCTTTAATGACTCTACATGAAAATTCAAATAAGATATGAGTCTCACATTATGTATGAAGTTAACATTACAAAGCATAAATTACATAGTCAAGCTTCTGGATTAATTAAATAGTCCCATGCATATAAAGTAGCATTTTTGTTTGTTTGTTTTATTGACCCGAAGAATAGATAGTGCAGATAAGCAGGTGAGTGGTTGTTCTCTGGCATAGTCCATTCATTGCTCAGTTGCACTACTTACTAACTGTATGACCTTTGTCAAGTTGCTTAAAGGCCCCTCTCTTTTCAGCTAACCAAGAAGAATAATTGTACCTATATCATTGTGCTTCAGTGGCTGGCACTGAAAAACTCTGTAAATTCTATACCTTATTGTTACTACTACACAGCTTCTGCCTATCTTTAGATTAATCTATGAAATATTGTCTGTTGCGTGTATAACCACCACTTACCAAGTGATAGACCTTGACACAACATGTGCTTCTCTCACCATAATTTGGAGTTAAAAACAAACTAAATATTAATCATAGAGAAATGTTTAATATAATTTATTAAGATTCAACTATTAATGGAGGTTCCTCAAAAAGTTAAAAATAGAGATATGCTACAACTCAGCAATTAGACTAGTAGATATCTACCCAAAGAATACAAACATAATGCTCTGAAGGGCACCTGCACCCTAATGTTTATAGCAGCAATGTCCACAATAGCTAAATTGTGGAAAGAGCCCAGATGTCCACTGACAGATGAATGGATAAAGAAGAGGTGGTATATATATACAATAGAATACTACTCAGCCATCAAAAAAAAAATGAAATCTTACCATTTGCAATGATGTTGATGGAACTAGAGGGTATTATGTTAGGCAAAATAAGCCAAGCAGAGAAAGACAATTTTCATATTATCTCATTCATATGTGGAATTTAAGAAACTAAACCAAGGATCACAGAGGGAGGGAAGGAAAAATAAAACAAGATTAAATCAGAAAGGGAGACAAACCATAAGAGACTTTTATCTATAGGAAACAAACTAAGGGTTGCTGAAGGGGAGGCTGGAGTGGGGGAGGGCATAACTGGGTGATGGACATTAAGGAGGGCATGTGATGTAACGAGCACTGGGTGTTATACACAGCTGATGAATCACTGTACTCTACCTCTGAAACCAATAATATACTATATGTTAATTAATTGAATTAAAATAAAGCTTTAAAAATTTTAAATTAAAGATTCAACTATTAACATAATTATTAATTCTTTAAAGTATCATATTTATGGAAAATTGCCCTCAGAGTATGACCCAATCTAATTACTTTGCCTCTTTGTGACTCACTTTCTTCATTCTCAAAAATGTAAGAATTAAATAACCTACTGCATATAAAACATTTTAAATATTGTCTAGCACTAGGACACCCTCAATATATGTTAACTGTTAGTATATAGTTATAGGAAGTGAAATGTAACAATATTAAAGGAGATTTGGAAAAGGGGGGAAAGACCACTCACTATGACATCTTTCTGAACAATTTTACTAAAATATTTACAAATTTAACAATTTTCAGTCTTTGTGCATGTATACTCACATTGTTGTTTTTTTTTAAAGATTTTATTTATTTATTTGACAGATCAGAAGTAGGCAGAGAGGTAGGCAGAGAGAGGAGGAAGCAGGCTCCCCGCTGAGCAGAGAGCCTGATGTGGGGCTTGATCCCAGGACCCCCGGGATCATGACCTGAGCCGAAAGCAGAGGCTTTAACCCACTGAGCCACCCAGGCACCCCGTATACTCACATTGTTAATGTCTAATTGGAGTATGCTTATGAACCATTTTGTGAAGCCAACTACAAAAGTGATTCTATGTTATGATCCTTATATTTAAAACTCTGAAAATAAACATAAAGGAAACAGGTAAATCACTTTAACTTATTAGCTGCAGGGAGTGTTGGATGATTTTCTTCCCTTTTGATTTGGGTTAATGTTGTTACTGCAATAAGAGGTGAAAAAAGCTAATTCTCAGAGAAAAGCATTGAATCATGAAGGATCCCAAAGGACAAAACATGATTTCCACAATGCTGGCTACTATCTTATTGCTTACATACTTGTGAATAAAGGTAGTTAAGAAATCATTTCTTATTTGATAGCATATTTCATGTCAGACTTTCAGAATAGAACAACAATAAATTTGAAAACCAATTTCAAGGAAACCATTCACTAGAGCAGACATGTTTTCCCATAATATTCTAATCTGCCATCATGATTGTTCCTTTTATCAAAAGCAAATTAATAAATACTTTAATGCACCTAGTAGCCATATGTTACAGCAATAGAATGACCTCCATTACAAGTGCAGCTGAAGTGACAGGGCTCACTTCATGAATAACAGTAGATATGTGCAATGACAGATATTGATAATACTTTTAAAAATCATTTTCCCTAGCCCATTATAGCTATCCTTTCTTGATTCCACTTAGCAGGTACATTTATTATTAAGCCTATGCTCTCTAAATGGGAAAGGAAATATCCTATAGCGATATGCACTTTTAAGTGCATTATATTTATTATATCATTTAGCTTTAACAATACCATTTGAGATAATTATTTGCTTTTTACAGGCGAAGACATGAAGGTTAAGGTTACATAGATAGTAAACAGTGTACCAATGATATTAATACAGATAATATGGGCTCCAAAGATCCATTATTTTTTCAACATAAGGATCAGTAAGCAGTGTTCCTTATAAAATTGCATGACAACATCTTTAGGTCTAAACTTCATAGTAAAAATAAGAATATTTTTGAACTTTTAAGTCCACATAAGATAATGGACATCAGCTTAATCTGAATATTTCCCTGCATTCTCCAAAAGACATAAAGATCAACAACAAGAACAGATAAAACTACACATGACCTACATGAACAGCTTACTAAGAGACAGAGAATTCTATAAAATACAATTGGTATTTAAGTTTGAAAATATATGTTCAAAAATTGCTGTGTCTTCTTTATAGCCTGTAGTGAAACTAAGGATTAGAAAGGAAAGAGAACAGGGCAATCCCACCCAGAGTAGGAAAATACTGAGAATATATCCAAGACCTCTTAGATCAGATTTCCATTTATTGAGGCATCAAAAGGAAGGGACAGGAAGATATTACTTCTGGGGCAATTCTTAGAGGCTTAGAAATAGAGGAAAAGAACCAAGAAAGTTTTAGAATGTAAGGGTCCTACAGAAAGAAAAAAGCATCAAAATCCAGATGTATCAACACTTCCCTGCACAAAGAGGGGTCCAACTATTTAAAAAAAATGCATTTCACTGTACCAAAAGAAGAACCTCCTGAACAAAGAGAGCTAGGAAGCCACCAATATCCCATACCTCTTATCTACATACACATAATGCTTCTGGGAAATAGAAGTCATTTTAAAATCACAGAAAACATACATATAAAGTTAATCCAGGGAAGGAAAAATTCAAATCAAATCATTTGAGCTAATAAAAATTCTATCCCCCAAACTGACCCCTAAATCAAAGGAAATATATAACATTATATATTTATATATTATGTTATATATAGTTTAAGTATAAATATTATAAATTATATAAAATTTAAAATTATATAGAAATATAAAAATATATCAAAAAATAAATATTATGTATATATAACATAAAAATATAATACAACATTTCAACTTCAACATTAAATATTTCAACATTAAATATTATATATTTATATATATTTATATATTTATTTATAAATATATAATATTATATATTATATATTATTATATATAATATATATCATATATATCATATATTATTATCATATAATTATCATTATTATCATATAATATGTATCATATATTATTTATTATATATAATTATATATTATATATTTTACACATTATATAATAAATAATATATAATATATATCATATATAATTATATTATATGATATATATTATATAAATATATATTTATTATATATTTATATAAATGTATTTATTTTATATATTTATATATATCATTAACATTTCAACATTAAATATTAAGTATATGCAAATATGAAGAAATTCTAAACCAGAACATTTTTAAAAAGTAACAGAAAAGAGTAGAAAGAAAGATTTGCTGAATTTGTAAAAAAAAATTTGAAGAGAAAGAAAATGCATCTCTAATAAATTAAGAATAATTACAAAGTGTACTGGACAGAGTAGATTTGATTAAATACATATGATTCCAGAAATGAGTTGAAATACAGAGATAAAAAGAGAGACTAGGAATATGAAATAAATAAGTTCCAACCTATATGAAATTGAGTCCCTGAAGAAAAATGAAACAATAGAATATAACTAATATGTAAATCTATAATCTAAGAAAACATTCCAAAAATAAAGGAAAATCAGAGTTCTGTAAATACAGGGCACAGTGTATAATCTGGGTAAATTTACCCAAAACAGTTAACTCCAAGACATCTTACTCAAAAAGTTGACCTTAGAGATAAAAAGAAATCATGAGGTGAAACCGCCACTGAACTTGTAAATAACAACATGCAAAGCAAAGCAAAAGTGGAGATTCATTTTAAGAAACTCCAGGAAAGAAATTATGATCCAATTATTTTATATCCAACAAAGTTATAATAGGATTTAGAGAAGTTTTTTAAATACAAAACAATTCAAAGGGAAACATACTCGTGATCCCTTTCTAAGGAAAGAGCTACATTCCAATACAACAACAACAACTGATTAGGAAAATTTTATCAAATGGGCTTATTGTCAGCTTTGATATATTTATTTTTAGAAGCAAGACAAATGCAAGATTTAGGACCAGAAGGAGAATGTATGCGAATGTTATAAGTGTGGATGATGTAGTTATAGCACAACTTAAAAACTGGAGGAAAAGGAAGAAAAGAGAAGGTATAATAAAATCAATAATTCGCATAAGAAATATATGGAAGTGAAGGATATCACTTTTGCACCAAAAAGCAGAACCTTGAAATTTATGAAGCAAAAACTGAAACACAAAATAGACAAATTCACAATTATAACCAGAGGGTTCAGTAGCCATCTTTCAATAATTCATAGAAAGAGAGGGTAAGGATCAGTAAGTATATAAAAGATTTGAATACTGTCAATCAATTTGACCTAATTCAAAATTTTAGAACACTCCACTCAACAAGAGCAGAATAACATGTTCTTCTCAAGTGTATGTAGGACTTTTTCTGGGACACAAAACAAGCCTTAATGCTTCTAAATGGATTCACATCATACAATGTACATTCTCTAACCACAATGGAATTAAGTCAGAAAAAAATGACATTAAGATCTCTGGAAAATCTCCAAATATTTAGAAATTTAATAATACATTTCAAAATAACCCATCAGTCAAGTAAGTTGAAGGGGAATTAGAATGCATATTGTATTAAGTGAAAGTAAAAACAGTGTATCAGTGTGAGATGCCACATGAGCAGCATTTATGGATTAAGTTACAACACTAAGAAGGAAGATCTCAAATCAGTGATCTAAAGGTCTATCTTAAGAAACTAAAGAAAGAGGGTGCCTGGGTGGCTCAGTGGGTTAGGGCCTCTGCCTTCAGCTCAGATCATGATCCCACAGTCCCGCTTCCCTCCTCTCTCTCTGCCTGCCTCTCTGCCTACTTGTGACCTCTGTCTGTCAAATAAATAAAATCTTAAAAAAAAAAAGAAAGAAACTAAAGAAAGAACAACATATGAAACCCATTGTAAGCACAATCAACATGCCAATTTGCACAAAAAAATTCTATTGGTAATATCTTTGTGATTGCACTCGGGCTACAGATTGATTGGAGAGAATACATTTTTAAACTGAATGTTCCAATTCATGAACATGATACATCTCACCATTTATTCAGATCTTTAATTTCTTTCAACACTATATTTGTATTTTTAGATAAGGAAGTCCTAAATATTTTTGTTGAATTTATTCCTAAGAATTTGATATTTTGATGCTATTATAAATTAAATTATGTTCTTTTTAAAAATTATATTCTTGTTACACTTTCCTAATATTTGTTACTAGTATGTAGAATCACAATTGATTTTTTAATATTGGCCTTGTATCAGAGGCCCGGAGAAATTCACATATTAATTTCTGACTATTGGGTATTTTCTGTATCCATAAATTATAAATATTCTTAAATGAGAGAGATATTCAGAATAGATATTTTAAGGCTATCATAATATTTTTAAGTGAAAATATGTAAACATCCAACATTTTCATTAACTTTATATAAATCCATTCTATTATGCTTCCCTTGAAAATACGATGCATTTAAAAATAGAGTATCACAAAAATTGAACTAAATACTGTACTCCTCGGTGAGACTTTAATATGAATTCCTAGTTTAAACTCTTGTTAAATTTGGAACATTAGTAGACTAGGAAATAGTTTTTGGCTTTTCTTTTTCATTTTGTGGGAAATATTTTGGCAAAATTATTTAAAATATTTGACCATATCTGAAGATTATTACCTAAAAATTTCTTTTTTTTGTCACTGCCCATGTCCCACCCCAAGAGTTATGCAGGGCCTGGAAAATGTTCAAGAACAAGCTATTTAATGAAGAGCAGAAAGGAACACTGCTGAGAGATAGATTCATTAATAGCCTTAGACATAATAGAAAAATGAATACTAATGGTGATATTTACTCCAGCTACACTATCATTTTCCTGTTGTTTGCATATTTCAAAACTTATTCTCTAATTAGAAGAGCTGAATTCATTTAGAATCTTCCAAGTATCATAAGAAAGTATATCAGCCAGAGTGCCTTGGTGGCTCAGTCCAGTAAGCACCCAACTTTTGATTTCATCTCAGGAAATGATCTCAGGGTTGTGGGATCAAGTCCCACATCAGACTCTGCACTCAGCATGGAGTCTGCTTGTCCCACTCTCTCTGCTCCTCCCCCTGCTCACTCACTCACTTGCTCTCTCTCTCCTTTCGAATAAATAAATAAATAAAATCTTTTTTTTTTACTTTTAAAAAATGTTTTAAAAGATTTTATTCTTTGAGACAGAAAGAGAAAGCATGAGTGGGGGAAAGGGACAGAAGGAGAGGGAGAAGTAGACTCTCCACTGAGCAGGGAGCCAAATGCAGGGCTTGATCCCAGGACCCTGAAATCATGACCTGAGCTGCAGGCAGATGCTTAATAACTGAGCCGCCTAGGTGCCCCATAAATAAAATCCTTATTAAAAAAAAAAAAAGTATGTGAGCCAATTGGTCTGACAAAGGAGCATGAGATTAAGGTGCAAAATACTATTTTTTATTTTTTTTATTATTTTTTAAATTTAGGTATAGTTGACACACACTGTTACACTAGTTTCAGGTATATAATTTAGTGATTTGATAAGTTTATACATTATGTTATGCTCACCACAAGTATAGATACTATCTTTCCCATTATATTGCTATTGTAATATCATTGACCATATTCCTTATGCTCTGCCTTTTATTCCTGACTTACTCATTCTATAACTGGAGGCATGTATCTCCCTCTCCCCTTCATGCTTTTTGCCCAGCCCCTCTCCCCCTACCCTCTGGCAACCATCAGTTTGTTCTCTGTATTTATAGGTCTGATAGGTTTGATTCTTTTTTTTTTTTTTGTAGAAAGCGCATTTTTTAAATTTTAAATTCAATAATTCAATTTAGTTAACATACTGCATTTTGGGGTGCCTGTGTGGCTTAGTTGTTAAGCATCTGCCTTCAACTCAGATCATGATCCCAGGGTCCTAAGATCCAGCCCCACATTGGACTCCCTGCTCAGCAGAGAGCCTGCTTCTCCCTCTCTTTTCTGTTTCTCCCCCTGCTTGTGTGCTCTCTCTCTTTCTCTGTCAAATAAATAAATACAACCTTTATATACATATTACATATATATTTTAGGTATATATAAATATATAATGTATATAAAATATATAAATATACTATATCGAATATAATATAAATATAAATAATAAATATATATTTATATATTATATAATACATATATATTATAGTATTAGTTTCAAGATTAGAATCCAGTGGCACAAGAACAGACACATAGATCAGTGGAACAGAATAGAGAGCCCAGAAATATACCCTCGACTCTATGGTTAACTAATCTTCAACAAAGCAAGAACAATGGAAAAAACAATGTGTTCAACAAATGGTGTTGGCAAAATTGATTCTGCTTTTTGTTTATTCATTTTTTAAGATTCTATTTATAAGTGGAATCATATGGTATTTGTCTTTCTCAGTCTGACTTATTTCACATACCATCATACTCTCTAAATCCATTTATGTTGTCTCAAGTGGCACAACCTCATCCTTTTTCATGGGTGTGTAATACTGTGTGTGTGTGTGTGTGTGTGTGTGTGTGTGTGTGTGTGTGACATTTTTCTTATTCATTTGTCTACTGATGGACACTTAGGTTTATTTCATGTCTTGACTATTGTAAATAATGCTGCAAGAAGCACAGATGTACATGTGTCTTTTCAAGTTAGTGTTTTCATTTTCCCTGGGTAAATATCCAATAGTGGAATTACTGGATCACATGGTATTTCCATTTTTAATTTTTTGAAGAACCTTCATACTGTTTTCCACAGTGGCAGAACCAATTTACATTCCCAACAACAGCGCACAAAGGTTCCTTTTTCCTCACATCTTCCTCAACACTTGTTTCTTGTCTTCTTGATTTTAGCCATTCCAAGAGGTGTAAGGTGATATTTCATTGTAGTTTTGATTTTCATTTCCCTGATGATGAGTGACATTGAGCATCTTTTCACGTTTGTTGTCCATCTATACATCTTCTTTGGGAAAATGTCTATTCAAGTCCTCTGCCCATTTTTTAAAAATTGGATTATTGTTATTATTATTTTTTTATGTTGAGTTGTATGAGTTCTTTTATATTTTGGATATTAACTCCTTATTGGATATAGCATTTGCAAATATCTTCTCCTATTTAGTAGGTTGTCTTTTTCTTTCATTGATGGTTTCCTTTGCTGTACAAAAGCTTTTTATTTTAAGTTTTTAGCTTTTATTTCCCTTGTCATGGGAGACCTATCTTGAAAAATGTTGCTGTGGCTGATGTCAGAGAAATTACTACCTATATTCTCTTCTGGGAACTTTATAGTTTCAGGTATTGCATTTAAGTGCTTAATCCATTTTGAGTTTATTTTTCTTGTACGGTGTTAAACAGTAGTCCAGTTTCATTGTCTATCTGCCTAGGTTTTTCAGCACCATTTATAGAAAAGACTGCTTTTCCCCATGTATATTTTTGCCATAGATTAATTGACCATGTATTTTTTCCCCCTGGGATCTTCATCCTATTCTGTTGATCTTTGTGTCTATTTTTGTCCCAGTACCTTATTGTTTTCACTCTGTGTAGCTCTGTAGTCCATCTTAAAATCGGGAGCTGTGACATCTCCAGCTTTGCTCTTCTTTCTCAGAAGTGCTCTGGCTATTCAGAGTCTTATGTGGTTCCACACCACATATTTAGAGGCTCTGGGAGAACAGGTAATTGTATTTCTTTTGAATTATTTGTTGGTATTTCTGGAAAGAGTTGGGTTTCACATTTGGCCTGCACAAAGTAATTTACTTTGCTTAAGAACAATTATCCCAATATACATGAAACATCCTTGTGTATTTTATAATTTTACGGACACTCAGAAGAGTGGCAGAATTTTAATCACTTTCTTCAGCATATTCTTCTGGGGTAAAGGAACTCTAAGCAATTTCAAGCTAACAACTTCCAGACCACAAAGCATTCTCTAAATGTATAGTTTCTGTCTTGCAGTTTTGGATAACCAAAGAAAAATAACACAAGTTTAGACGTGTTTATTCAGCCCATTAGTGATACGTATCACCTTTACAGAATGCTGACGTTCCTTGTGGAAGTTTTTGAATTACGTACTCCTTAGACCACCTCTCTGTATTCTCTGGGAACCCTTAGCATTGGCCTATTGTATTATATGCTGTGTTAGGCTGCTTGGGAAGCTGCAAGTTGTATCCCTGAAAAGCTCTGATGTTTGTCAGGGTAAGTACATTTTGGCGTTTCTATCATAAAGGGCTTTTCAAAGTGCATTATAATGACTTGTTTGCCTGTGTAACTTTTCTCTTAACTATTGAGCTTTGTGTTTAGCAGAATGGCTGGCAAAGTAGAAGTTCCCAAATACCTGTTTATTGTGTAATAAAGTAAATTACCCTCAGAATTTAGACAGAAAATCACCCTCTGCAAGTTTACTAAATATCAATGGATGTGTACATGAACTGGGACTCTAACTAAATAAAGCTCAAGGAAAAGATTGTCTTCATGCTTCTTCACCAAAACTGAGGGCTGAATGTTTCTAGCAGCGGTCCTTCCCCCCAGAGGTCCTGCTAAAGCTGCACTGTCCATTTAGATCAATACTAGCTTGCTATCAGAAGCCAAGGCTGAATCTGGCAGAGTAATTGCTTAGAGAAACCAGAAGCCAATTGAGCCAAAAGTGTGCAAATTATCATATTTGAGGACAAAAACAAAGTCAGACACCATCTCAGCTATCAAATACAAGGTTAAATATAGAAACTAATACAAGAAAGGAAGTGAGCAGCCTCAAGCCATAAATGCACAGGGCAGGAAGTGAAATTGAAGAATTGAAGAAGGCACATAAAGATCCAAAACTTTATTTATGGTAAGGATGAGTTTCTCAGAACATTCTCCTCCTGGATATTGGATCTTCTGTGTTCGGGTCAGTTGGCCTGAGTTAAATACTTAGACATTAGATGAGTATGAAGTGAGAGAGATGACCCTAAAAATTCTACATAAGCTCTATCTTTAACCAAGCTTGTCGACGCAGACTTTAAGACAAGGAGTATTACCTGAGATAAAGAGGACGTTTAATGAGGGTAGGAAGGTCAGTTCATCAAGACATCAAAGTAATAAATGTGCAATGAAAATGTTCTGTGGTGGTGGTCAGATGGGTATATCTGTATATCTGTATATCTAAATCCATCTATCCACAATTAAAAACCTGTGAATTACATTTTATATCAAGTTTACCCTAATAGAGTCTTAGAAAATGAGACATATTTATAGTTATAATAATCCTAATAAATTAGCATATGAAGTAGTATATATGTATTAAAGGCAAGGGGAAAAAAGAACAATTAAAGAGAAAACTGTTTTAGTCTTACCTGGAGAAGTCCCCCGGACTCCACCCCAGAATGTAAGAAACACAAAGTCAGGAACTAGATGATGTCAGTGTATTTCTTTATCTCCAATGCCTAGAAGAGAGTCTGATGCATAGCAGTCTGTCAGTGGGTATACAGAGTATTTAGTGACTGATCACTGTGTTAGTCAGCCTAGTTTCTTAGGGATAATGGCATCTCTTTCTTTGGGTCCTTGAAGATAAATTCTGTGCTTCCCCTATGTCAACAGCATCAGATGAATCCTACTGTTTGATACATTTTTTTTTAATTTTTTATTTTTTATAAACATATATTTTTATCCCCAGGGGTACAGGTCTGTGAATCACCAGGTTTACACACTTCACAGCACTCACCAAAGCACATACCCTCCCCAATGTCCATAATCCCACCCCCTTCTCCCAAACCCCCTCCCCCCAGCAACCCTCAGTTTGTTTTGTGAGATTAAGAGTCACTTATGGTTTGTCTCCCTCCCAATCTCATCTTGTTTCATTGATTCTTCTCCTACCCACTTAAGCCCCCATGTTGCATCACCACTTCCTCATATCAGGGAGATCATATGATAGTTGTCTTTCTCTGCTTGACTTATTTCACTAAGCATGATACGCTCTAGTTCCATCCATGTTGTCGCAAATGGCAAGATTTCATTTCTTTTGATGGCTGCATAGTATTCCATTGTGTATATATACCACATCTTCTTGATCCATTTTTAAAATTTAGATGCTTACATTATCATTGTCTTTAAAATGTAGCAGGTTTTGCTACATGCATTGGTTACACTTGACTCTAGGATCACTAAATCTTCCAACAAAGAGGAAAACATGCCATTGTGCCAGGATTTCTACAATACTTTCTGAGTGTCAAAAATTTCTCAGCTCTCACTCCTGCTATGTCATTAAACTTTGGGGTATTTAGTTGGTTTATGCAGAATGAATGTTTTGGGGAGTCAGTGATAGGCAGCTTTAGGCCTCCATGCATTTGGTGTTTGATTCTTTTTGTTTTAACTAACCCTCTAATTCATTTATTCAATAATTCATTCATTCTGCAAACATCCATTGAATACCTAGGTGCTAGAATAAACATGAGAGAAAACTTGCTGCCTTCATGGAACTTATATTGTAGTGGGCCAGTCCAACACTAACAAAACAAATAAACAACTATTTATAAAACAAACAAACAAAAACTAGAGGCACCTGGGTGGCTCAATCCATTAAGTATATGACTCTGATTTCTGCTTGGGTCATGATCTCAGGGTCTTAAGATTGAGCCCCTCATCAGGCTCTTGCTGAGCAGGAGTCTGCTTGCGATTCTCTCCCTCGCTCTCTGCTCAAATAAATATTTTTTTAAAGAATATGACATATTATATAACATGTAGTGTCATGTGATGTATGTTATGATAAAAATTAAGGTAAAGGTGAATGAGAGGACAGGTATTTTGAATCGGGAGGACTTGGGGTCTTTCTGCTGAGGTGTTATTTGAACATAGACTAGAATGAAGTGAGGAAACAAGTGTAGATATCTGGAGTAGAGCTTTCAAGGCATAATCTTGAGCCAGAGCAAAGCCTCTGCAACTAAATCATGTTTCCTGTATTCAGAAACAGGCACCTGCGTAAAGCAGGTCTGACTACAACAGAATGAGACCGGGGAAGGCAAGAGCAGATGAGATCTGAATGGTAGCCAAGGGCTACCTGGAAAGTTCCTAAGAAACAGATCAGAACCCACAGCAAGAACTAAATTAGGTCAAAGATCTATTTCAGTATGTCCTGATTAAATTCATTGAATAGATCTAGATCAGTGCTCCTCAAAATTTAATGTGTATATGAATTACCTGAAGATCTTATCACAATGTCAATTCCGAATAGATAAGTCGGTTGGGGCTGTGCATGAAATGAGCTTCCAAGCTCATTTGCTAGTTCAGTCTAAGATGCAAGGCTCTAGAGTCTAGATCACCATCAGGTTCAAGTCAAAACTCCTTTATGTGACATATACAGCCTTGTCCCTGATTATGTCATCAACTTCCTTTCTTACCACCACTCTCCCCACTTCCAATACCCCCTTACTTTATAAGCTCCAGATATACTCTTCCTCTGTTGAGCACACTGGAAACTCTCTCATCCCTTGGTCTTTGTCAGTCAATGTCTCTCTTTTTAGAGCACACATTCCCTTTTCCCCCACCCCTCTTCACCGAGCTCTCACTCGTCGATCGGTTCCTAGTTAGTTCTTACTTGCCCTTGGCCTTTTTGATCCCCAAGATATGGATTAGCTGCCTTCCCAAGTGTTACCAAAGCAATCTATCCCCCCCCACACCCCATAACACTCACTTCACTGCCTGATTGATGGGATGTGTCTTATTTAGCTGGGTCCATGGAGGAGAGGAAGGGTTCCTGTTCTCACTGTTGTAGTCCTTAGAGCACAGCACAATGCCTATAATAAAACTTCCCAATAAACATTTGATAAGTATATCTATGACTGAAGAAATCGGTCCAGCCATAAGGCATATGAGGATATCAATCTACAGAAAAGGAATGTTCAGTTAAAACATACTGGGGTCTGGTGGTTATATAGGCTAAAAATATAATGGATAATTCTCAGTAAACAACTCAGCATCATGACAATATTTTTTTGTTAATCCAGACTAATTAACCTTTTTAATTGCATGATGTATTATGCATTATTTTTGAATTTTCATAAACTCTGATAAATAAGGAAGAGTAATTGCTTCAATTAAAATTGTTAAATTTGTTAAGTGCTTTCTTTGTGCATAAACACATCACTGCCGCATAGATATGATCCATAAATCTTATAGATTTATCAACTTTTTACTTTTCTGAAATGTTTCAAGTATAGGACTAACCAACAGATTGTCTGTTAACCAAGTCAGCACATTGATTTTTTTTCTTTAAGTTTTTATTTAAATTCCAGTTAGTTAACATACAGTGTAATATTAGTTTCTGGTATACCATATAGTGATTTGGCACTTCTATACAACACCCATCCTTAATCCCCATCACCTATTTAACCCACCCCCCACCAACCTACTTAATCCTTCCATCACCTATGTAACCCATCCCCCACCAACCTCCCCCTGGTAACCAGCAGTTTGTTCTCTATAGTTAAGAGTCTGTTTTTTGGCATAGTACTCTCTACCTCCATCCATGTTGTTCCAATGGCAAAATCTCATTCTTTTTTATGGCTGAGTCATATTCCATTGTGCATATATACCACATCCTCTTTGTCCGTTCATTAGTTGATGGCACTTGAGCTGTTTCCATAATTTGGCTATTCTGTAATTGTGCTATAAATATTGGGGTGTATATATCCCTTCAAATTGGCATTTTTGTATTCTTTGGGTAAATATTTTGTAATGCAATTGCTGAGTCATAGTGTAGCTCTATTTTTAACTTTTGGGGGAATATCAATACCGTTTTCCAGAGTGGCTGCACCAGTTTGCATCCTACCAACAGTGAAAGAGCCTTCCTACTTCTCCACATCCTCGGCCACACTTGTTTCTTGTGTTACTGATTTTAGCCATTTTGACAAGTGTGAGGAGATATCTCATTACAGTTGACTTGCATTTCCCTGATGATGAGTGATGTTGAGCATCCTTTCAGTGTCTATTGGCCATCTGGCTCTCTTTGGAAAAATGTTTGTTCATGTCTTCTGTCCATTTTTAATTGGATTGTTTGTTTTTTGGGTGTTGAGTTTTAGAAGTTCTTTATATATTTTGGATAATAACTCTTTATCAGATATGTCATTTGCAAATATCGTCTCCCATTCTGAAGATTGGCATTTTATTGATTGCTTCCTTTGCTGTGCAGAAGATTTTTATTTTGCTATCATCCCAATAGTTTATTTTTGCTTTTGTTTTCCTTGACTCAGGAGACATATCTAGAAAATAGTTGCTGCAACCAGTGTCAAAGAAGCTACTCCTTGTGTTCTATTCTGGGACTTTTTTCGTTTCAGGTCTCACATTTAGATTCTTAATCCATTTTGAGTTTATTTTTGCGTATGGTATAAGAAAGTGGTCTAATATCATTGTTTGCAAGTAGCTGTCCAGTTTTCCACAACCATTTGTTGAAGAGACTGTTTTACCCATTGAATAGTCTTTCCCCCTTTGTAAAAGATTAACTAACCATAAAACTGTGGGTTTATTTCTGGACTCTCTGTTCTGTTCCATTGATATGTGTCTTTTTTTGTGCCAGTACCATACTGTTTTGATTACTACATCTTTGTAGTGTATGTTGAAATCTGGGATTGTGATACCTCCAGTTTTGTTCTTCTTTTCAAGATTGCTTTGGCTATTTAGGGTCTTTTGTGATTCCACACAAACTCGGGGATGATTTGTTCTAGTTCTGTGAAAAATGCTGTTGGTATTTTGATAGGGATTGCATTAAATGTGTAGATTGCTTTGGCAATCTTTTTTCTTTCAGTCAATGAGCATGGAATATCTTGTTTGTGTCATCTTCAATTTCTTTCATCAGTGTTTTCTAGTTTTTATTTTTTTAATTGTTTTTAAAGATTTTGTTTATTTATTTGAGAGAGATCACAAGTAGGTAGAGAAGCAGGCAGAGAGAGAGGAAGGGAGGCAGGCTCCCTGCTGAGCAGAAGGCCCTATGCAGGCTCGATCCCAGGACCCTGGGATCATGACCTGAGCCAGAGGCAGAGGCTTTAATTCACTGAGCCACCCAGGTACCCCAGTGTTTTCTAGTTTTTAGAGTACAGGTCTTTTACCTCTTTGGCTGAGGTTATTCCTAGGTAGATTATTATTTTTGGTGCAATTGTAAAATGGGATTGTTTTTCTTTCTACTGCTTCATTATTAGTGTATAGAAAGGTAACAGATTTCTCTACATTTCATATCCTGTGACTTTACTGAATTTATTTATGAGTTCTAGTAGTTTTCTTAGGGTTTTCTATATATACTATCATTCATCTGCAAATAGTGAAGGTTATACTTCTCCCTTACCAATTTGGATGCCTTTTATTTGTTTTTGTTGTCTGATTGCTGTGGCTAGAAATCCCAGCCCTATGTAGAATGAAAGCTGTGAAAGTGGACATTCTTGTCTTGTTCCAAACCCTAGAGTAAAAAACTTAGTTTTTACCATTGAGCATATTGTTAGCTGTGGGTTTTTCATAGATGCCCTTTATTATGTTGAGGTGTGTTCCCTCAAAATCTACTTTGTTGAGGGTTTTTATAATGAATGGATGTTGTACTTTGTCAAATGCTTTTTCTGCATTTATTGAGAAAGTCATATTGTTTTTATCCTTCCTCTTATTGATGTGAGGTATTGAAACTCCAGTCTTGAGGTAGAATGTCTCCTATGAACCTGTATTTGCTCTTAAGAACTTCAGTTGATTGGATGAGGCCCACCTACATTTCCAAGGGCAATCTCTTTTAAAGAGAATTGACCATAGATGTTAATCATATCTGCAAAATACTTTTGCAGTAGCACCTAGATTAGTGTTTGATTAAATGACTGGGTACTATAGCCTAGCCAGGTCAACACATAAAATTAACCATCACTCATGCTTAACCACAGATCTCAGCTATCTAAGAACAAATGAAGCAAATGGTTGGTAAGGATCCAAGGTGCAAGCTAGCAGTCAGCTCTGAGCAGTAACAGATAAATACAGGTTCAGAGGAATAACATCCAAGAACTGAGTAGAAGGTAAGAAATCTACCCTCTAATAGGAATAGGAGAACATGGCAGGCACTAAGTTACTGAGGCACAGAGAAAACAGGCAGAGGTTTTGTCACTGGTATTTGCTATTAAAGAAGACACAGCATGTCAAATGAGCAATTGTAGTCAGAGAGCTCTGGGTTCATATTCTAACTGTGCACTTACTGGAAAAACCTACTTTTGTGTTACATTTTCATCACTATTATAGAGGTTATAAACCCAAATGGGAGGAATCTGACAAAAATGAAATACCTTCATTTAAAATATGTGTTTAATAGTCACTGTAACATGATAGGTGCTCAACATTTTAAAAAATTTTCCTTTTCTCTTCATGTGGAGGGAAGATGAGATCTGGGAAACTGAGGTACCTAAGTTCAGAGTGGAATCAATAACAAGCAGTCTCAACTCAGAGCGGCCAATGTTGGGCCAACACTTCCAACCTTCCCTTTCCATTTCCCTGAAGTCTACAGCCGATTCTGGATTTAGTCAGGGAGAGGCTCTGACTCTGGGATAATCTGGGAAGTTAAAATTTCTTACCAGTTATGAAATCATGAGGCCAAGTTTTGAGGTTGTAAGCATTAAGGTAAATTCCATATGTCTCACAGCCAGGAGGTTCCAGGTCATTATTCAACACTTGCTATGCAATCTTATAATTCTTGTAACTTCATCATTATATTATCACAGGTGGTGAGCTAGGTTTCTGACAACCTGACTAAAGGGCTCATTTCATTGATGAGTACCATTGGGGTCATTTAAGGGTTATCTGCAAGAGTTATTCCTTCAACCTATGCCCCAGCCTGGCCATATGGTTCCAGACTTTCTAGAACGACCCTTCCAAGGCAAATGTCCAGGGTCAATTTTTAAAAATACCAAAACAACAACAGTATCTTTATCACCTCGAAACGAAGGGTAGCAGATTCATTAAACTATTGGTGTCAGGTGCAAAAAGAAAACTCCAGCAAATCAGTGATGAGGAAGTGACTAGCATTTGGATGCAGGCGTTTTATAGAGATTTGGGGCATTAACAAAAGCCAGAGAGAGAAGGGAAGGAGTCTTTGTTTCCCCACCTTCTCCAAATCTTAACCAACTCCCAAAAAGAACAGGTTACAATTTTCACAAAAGAAACCGATAGCCAATCAGGAAAGTCACAAGACAAGTAAAGTGTTACTATAATACTACAAATTAACGAGGAAGCACAAGTATTGTGAAGTGGTAAAGAAAGAATTTTTTTTAATGGACTAGCTCAGCGAGAACACAATTTACCAGACTTTGTGCGTGGAGTACTTGCTGCTTTATTGCCAAGGATTTGCAAGAAGTTACTTTCCTTCTTGGTTTTAAGAGAATTTTTAAAAAATATTAGGGGAAAATGAACAATTACCCTTTCCAAGTAACCTATTTGTTGTATTTTACCATGTAGTGTTTGTCTTCATACATCATATTTTAGAGTTGTAATCATTATGAGTACCATTTTAAACTGGCAACTCAATTATTATGCTAACATAGCAAATTTTCCTAATGACAAAATAGTTTTTAATGTTGTTTTTTTTTTTCTCCCTTCTTATTTTATAGCTCTCCAAAGAATAGGAGGTAAATCCTACAAATATTCATGGCTTACCACATCTATAATATTTTTGGGATTATCAGGAGCACAGTGGAACAGCCCTCAAAAAGTAAAATCAGAGGCATCTGTGTGGCTCAGTTGGTTGAGTGTCCAACTCTTGATTTCAGACAAGGTCATGATCTCAGTGGTGTAAGATTGAGCCCTATGTCAGGCTCCATGCTAGGTATGGAGCCTGCTATATATATATAAAATAAAATTATTGCACAGTGCCTCATCTATTGCAAAGGAGGAAGCCCAGTGTGTGGCAAGCCACTCTGGATTCTGGAAGTAGCATATTTCACACTGTGAATACCACACAGACCTCTGTACTACAAATGTAAAAACAGAAATAAACAAATAAAACTTAACAGTTTGAGTAGGACCCAGAATAGGAAAGTCTGCAACCAGATCAGGTTATGGTTCAAGAAGTCCTTCCGTGAGGGCAGTAAAATCTGGAAGACTCCATGGCAGATCACATAAGATATGAATTATGTGAATCATGACTACCCTTTTAGATAGCTTTTTTTTTATTTTTTAAGATTTTATTTATTTATTGACAGATAGAGATCACAAGCAGGCAGAGAGGCAGGCGGGGGGGGGGACCAGGCTCCCCACTGAGCAGAGAGCCCAATATAGGGCTCGATCCCAGGACCCTGAGATTATGACCTGAGCTGAAGACAGAGGCTTAACCCACAGAGGCACCCAGGCGCCCCTAGATAGCTTTTAAGATGAAAGTTTGTCATAAGATTTTGTAGTCCTAATAATTTCTTTATTAGAATCCCAATCTACATGTCTACCTATTCATCTGGCTCTCCTACTCATTTCTCAGATCTAACCTGAAATGTCATTTTGTGGTAGAAGACTTTTCTGATTGAGCTTAAACTATTCCATCCCCAACTCATCCAGAGTTATTCTGTCTTTCATAGACCTTGTTATTTTCCTTCGTAATAATGGTCATACTTGATAATTATACTTGTGTGCATATTTGTTTTATATCTGTATCCTTCTATATCTATATATATATATATCTCAGCATCATGAGAACTGTGATCACCAAGTCTGTTTTGTTCACCACCATATTCTCAGTGCCTAGCATAGTGCCTGGCAGTAAATAAATATTGAATGAATGAATGAGTGTTTAAAGACATCTCTCTTTTCTCCTTTGTATGATGCTTTTTTATAAATAAATATAATTAAAGTTTGCCAATTTAGTGGAAATGGAAGACAAACTCATTATAATTCTTAGTCTCATGGAATATAGATTGGGGATAAAGGTGGATAGGAAGAGCGAAGGCAAGGATACTAGTTAGGAGACAACTGCCACAGTGCAGGGAAAATATGGTGGCTTGAACTAAAGTGATAGTTTGGAGACAGAGAAACAAGAGAGGACTTAGTACATGTTTTCAATTCTAACATGAATTGAGTTGGTTGTGAGACCATGAATAAAGGAAAGGAATCAAAGATTTCTACATTTTTAACTCAAGACAGTGGGTGGAAGGTGGGATTATTTATTGGCAATAAGGGCAGTCCAAAATCAAAAGTTCTCTTTGGAGCATGTTAATTTTGAAATGCTTATGAGAAATCTAGCGGGAAATGTCCAGTAGACAATTGGGTAGCTGAGTTTAGAATACAGGGAAGAGATCAGTACTGTGAGGATATATAAGAGAACAGTAATTATTTATAATCAGTTGAGATCAAGGGGGTGTAAGACGAAAAAAAAAGAAAAAAGTGTTGGTTGCCAAGGCCACTAACATTTACAGATTAATTGGAAGTGGAAAAGCCAACAAAGGAGGCTAGAGAAAACAGGATGATGTTTTGTCATAGAAGCAAAGAAAATAATTTCAGGAAAGAAAGAGCCTTCTAGCCTACCAACAACTGTAAAACAGAGTAAAACAAGGACCGTCAGATCTGGCGAGCTGGAGATCATTGGTGGGCATGGCAAAAGTCGTTTTGGTGGAATAGAATGAATGGAAGCTTAATGAGAGTAAGTCAATGAGAGAACACCTTAACAATAGATACTCTTAACAATACTGGCAGTGTCACTACTCCACCATCATACCTATTCAGCAGATTAGGTATGCAGTCAATAAATTCACACAGTTTATTTACTCAGTCATTTAACAGTTCTGCCTGGCTAAAAGCTAAGATTTCAAAGTAATTAAGGGATGGTTTCTTTCCTTAAAGATACTATTTTTTAGATATCTCAAAAACTCTTGGGAACATATCATTCAGTTCTAGGAATTTTCCTAATGTGGTCATTCAGTTTTGTATCTGCCAAAATATGATTTAAAATTATACACCTCCCTGATGCTTTACTCATTAAGGAAGGAGGCTAAGACTTGATTTAGTCATACACCTTTTTAAATTCTACACCCCGGCAGAGTGTTTTCATTCATTTTAAAATGTCCTTTCCATGTTCCGTTTATTAAAAAGATCTTTTTATGGGCTTAGATAAAGGAGAGGGTGGCTCTTCATATTCGTAACTTCTTTAACAAGTTACTTTATTTGGCCTATATTCTTGTCCTAAATGACTTGGCAGTTTGGGGTCAATAACTGACTATAAATAGATACTCTTATTAAATCTCTAGTTCTTCAATAACAGCAGAGAAATCTTTACACTGAATGAGTTTCTTAGGGCAATAATTAGAGAGTTTGATATTGATTTCCCATGCTATGACAATTGCTGCCATTTCTGTGATGAAAATAACCATTATATTTAGAGAATCCTTTAAATACCGGATAGAAAAAGAAGTTTGAAGCATAAATACATCCATTATTATACCAGAAGCAGTTAATTTTTTTCCCTTTACCGTATCCAAAGATACAGAACTATTCTTTTACCTTATTGACTGGAAGAACAGGTTAGAATGTCTTTCCATGCTATTCTATTTCAAAGGAGAAGGTATTTACCACTGAGGCAAGCTAGGGTTTTTAAAAAATGGTCATGCAGAAATTTTAAAAGTAAAAGAAATCTATGATCCCACTATCTGAAAATATTGCTAATTTTTTTATATATAACCCCTTGCAAACATTTTCTATATTTATATCTTTAAAGTTCATGCCTAGCTGAGAACAGATCTGGCTGGCATAGCAGCATCTCATGCTTTTCACCTCATGCTTTTCTATTTATCTGCTTTCAAAGAAAAGAGTTTTTGTAGAAAACTGAAGTGCTATTGAGTAAAAAGTGCCCCCTCATCATCATACCACCAGCCTCATCACCTGTATATAAATGGAGCCACTATCAACATTCGGGTGGCTATCCTGCCAGAATGTATTCTGCGTTTGTGGTTAGTTCATGTTAATTTACATAAAATTATGTAAATGAAATCATATCACCCAGACTATTCTTCAGCTTGCTTTTGAAAAAAAATTTAAGTCATGATATTTTTGAATGGCAATGAATGCAGAGTATGTCCTTACATGGTTTTAAGCTATTATTTAATCAACCACTTATTAATGAGCACCTAAGTTCTTCTCAATCATTTTTTTCTGTTTCAAGTTGCAATGAACATTCTTGCATCTTCACTTTTGCACTCTTGTCAGTTTATCTCTTTTTCACCCTTAATCTCAAAGTAGTATTCTCTTAGAATGTGGTTCAGGTGTTTTGCAGTTTAAATGATGTGGCTGTAAATACATATGATGTTAATGATCTCTCTCTCTCTCTCCCTCTCTCTCAGAATGTTCTGGGCCCTGATTTTTCCACTTGGTTTTCTTTTATGAGAAAGTCAGTGGGATCAGATGGGTGCATAAAACATTTAACAAGTGAGAAGGAAAGTAGGGCATTGCAACCCCATCCTGTGAAACCAGTGACTACACACTGAACAATTCCACTTATATAAAGTTCTAAAATGCAAACAAATGTCTGAGAGAGAAAGCCTGTCATCATTGCTAGTGACAGTAGTGGTGGGAGCAGCAGGGAGAGATTATGAGGGCAATGAGGAAGCTGTTGGAGGTGATTGGATGTGCCCATCATCTTGATGGTAATGGTGGTTTTGTAGGAATACCTACATGCCAAAACTTAATAAATTATACACATTAAACATGTGCAGTTATCATGCAAAGATTATATTGACAAATTATTGGCAAATCCATTAAAAACAAGACAAAAAGTATTAATAATGGACACTAAAGAGCTTTTGAAGATACATAGTTTGTGAACTATCACCTAATATTACATACTTATATTTTGCTTTTTCAATTTTTAAAGTATTTTAATTACATTTTCTCATTTGATTCTCATAACAGTCTTGCAGGGCATTGGATGGGCATTTTTATCGCATTTTACAGATGAGAAAGCTAAGACTCAGAAGTGTTGACTTGCCCAAGATCAAAAAGCTTCAAGGAGTTGGATCTAGACTTTCACCCATGCTATGCTGAGTTTGTATTCTGTACAGTTTTCTATGATATCACATTGTCTCTCTCTTCAGTTATACCTCAGATCCCTCATTTTCATGATCTCTAATTTGATATTATGATTAGGAAAAATCAATATCAAAACACATGTGTTTTTTACCCAAGAGAATTGGAAGTAGGAATTCAAAGAGATATTTTACGCCCACATTCATAGCAGTATTATTCACAATAGCTGAAAAACAGAAGCAGCCGAAGTTGTCTGTTGATGGGTGAATGGATAAACAAATTACTGTATATACACACAATGGGATATTATTCAGCCTTAAACCGGAAGGGTATGCTGACTTGTGCTACATTGAGGATGAACCTTGAGGATGTTAGGCTAAGTGAAATAAGCCAGTCACAAGGGGAAAAGTATTCTATGATTCCACTTATGTGAGGTACCTAGAGTCATCAAATTTATAAAGATAGAAAATAAATGGTGTTTTCCAGGTACTTAGGGGAGAGAAGAATAGAAACGTATTATTTAATGGGTACAGATTTTCATCTCAGCATGATAAAAAGAGTTCTGGAGATGGATGTTGGTGATGGTTGAACAACAATGTGACTATACTTAATGCCACTGAGCGATACACTTAAAAATTGTTAGATGATAAATTTAATGTTGTCTGTGTTACAACAATTAAAAAAATTTTTTTAAAGATTTTATTTATTTATTTGACAGACAGAGACCACAAGTAGGCAGAGAGGCGGGGTGGGGGGCATGGGGGGAAGCAGGTTCCCTGCTGAGCAGGGAGCCTGATGCGGGGCTCAATCCCAGGACCCTGAGATCATGAACTGAGCCAAAGGCAGAGGCTTAACCCACTGAGCCACCCAGGTGCCCCTACAATTTAAAATTTTTTAAATGAAAATAGTACTATTTATATTTATTTGGAAACTTGGAAACCTAGGAAGCTTGTGTGAGCTTATTACAAAAGAAACCCAGAGTGTCAAGTATTTACTTTGTCACCGTTCTCAAAATGTGCTTCTGAACATGATAGAACCCTCCAGCAAACTCAGGCTAAGTGAGCCTATCTGCAAACAGAGGTGCAATGAAATATAGCACATGAGATGTTCTCTGCCTGAGGCTTGCACTTTAACTGAGAAACTCATAATTTGGAGCCTCGTCAAATACTGTATTTGGTCAATTTTACCATGATTTTTAACTATAATCACCCTTCCTGGTTCCCTCTTGACTCCTAGTTCATTCTCTACGTAGCAACCAAATATCTTCTTTTAAAATACATTATAGCATTATGCTAAGCGAAATAAGTCAGGCAGAGAAAGACAAATACTCTATGATCTCACTTATATGTGGGATCTAAAAAAGCTGAACTCATAGAAGCAGCAAGTAGAATGATGAGAATGATGGTTGCCAGGGGTTGAGGGTTGGGGGAATTGGAAAGTTATTAGTCAAATAGGAAAAAAAATTCCAGATGAATACATTTTGGGGGATCTAATGTTTAGCATTGTGACTACAGTGAACAGTCTCGTATATTACTTAAAAGTTGCTAAGAGAGTCGAGCTTCAGTGTTCTCACCACACACACATGATAGGTAATTATGTGAAGTGTTGGAGATATTAATCTTCTTGTGGTGATCATTTTGCAATACATTCATGTATCAAATTATCATATTGTATACCTTAAATTTACATAAAATGTCAATTATATATCAGTAAATCTAGAAAAAAAAACACTATGTCATGTTAATCCAGTACCTAATGGCTTGCCATTTCATTTAGTGTAAGATCTAAATGCCTTACTGTGGCAGATGAGGTGCTGTGCCTTCTGGTCCCTTTGCAACATCTTGTAGAACTCTGCCTCTCTCAGTACCCATGGTCATTCTTTCACTGTTTGAACATGCCAAGCTCTTGCCACAGGTCATAAGCACATGATACGTCTATGCTTAAAAGGCTCTTTTCTCCTCTTTCCAAATGGATACTTTTTGTCCTTAGGATGTCAAATATCACTTCTTCACAGAAGTCTCTCCTGCATACTTGATTTAACATGGGTCCTCCCATTATTCTCTAACCCATTTTCATCTTTGTTGACTTCATGGCATTGAACACAATTTGTAAGTATGCCATTTTATGATTGATTCATTTTTTTTCTGTTCCCCCTCACTGGAATCTATATTCTTGAAGGACTAGGACTATATTTGATCTGTTCACTATTAGCTGAGCACCTAGCAGAAATATGGCACATAATAGGAAATCAATAAAAATGTATTGAATGATTGAATGAATAAAAACCAGGATTAAATATAACCTACATGTCCATCAATAGCAAAATTGTTTTCCTTTAAAACACCATTCAATTGTTGAAAAGAATGACAGATTTCCATGTAATATTGCTAAGTGAAAGAAGTGGGTTGCCTAACAGTGTCTTATTTACAGTAATACTTTTATAAAAAGCATATATTTGTCTGTGAGTATAAATTCACCTACATGTATACACATGAGTATGTATGTGTGCATGTGTGTAGTTCTGAGGACCTACAGAGGAGACTATTAACAATAGTTATAGCCAAGGAAGGAAATAATACTGTGAAAGTTGGGAACTGGGTGATGGGAGGCTTTAGTTTTTATTTTATTTACTTTTGTTAGAGATCAGATTTTTACTTCTGTGTGCATATTCAGGGTTTTGTGTGTATGTGTAATTTTAAAATAACCACTTTGTTATTTGCTGATACCTTTCTTTGTTTGCTATGTTGAAAATTCATTTAGAAAACCAAATGATCAAATCAGTGTGAAAGGTTACCAGAATTAATATATGGTGCAAATAGGGTTGTTATATATAGAGATTAAGTAATTCCCAGCCCTTAAACTGAAATTGTTAGACAAGAATAAATTTTTGATGCCAGAAGCACTAGGGGGAAAAACAGATTTTTGCTCTTTCAAGGGAAAAAGTGTTTTGCTATTGTCATGACTTTCAAGTCCTGAAATATTGATTTTTTTTTAATTTTTTATTTCCAGCATAACAGTATTCATTATTTTTGCACCACACCCCGTGCTCCATGCAATCCGTGCCCTCTATAATACCCACCACCTGGTACCCCAACCTCCCACCCCCCGTCCCTTCAAAACCCTCAGATTGTTTTTCAGAGTCCATAGTCTCTCATGGTTCACCTCCCCTTCCAATTTCCCCCAACTCCCTTCTCCACTCTAAGTCCCCATGTCCTCCATGCTATATTGATTTTTTTTATCCCAATAAAGATATTTGAGAGTTTTCTATTTTATTCAGCAATGTCATAACTGGTAATGAACAAAGACAAACAAAGATATCAGAAGATTTTGCAACCAAGCACAATTGTATGCCTTATGTTTATACATTTGACCTGCTCTGTCACATTTTCTCAATGTCCAAAAAACAAACAAGCAAACAAACAAAGAGCTTTGTTTATTTTTATAGACTCTTGGATCAATGGAGTAAGAAGGCATATGTCCTTTATGTAACTGCAAATTCAAACAGAAAAGATAATTGCAGAAATGCAATCCAAGGTTTCCTGAAAGAATTATCATAAAATGTAGGTCAAAGGGAACTTCAAGAATTTCATCCTACTTACGATATGACAGCAGGCACTTTCTCACTTGGAGCAGACACAGGTGCAAGACAACTTCGGGTTCTCAATGATGAACATCGTATCAGAAAGCCTTGAGGATTCTCTCAGTGTTGAGTTCAAGGCCTCTTCTTCCAAGTTCTGCCTTCATCTTTTCCCTCAGGTGTTAGAGTCCCTTCCTGTATCATTGTCATCCTAAACATTGTTGTCACTAACACATGTACTTCTTTTCCCAGCCTCGCTGCTAAGTAGAACACAGTCTCCCAAGAACCTACTCTCCTTGCTATCCTGAAAAGAGTGTAGCCTTTGTCCCTTGAGCTTGAAGTAGCTCAGCAAAAAATGCTTCAGAGGCAGAGGCAGAGCAGAAGTGGTCGGGGAGAACATCCTAATGGAATGCTGTATAAGGATTATGGTATAAAGCCATGGTACAAAGTTTTAGGTCTCTGATGGTGCCAGGTGGAGAAACTCCAAGATAGTCTGGATGGCTGCCATCACACTGGTATATACTTTCATGAACACAGATTTTTAGAAAGCTGTTTCTCATTGAGACAATATTTATACTAAAAGTATTTCTTCTTAAAGTTCTTGATATAAGGGAGGACAGTTTTCTCCCTCACCCTACGGTCCCTGCACTGTTCCCTAAAATAGGAACTACAATCCTCTTCAAAGTAGAAGCAGAAATTGTGTGTCTCCTCCTTGTTACTCATGCTCACCAGTGAAGGAAGGCCTCCACTGAATGGAAGGGATTATCAGGAGAAAAGCCACTGACTTTCTATTTCTCAATTGTTTCAGAAGTATAAGGGAGAAATTTCTTTTAGAATTGTTCACTGCCTTCTTGGTTTAAGTTTCTGATAGATGGATGTCTGTCTCTGATCCACAAGCCACTTAGTAATATAGGTGTTTGAGAAAGAAGGAGGTAACATGTTATAAATTTAAATAACATTTACTGAATTTAGCACAGGGAAGATACACATACCAAACAAGGCTGACAAAAGAATGAATGAAAACAAGAACAGCTAATATTTAATGAGCATAAACTACATGCCACATGTACACTCAGTTGGAAACAGGCCACATCAGCCAAAGTCCTGTAAGAAACAAAATTCCACTCAGATAATTTCAACTCAGGGGCCTTTAAAGAAGGTACTCTTTACAGAGGACTGACTGGGCAGAGAGAATGAACAACAGATAATGAGGGCCCAGGAGCTGCAACTCAATGAAAGCCGTTAATTATGGCCCTTAGGCCCAAAGGACAAGAGGAAGAAGAGTGTCGCTAAGTGAACGCTGGTGGCGTAGAAGAGGGGCCATGGGACAGGAGGAGGGTCAAATCTCTCACCATAATGTGCCAGAACCGGGACACATAAGGAGCAAGAAAGCAAAAAAGGAAGACCAACTTCCTTCTTTTCTCCTGTCTCCTCTCAGTGCAACCAGAAGCATTGGCCAGAAGCAACCAGAAACCAGCCAGCCCAGGAAGTCTGGGCAGTGCGGTGTGTTGGGAACAGAACTGGGCCACGGAAGAGGGTGGAGAAGGGCAGAAAAGACGGACGCGATAGGGAGGGAGAAAACAACAGACACAAATGCGTTATAAGAATTACCTTTTAATTTCCAAAATTATCTTGTGAGATTGATATAGTTATTCTCATTCTAAAAGTGAGAAAAATGAGTTTAGGGGCACCTGGCTGG